>NC_141148.1:73899056-74499056 GCF_053477565.2 Lygodium microphyllum
TTTGGAGAACATTGATGAGACACCAAAGTTACATGTTAGCATTAGCCTTTAGGAACTCCTCTTCTTCAGCCTCACTAATTCCATTGACCATGTTCATTGTTTCAACTATAGTTGATTGGTGGGGTGGGTGGGTGAACATTGGTCAAGAAGACCATTACCTTGTGTTGATTTCTTTAGATAGTCAGTTTATCCTTATCCTAGTTGTGATTGTGACTCTTGCTTGGCATAGCCAAGGCCTATCCAATAGCAAGTTATAATATTTGCTAGCATGCTCCATATTTAAGACTGCTAAGCACACTAGAAATTAGACTATGGCAATTTCTAAAAGTATCAATTTGATAATGCCCAAAGCCCATACTTGTTGTTGATTGTCCATCCTTATTAGGAAGAGGGAAATTTCCCATTCCATTAGTCCTAGTTGTTGGCAAGTTGCCAATACAATGATATTTACCCTTGATCCACTATCAAGCAAGATGTCTTGGATGATCTGGTCCTTGCACCAAACTAGAATCAGCTGAATGGTCAAATCAAATAGGGGCTTGCTACTAGGACTTTGCTGGATCTTGCTGACTATTTCCTTCAAGGCATGGGCTGTCATGGGTGCTACTTCAAATTCTGATAAAATAGGGCACTTGGATTGAATGATCTTCAAGAGATGATCCTTGAAAGTTAGGACTAGGTTAAGTAAATCGCCTAGTGGAATAGTAATATTGACAAGACCTTGTCCACTTACTACTTAGGATGAGTCCAAAATAGCTAAAGTGCTTGTTTCTACAGCACATAGGAACAAAAAATGGAGCAGAAGTGTGGGAAAAATGGAAGAAGGAGACAACCAAGAAGGCACGGGACAAAGGAAGGAAAAGGCATCCTAGATGGAGGTCAGACTCTGAAAATCTGAATGACGGTGTCGCCTCGAGAAAAGAAAAGAGTAAAAGCACGCCATTAAATATGAAGGCACTCCCAAATCCTTGTAAAAAGAGTGCCGGGCTCACTCTTGTGCAAATTGTATGCATTAGTGGGAATGGGATAAGTTAGAATGGTGGGAAATAGGAAAAGAGGGCCTAGGCTAATAGCCGGCCATGTAAAAAGTGGGGATGACTGCCCAAAAAGTAGGGCATGTATATAAGGTTCAAAAGTGAATGAGAAGTCCATTCTTGGGTGTGGCTAAAGCTTCTTCTTTCTCTTCTCTTGCTTCTTACCTTCTTTCTTGTGCTTGAGTGAGGTATTGAGGGAGTCTGAGGGAGTGAGGGAGTGAGTGTGTGAGAGTGAGGGATTGTGGAAAAGAAGCTCCCCATCTTCTCTCTTCATCTTTCCTTCCCTTCTTCTCTTCTCCCGTCTCGCACGGCTATGGAGGATGGAGCTTGATGGAGAGGGATTGAGGTTGCTTGAGCTTGCCACAAGGATCATGGACCTACCAGAGTGTGAGAGAGAGGAGGGAACTTGATAGAGCATCAAGGTAAGCTCACTACACCCACAAGGTAGGCATTGCGCATCGACTATGTGAGAGGTAGCCATGGCCACTCAGCTTGAAACGCTTGATCAATAAGCGGTCCATAGGTCTCGGGGTAGAGCTCCATAGCCCCCCTACATTTTGGTTCCGTTTTGCCGGGACAGAAGGAATCGAGCCTTGAGCACCACGCGCATCATATCGAGCATGGCAGTAGGGTTTGCAGCTTGAACCGGTGCTCGAGATAGTTAGGAGGATTAGGAGGTTTTAATCCCTGGAGCAAGTAAGTATTTTGATTTTCTGTTGATTGTAGAGTAGGATCATCTGTCTTTATTTTTGTTTCTGATTTCTGTTGCAATAGGTTAAGGGTAGGATAGGAAAAAGAAGAGAACAGAAGGGTTCTGCTCTACTACTGGAGACAGGGAAGTTGGGGCGCAGATTCAGACATCTGGCTGGTGGAGTGTACGAGATTAGTCTCTGAGTCTACAACCGACTGAGGGAGGTAATAAGGGGCCCAGCAGACTAGGATACCCACATTTGACACCCTGTTTTCTAAGACGACTATGAGCCTGAGAACCCGGGAGAGAGCAAGAGAGGGAGAGTGGGCACTGGAGGCTGACTTGTCATTAAGTGAACTTGTAGCTAGGCAGCTCATGGACAACACGTCCACTGAGCAAGGTGCGACAACCCTAGCCACAGCCTTACTCTTAGGATTAGGGGTCACACAAGGGGAAAGGGGCAATCTAGAATCCCTATAGTGGCGAAACAACTGGACAAGTATGAACCTAGCAACGACCCATATAGCTTTGTGGAGTAGTTCGAACAAGTTTGTGAAGCAAACAGCCTCACAGATCCTGCACAATGCTCCCAAGCTTTTGGGCTATGCTTAGGTGACAAGGGGAGGGTGTGGTACACCAGCCTGGATGTAGCCGAGCGGGAAAACTTTGCCCATATTAAGTACCACTTTATCAAGAGGTTCTCTGAGGTTGGATACTCCGACAACCTCATCGTCCGCTTGATGAATGTCACCTAGAGAGAAAAGGAGGACGTAAGAGACTACGTCACACATGTATGTAGCCTCTTCAAGAGGATCCCGGCCAATGAGCGACCTAACGAAAAGGCTGTGTCTACAATGTTCATAAATGGAATCCGTAGCGATGAACTCTACAAGGCCTTGGCTAGTAACTCCACCCTACATAGAGATGTGCTAGCTAGGGTTTTTGATGAAGCAATAAGGATATACGACCAGCTTAGGGAGCAAAGCATGAGGAACACCAATCGGGACGGTGCAGGTGAGAGGGCCTTAGAGCAGTCAACGACGTCAGGTGAGAGAGAGAGCTCTAGTGCACGGGGTAAGGGAAAGGGAGTTGACCAAGGCCAAGACCTGGCTGAGGTGAGAATGGAGCTTGCACGTTTGCAAGAACAAATAAGGAAGCCTACACGAGCTTACGTGCAGTGTATACACTATGGTGGAAACCACCTTCCCTCCGAGTGTCAAGATCCTAGATCTAGGCCGTGTTCAAACTGTGGTAGGTTCGGACATGATGCGTTGCACTACAAATTGCCCAGGAGGTTTCCATATGCGCAACAATACAACCCTCCTTACCTAGGCAATAGGCCATCTACCTTCCTTGGCAGGGGAGCCCAGCTGGCCCTCCCAGCACAAAAAGACACGAGACCAGCCATCCTTAGGCTAGAGATAAACCCAATAGGCATACCCAGAAAACCAAGGCCCTATGTGACCCAACCACCGAGTGACGCTCTTGTTCACTATGTGGAGGAACCTAGTGAAAAAGAGAGCTACATAAACCCATACATCTCCTATGACGAGGAAGGCAATCTAGTCCTGATGGACTATCGATCCATGCCAATGATGGCGCTAGGCAGAGGAAGATGCAAAGAGGCTTTGGAGGACCAAGCCAGGACCCAATCTCATGTTGGACCTGCGGTCATTCAGGCCATATATCATCACCTGCCCAGAAAGGAAACATGCAAATCAGGACAAGGCTGACCTTAGGTGCGTTGAATGTAGGATCACGCACTTGTTTCCTGACTGCCCTAGGCGGAAACCATCAGCCAGTCCGTCCAACATGCCCTCTATGCCCTTGGGGCTATTTGGGGTAGAGACCTTTGGCAGGGAGGCCACACCCATCCCACTGCATGTCATGATGCGAGTGCAAACAAGACGAACAGGCATCTCACTGCCTGGGCAAAGTAACCTGGACGTAGCCTCACTCGGAAAGAAAAGCCAGAGGAGAAGGAGAAAGAGAGCAGACGCAATGATCACTCTTAAGACTAAGGAAGCTACAATCTTAGTGGTAGGAAGGGGAGTCACAAATGCCGAGGCAGAGACCTCCGCCCCCAAGATGGCGGAACTAGGTAGTTCCAAGGTGGGGGAATACCCTCATCCCAGGAGGCAACTCGAGGCTATCTCCAAGGTGAAGGAGTGGGTCAACGATGCCCAAGAGCACCTTAAAGATGTAGAACCCATATTGGAGGATCCGATGGAGAACCTTTCTAGTGCAAGCACACCCGATTCACCATCACGACCTCAATCGGGGAATGCGCTAACACCACGATAGATGCCACAAAGGCAAGACCAGGGAGAATCTTATCAACAAGCTAGCCACGACATGTGGCCGAAGGGTGGTGACTGAGGGGGAAGCCAACTACCCAGCAACCTCCTCACCACCTTAGTAACCACCCCAGTGACCGTTAATTTGGGAGACCCACTTCGGCAGCACCCTCCATTGTGGTGAGAATTGAGGCACTGGGTGGAGGGAAAGGGGGAGCATGCTGCCGCTGACTTGCACGAGCAGGACGTAGTCACACAAATTCCAAGCCTAATGCTGCACTCGGCTCCAAGGTCACTGCACATCAATGCTTTCTGGGAAGGCATGAAGATGCATGCAGTCCTACATGTCTTAGCCTTAGGGGATGCAACATGAAAGGAATTGTGGACACCGACGCAGGGATCAGTGTCTTGAGCCACGCAGTTCTACAGGCCTGGGGAAACCCACGTGTGGAAGCTGCTAGGTTCAATGTTACATTGGCCAATGGAATGAAGGTCAGACCATTCGGGGTCTTGAAAAACTTGCCAATTAAGATCACAGGAGTGCAGTTCTGTGTAAATTTCATTTTCATGAAGGGGGTGGACTACAACATACTACTAGGCCGTCCATGGATGAGGAATGCACGAGTGGTTGAAGATTGGGGAAACAACCTCATATTCATGGGGAATAGGATGGAAGCAGTAAGGGTTGAGATGGACACATGGAAGACTACCCCAGTCGACCTCGATGCTATCTCGACCATGCTAAAAGGTGATGCCCAGGCACGCAAGCCTTATGGGACGCTAACCAAGTACATTCCCTGCCCTGATGAAAGGGATTGGATGCATGTCTTGGCAACCATTGACCTTCCATTCTCGGATGAGGAAGAGTTGTATAAACAAGTGGCTAAGTCACCGAGCATGCTAGCAGAGGAGCCCACGGTGCCACTCTACATGATAGCGGGGAGCTTGCGGGATCCAGGGAGACCAATCTCGTTCCACACCCCCACTAACAAGCTCAAGCTTCAGGGAATCGTAGGGCACCTAACCACTAAACTAAAAAGCAACAAAGTGGCTAATCTAAAACCCCTAAGCAATCTCTTGGCTCGGCCTGAATGGGAATGGACAAAAGTGCATGACCTCAACCTATCATACAACTGGGCTTTAATCACCGACGAAGAGGAGATCGGAGAGGAAAACCTAGGGGATGACGAGCAGTTGGAGAGGCAAGATTCCGATGATGAGGAGTACGAGCACTATTTCTCTAAGACGGATGAGAGCAAGGAAGGGCTTAACACGCTAGATTATGACACTGAAGGGAGAGCAATAGAACAGATCGAACAAACTCTAGGCCAAAATGGGAAAGGGCAGGCAGGAATGGAAAAGGAGTCGTGTGGATGGAATACGATAGGACCTGGCTAAAGCATGTTGGAGCTATGGATTATGAGTAGGCAGGGGTGGCACAATCACTGGCGGTCCCAATACTAAAGACGGATTCACCCACTGAACTACGACCTCTGAGCGAAACCCCTTCCTCAAGCGAGGGATGTGAGTTTAACTCGGAATCTGAAGTCAGTACAGAAAGTGATCCCGAAATGCCCCAATCCTCTAAGGTCAAACACACTAAAGCGGACTTGCCAGTCCACTTAAGACACAAGCGGATTAAGGAGGGGATCAGGAAGCAAAATAAAGACTCAGAAGGAGAGAGGCAAAAGAAACCACAGGACCTACCCAAATGCTTTACAAAGTTTAAGAAGGCTGATAGAGTGATGGTTTTGCTAGGAGCAAAGAGACAAGGGCAAGCCAGGGAACCAATTGAGGGACCCACCAAGGTTAAGGAAGTCGACCTGGCAGGGGAGGGCAAGAAACCTCGACTCGTGTTCTTGTTGACGACCTGACCAAGGAGGAGGAGGCGAGACTGGTTGCTCTCATGCAAGAGTATGTCGATGTGTTCGCCTAGTCGTTGGAGGAACTGAGAGGAGTCGATCCTAAGGTTGTGACCCATAACATTCCCATGGTCCCAGAAGTGGTACCAACAAAGCAGTGACCTTACCCTATGAATCCCAAACATGCTCATGCGGTGAAGGAAGAGATCGATAAGCTCATGAAGGTGGGATTTATATACAAGATCGAGCACACAAATTGGGTATCACCCATAGTGATTGTTATGAAAAAGAATGGCAAGATTCAAGTGTGCGTGAATTACAAGAAGGTGAATGCCACTACGAAGAGAGACAACTACCCTTTGCCATATATCAAGCACATGCTGGAGAGAGTAACAGGCAAAGAAGCTTACAGCTTTCTGGATGGATTCTCAGGCTACAATCAAGTGCAAGTGCATCCTGACGATAGGCACAAGACTGCCTTCACCATGGAGTGGGGTGTCTTTGCCTACATCGTTATGCCCTTTGGGTTGATGAATGCTCCTATAACCTTCCAACGAGACTGATGTGCATGATATTTAAGGATATGCTGCGACATGAGCTGGAGGTGTTTGTAAATGACCTATGCGTACACTCCAGTTGGGGGCCGAACACTTAGAGAGGTTCAGAGCCGTCTTTGAACAATGTCGACTATACAAACTCTTGCTAAACCCCTTGAAGTGCCAATTCTAGGTGAAGCACGGATGCATCCTAGGGCATGTAGTGTCATGAAATGGCATTGCCACTAACTTCTCAAAAGTCAGGGCCATTATCGACCTCCCACCACCCACCAATTACAAGGGCGTCTATTGTTTCTTAGGCCACACAGGATACTACCGACGCTTTGTACTAAACTACGTGTTGATTGCTAGACCATTATACAAGCTGCTGATTGTATTCGATTGGACTGAGGAATGCCAACGTGCGTATGAACAGTTAAAGAAGGCTCTCACCACTACACCAGTCTTACGAGCCCTGAACTGGAATGTAGCATTCCATGTACACATAGATGCCTCAAAATTTGTTATCGGAGCCGTTCTATGCCAACCTGGTGAACATAGTCTGGATTACCCCATGAGCTTTGCTAGCAAGCAGCTCACCGAAACAGAAATGAACTACTCCACTACGAAAAGGGAAGGGCTAGCTATGGTGTTCGCCGTAAAGAAATTTAGGCATTACATGTTGGCCACACTCTTCATCTTTTATGTGGACCATCAGGCCCTGCTGTATCTTGTGAACAAGCCATGCGCCACAGGTCGCATAGCAAGGTGGTTACTTCTCCTGCTGGAGTTTGATTTCTTAGTGATTGTGCATAAAGGAAAGCAACACTACATGGCGGATCACATGTCTCGCATACCCACCACCGGGGAAGCTGCTAGCCAAGGCATCCCTGACGATTTACCGGATGTGCACCTCTTTGGCTTGTCTAGCAAAGGGGACTTATTTAGAGCTGATTTGACACCTTACTGGGCAGATGATGTTGTCCAAGTGTTAGAAAATGGCCTGCCAGAGAGACCTATTGAGAAAGCTAGGCTAAGGAGACTCATCTTAAAAATCCAGCCATACCAATTAATTTTTGGCCAACTCTATAGGTTGGGACAAGACGGACTGTTATGTAGATGTGTGTGCGAGCACGAGATGCACAATGTATTGAGAGATGCGCACAGTGGGATAGCTGGCGGGCACTTTAGTGGGGAAATGACAGCCCGTAAGGTATTACAATCCCAACTCTGGTGGCTCACCCTATTCCGCGATGCTGCTAAGTTCGTCAAACACTACGATGAATGCCAAAGGACTAAGATGCCCATGCGCAAAGATAAGATGGAGTTAGCCCCCATAATAGCTCGACAGCCCTTTGAGAAATGGGGCATTGACTTCATCGAACCTATTAGTCCAGTGGCTCAATACTCCCAGGTGCGCTACATCATTGTGGCAATGGACTACCTGACGAAGTGGGCAGAGGCGCAAGCCACCAAAAGGTGCAACTCTAGGACCACTGCGAAGTTCCTGTGGGAATAGGTATTTTCACGGTTTGGTTGTCCAATAGAACTAGCAAGTGATCAAGGTGCACACTTCGTTAACGAAGTAATATCCCACCTACTCTCAACCTTTTTAATCATTCATAGAAGGTCCTCCCCCTACTACCCTCAGGCAAATGGCCAAGCGGAGTCCACAAATAAAATCCTAGTCAACATGCTTACTAAGGTAGTATCCACATCATGAAGAGACTGGGATAATAAGCTGATGGTTGCCTTGTGGGCTTATCGAATGGCTTTTAAGAAGGCTATCGGGCAAACACCCTTTAGGCTGACCTACGAGACGGAGGCCATTCTACCTCTAGAATTCTTTGTCCCTAGCTTGAGAATAGTAGCGCAGAAGCGTTGGGAGGGGAGAGAGGCTTGGACTAACCGCTTAGAGGAACTAGAGCGTCTCACAGAAACTCGGCTTTTAGCCACCCATGCTCTAATCTGTGAAAAGGCACGACAAAAGCAGTGGTATGACAAGCACGTCAACCAGTGCAACTTTGATCATGAGGACCTCGTATTACTCTACTTGGGAAGGGCACAAACAGAAAATGAAATTTCAAGAGCTGGGGTCTTTCCGGGTGTGTGCAAATAGCAGAACGAGCAATGTCGAGTTGGAGACGCTCGAAGGGGAAGGAATAGGCTTCTTCAATGGCAGTCGCATGAAAAAGTACTATCCCCCTTCCCATTCGATATACGAACCACCAATGCGCGAACCCCCCATCGTTGTCTGCATGGCCACAATCACCGAACTAACCGATTACGATGAAGAAGCAGTGGCACCCGCCTACCTTTGAATCACGGTCACTGCAAAACGGACATATTCCTTTGATGCTTTGATCAACGAAGGGGCCGACCATAATGTCTTGACACACGACCATTGGACATGCATTGGTCAACCCAAATTACGACCCACGAATGCAAAACTTAGCCCATTTGAGGGCAACACTTACCCTCTCTTAGGGAAATGCCAAGCGGCTGTCTCCGTCGAGTCTGGGAGTATCCCAGTCGTCTTTTATGTGTTACCAAACACTAAAGGGGCCGGTGATAAATCACTACTAGGGCGCTGTCGAAGGATTTGTCAAAGCAAAGAAAAGTCGTGTCTACAGAAGACCTTGACTAATTTCTAGATAGAAGATCAGCAAAGATGCGAAGATGAAAGAATCTGTGTGCAGTAATAGATCCGCCAAATTTTCATTGAGACCTCATCTATGCAGCAATGATAAGATCAAAAGCAAGTTTCAGCTAAGCATAGAATTCATCCTTCAATGTCTGTTTGCTTTCAGTTCATAGGAGTTAAACACATGCATAGTCAATCTGTCTTCAAGCTTTGTGTTTGAATCAAGGTATCAAGGAAATTGATTCATAGAATTGTACTAAAGTCGATTTAAAAAAATATACATACATACTATCAAAAATTTTATGTTATTGATAGTCAGACATCATCCTCTGATTCTGCCGGCATTCAGTCCAGAACCTTTGCACAAAGCTGTTGTCACTATTTTAACAGTGACCAGTTGAGCTAGTAGCCCTTTTCCAAGTAGAGATGCAGTCTTTTGAAAATGCAAAAGCTCTTCACCATTTGTAAAGCTCAATATAGGATTCCAAGGTACTTCAATGCAATCAATCCCAGCATGTTTTGTGTTATTTTTTTATAAGAAAGATCCACCAGCAGACAGACTGTAACTCATAGGGTGGCATAGTAAAAGCATGCCTTTGTCAAAACATTCAGAAATTTCCTGACTCCATTATGATCATGGAAAATTTTTGTTTTCTCCACATTTTGTAGGTGTAGAGCTTGTACAGCTGCAATCTTTTCCAAATTGACCAGTAAAATTTTTGTAGTCCAATGAAATGTATGGGTTGAGTGATGTAGTTTGACCCACACAAGAGGGAAGTCAATAACCCCGTCAGACATCACTTAATCATCCTGCAACATCCAAAGATTTGAATATTACTCATCAAGGATTTCGGTGGCTCTCTATGTGCAAAAGTTAGGTACTTCTAACAGCTGAACATCTGCAGATGACAGATTCTGTGCCCTTAAATGCTTGCATCATCTCAACAGTTGTGACTGCCTTCATTTGAGTATCATTTAAGTTCACTTGCATATCTGTACCACTAAAATTTTTTGTCTGTAATGGAACCCAATAGAGATCAATTTCCTCAGCTATGGGAAGCTGCTGTGTAAAGATTTTCAATATCTCAAACGTTCTTTAACTATAGGTAAGTCACACGAAAGAAGCTAATCCAAGCGCCCAAATCAAAGCAAGGTTACATTGAGCAATTCAGATCAATTCGTAGCAGCAAAACAAACACACTATTAAGAGTTTCTACACCCTTAAGTTCTGTCCACAATTGATTTTTGTAAGCGATCCATTTATCCACAATCAATCTGACAAGACCGATGAGGTAATGAGCTCCGTCAGAATTTTGTTATATGTCGCCTTCTTTTTACCTGCACTTCTGATTCCCTGGCTCAACCTTCCGTTCAGCATTAGTTCAATACCGCAAGGTTCCATCCCAACGACATCTATCGCTTTTTCATACTGACGGACTGCAACTGAAACATCTATGTCATGTGCTAGTTCAATCATTCGATTACACAAACGTTCCGTGCCAATTTCACACTGCGGGATGCAACGAATTCCACATTTACTGGCTTTCTCTGTCCTTCTCTCTAGCATCTCCCAAACATGCTTCATAAATGAAGGGTTCCTTTCAAAAAAAAAAATTCCGTCCCAGCTTTTTTCTCTCCCTTTTCGTCAGCTCACGACGATCCCCCAAAACTTCTCCCCCAGCATCATCAAAAACACGAATCTCCCTCCAAAAATAAGTGGTTTTCCCGAATGGAAAAGCCCCCTTTTTTGAATTTTATTGCGCCTTCCCAGAGAAAGCTTTCCCCCCCCCCCCCCAAAATAGCCTTCAAAGCCAGAATATTCAAAGTATTTGCAAGAAATTTCAAGGTGACTTGCCCCAACAAGCCTTCCTGACACGTTCTCCATAGATCCCATAATCTTGGCTTTCAGTAAAAGCCTAATATGACATAAAATTGTTTGTCCCTATTTCAGAAATGATGAACTCAGTACAAATGGCGCACAAGTCCTGTAAATCAAGAAAAGAAGCAGCAGCCAACACGCGAAATGCATTTCCATCATTCAACTTGGGATGGTGTCCATAAAGGTAAGCCAAAGAGATAGCCATTACACTCCATGATACGACATTTCGAAACGGTAAGCCAATAAACATACTCTCTGCTTCTTGTATGGCCCCATGTGCTCCATACATACTCACAAGGCCACTACCAACAAAGACATCTGAAGTATAACCCCTCATACAAGCATCATGATGCAATGTCTGACCAATTTCCAGAAACCCAAGTAGAGGCAATTGTTCCTCCCAAACAATAGCTTCTGCATCTGTAAGTGCACCACAAGCTTGAAGGGCAATCGTGTATGTCTACTCCTCTTGCTTCAAACCCCTCTTCACTATATTACCCACATAAAATAAAAGAGCAAACATAACGACTAAGTATGTGTAAAATATTACACGGCGCAGCGAACAGAATCTGAGAAAGAGATAGAGAGTACACAACAGATAAGAGGAGAATCAGTAAATTCTTTTAACTTCAAACAACTGATACAAAGATGGCTCTGTCCACCCGTGCGCTTCCACTGAGTGAAGCTTAGATGGCGATCTAGACAAAAGATAGGTGAAGAGCTTAAGGCTAGCTGGAACAACAACTCTGACTGGGTGAAAGATGAGTGTATGATGGCTGCGAAGGGGTTTAGCTTTTATAGCCCGCGAAGGTCGTTAGGTCGGCCTGCTGACCGACCTACCATATGAGCCTCCACTAGTCGGCCAGGGAATATTCCATGGAATATTCCCTTTACCATCGGGGCCCCTTTTAACTCCCTTACCACGCAACTCAATGCAATGTGCCTCGAGTTGCTACCAGCTTAACCACTCCGTCTAACCCAAAGATTAGACCCACAACAGTCACCTTTTTGCCATCCGGTCACATAGACCTCATCTGATATACAAATCAGGACTCAACCAATGTCCGGGCTCACATTTGGCTTCTCCTCATAATGGGGGCCTTACAACTTTGAGCACCATGGATCATTGGTAGCACCTAATGAGGGTGGGGCATTGATCATATCTAACACCCCCCCTCAATGTCCACCCATAGGTGAACTATCTCCTTGGCCCAATGCCGAGTCTCTGAAGATGAACTTGAAGTAGATCCTTCGTAAGTGCTTTGGTGAAGATATCTGCTCCATTCTCCTCTGTTGGACAGTAGACCAATTCCACTATCCCATCCTCCATCAAATCACACACATAGTGATACTGGATCTCTATATGTTTGGTGCGTGCATGAAACACTGGATTTTTGGCAATGGCGATGCAACTCTGATTGTCACATCTCAGCACAGTTGGTTCTTCATCCTGCACTCCCATATGCCATAGAATCCTTCTCAACCATACGGCGTCACATGCAGCAAAACAAGCTGCCTTGTACTCTGCTTCGGTAGAAGACAATGCCACTGTTGGTTGCTTCTTACTAATCCAAGAGAAAATTCCCGAACCCAAAGAGAAACAATAACCAGAAACTGACTTCCTGGAATCAATGTCTCCTGCCCAATCTGAGTCACAGTTCCCCACAAGAGAGGTTCCGAAACTGTATGTGATACCATAGTCAAGAGTTTTCTTCAAGTATCTGAGCACCCGCATCCCAGCCTTCCAATGACTCTCATGAGGTTTGTTTGAGAACCTGCTCAAAACACCAACAGCAAAACTGATATCTGGTCTGGTGTTACACAAGTAGATCAGACTGCCGACCAACCTCCTATACCTCCCAATGTCTGCTAGTGCTGATGTATCCTCGACGGATAACTTTGCATTCACCTCCATAGGTGTAGCTATCTCCTTGCACTCGGTCATGCCAAATGCCTTCAAGATCTCCCATGCATACTTCTTCTGAGAGATGAAGATCTTTCCTGGCTCTTGCCAGACTTCAATCCCCAAACAATAGTGCAGCAAGCCCAAGTCTGTCATTTCAAACTCAGAACTCAAAGCCTTTCGAGTTTGGTTGATCATATCTTCATAGTCACCTGTAATAAGAAGGTCGTCCACATATAGGACAATCACTACAGACTTTTTACCATCCCTGTAAACATACAAGTTAGCATCTGAGGCACATCTTTTGAAGTTTAGGTTTAAAAAGAACCTATCTATCCGCTGGTACCATGCTCTGGGGGCTTGTTTCAACCCATACAATGCCTTCTTCAGTTTACACACTTTGTTCTCAGAATGGGGGGCCTCAAACCCTGGTGGCTGAGCCACGTACACCTCCTCCTTGAGGTCACCATTTAAGAACGCTGACTTAACATCCATTTGGTACACTGGCCACTTCTTGTGGGCAGCCACTGCAAGTACCGTGCGAATAGTGGTCATTCTGGCAGTTGGGGAAAATGACTCTTGAAAATCAAACCCTTCAACTTGTGAATATCCTTGGGCAACCAGTCTAGCTTTGTACTTTTCTAAGGTACCATCAGCCTTGTACTTTACCTTCCAGATCCACTTGGTGCCAATAACCTTCCGCTTTGCTAGTCGATCCACTAGCTCCCAAGTGTCATTCTTCATTATGCTGTCATACTCCGCCTGCATAGCATCCTTCCATGATGGATCTGCAAGTGCTTCTTCTAAGTCAGTTGGCTCCTTTACTTCTCTCATAATCTCAACCATCAAGGCCATATTGACTATGTGAGCAGAAGCCCTCCTTTGCTCCTCTATTCTCTGAGACCTCCTTGGTCCGTCTGCCTTCTCCTCAACAGATGCAGGCATAGGATTATTGTGGTCATAGAGCTGCTTCACCCAGCGCGGCAATGGCTTTTCCGGTGGGGTGATGTCAGGTTGGTGAACTTTTTCCTCATCATCTGAAGATGATGCTTCCTCCTCCTTAAGGAGAGGGATAGCTCTCGGGACAGGTTCATAGTGGACTACTTCTTCGCTTGATGATAAAGTGGAAGAACTTGCCTTCTCCTCCTCCACTGTATGCGGCTCCTCCTTGAACACCACATCACGGCTCGCGATGATCTTCTTTGCCTCTTGGTCATATAATTTGTAAGCCTTCTGCTCATCACTATAACCCAAGAAGATACATTTTTTGCTTTTTGGTTGTAACTTGTTTCTCTTCTCATCTGGAACATGTGCATAACATTCACATCCAAAAATTCTGAAATGTGAAACAGATGGTTTCTTACCAGTGTAAGCCTCATGAGGTGTTTTTCCCTTGAGAGCCTTTGTATAGCTCCGATTTAGAATGTAGACTGCAGTATTAACAGCTTCAGCCCAAAAATGGTTAGGCAATCCCTTGCCCTTTAGCATGCATCTTGCCATCTCCACAATGGTGCGATTCCTGCATTCCACAACACCATTCTGATGAGGTGTGTGAGGCGTCGTCAATTGACGCTTGATCCCTTTGCTCTTGCAAAAGCCTTCAAACTCCTTTGAGTTGAACTCACCACCACCATCTGTTCTAAATTTCTTCACACTTTTTCCTGTTTCATTCTCAACAAGTATTAGCCATTCTTTAAACTTACCAAAAGCTTGAGCCTTATCACGAAGGAAGTACACCCACATCTTCCTATTGTAGTCGTCGACAATCAACATAAAATAAGAAGATCCCCCCAAGGCCTGTGTAGGCATCTTACCACACAAGTCAGCATGCATCAACTCTAGAGGAGCTTGTGCTCTATTCTTGCTTTCTTGTGGAAATTCCTTTCTCTGTTGCTTGCCCATCATACAAGCTTCACATGGTTCCTTCAATTCAGTTATTGTAGGTAGGTGAGCAACCATACCTTGCTTTTGCATCTCCTTCAATACTGCAAATCCGATGTGTCCAAACCTTTCATGCCAAAGCTTACTTGTGCCCACTCCAGCGGTGGCTGTAAGAGCACTTAGCTCATAGAGGTTGTTCCTTCTTTCTCCTTTGCCAACAATTGTGCCAGCACTATCAATAATTTCTACACCTGTCTTCTTGAACCTTACTTCATGACCAAGATCAGTTATGGCAGCAACTGATAAGAGATTTCTCCTGGTTTCGAGAACATACAACACATTTGAAAGCTTTTTGACTTCACCATTTGCAGCAACAAAAGAAATAGTACCTGTGCCCGCAGCAGGGCATTTAGCATCATTTCCAACCGTCACAGTGATGGATTCTTGTAGAGGCTGCATAGAACTGTATAGACCTTTCTTGTTGGTCATGTGACGGGAGGCCCCACTATCCAACACCCATGAGTCAGTGGTAGATTCTTCTTGCGCTGAGGAGCACACTTCCTCAATGGTCGCCATGAATAATTCCAACTCTACTTCAGCCGTATTGGCTGTCTCTTTCCCTTTACTTTTAAGGGTGCCATTCTTTTCATCTGCCTTCTTGACACGACAATCTGCAATTGCATGTCCTTTCTTCTTACAGTAGAAGCACTCTCCTTGAAACTTCTTCTTGCCGCCCTTCTTCTTTTTGTCACCATCATTTTTGGTGGAGGAAACACCTTTGCCTTTTGCATTGGCAGAGAATGCAGCATCTCCATTGTTGCTTCCTTCTCGGGCTTTCAGCCTCAACTCCTCCTCCATTAATAATGCACAAAACTCCTCAAAAGTCAAAGCTTGAGGTCTCACCTGAGTATTAAGGGTAGTTACTAGTCCATCAAACTTTTGTGGACAAATCCGAAGACACCTCCGAGCTAGCTCTTCACTAGTCTTCTGTATCCCAGCGCCAGCCATCTGGTCGCGCAGATTCTTAATCCGAGTGATGAATGCTTCAACCATCTCTCCTTCAGCAAACTTCTCCGCTGCTAGTTGATTCTCCAAGTTTTGAATCCTTGTTTGGTTTCGTGTTTCATACTGACTCCTTAGTACATTCCAAGCATCTGACGCTTTGGTTGTATGCTGAATCAAAGTCAAAACATTGTCAGAACAGCTTGTAACTAAGGCACACAATGCATCTGCATTCCTTCGTTTCCAAGCTCGTAGAAGATCTGCATTCGGAGGAATCATCACACTAGGATTTGATGGGTCGGGGGTAGGCTATGGTTCTGCGTCAGTCCCCAGCACAGTCTCCAAAAGCTCATAAGAATCAAGGATAGTTGTAATTTTGAACTTCCACAAGGTGTAGTTTGTACCATCTAACTTGCCTTCGCTGAAGGTTGGTGGACGAATCCTCAGTGTTTGAATAGCCGGTACAGCAGCACCACCTCCTGCACCGCTTCCTGATGTGCTAGAATCGCTTCCCGGAGTCGACATCGTTTCTCTTTGCTGTTGAATCCTTTGCCTCTTGCACGCTCTCCGATCTCTAGAGCCCCCTGGGCTCTAATACCATGTAAAATATTACACGACGCAGCGAATAGAATCTAAGAAAGAAATAGAGAGTACACAATAGATAAGAGGAGAATCAGTAAATTCTTTTAACTTCAAACAACTGATACAAAGATGGCTCTGTCCACCCGTGCGCTTCCACTGAGTGAAGCTTAGATGGCGATCTAGACAAAAGATAGGTGAAGAGCTTAAGGCTAGCTGGAACAACAACTCTGACTGGGTGAAAGATGAGTGTATGATGGCTGCGAAGGGGTTTAGCTTTTACAGCCCGCGAAGGTCGTTAGGTCGGCCTGCTGACCGACCTACCATATGAGCCTCCACTAGTCGGCCAGGGAATATTCCATGGAATATTCCCTTTACCATCGGGGCCCCTTTTAACTCCCTTACCACGCAACTCAATGCAATGTGCCTCGAGTTGCTACCAGCTTAACCACTCCGTCTAACCCAAAGATTAGACCCACAACAGTCACCTTTTTGTCATCCGGTCACATAGACCTCATCTGATATACAAGTCAGGACTCAACCAATGTCCGGGCTCACATTTGGCTTCTCCTCATAATGGGGGCCTTACAACTTTGAGCACCATGGATCATTGGTAGCACCTAATGAGGGTGGGGCATTGATCATATCTAACAGTATGTACAAAGTATCAAATCACACACACAACTTTTGGGTGGTTTTCACACCTCGAATGCGTAGTAATATGACATCCACCCCCTCTAATCCTGCGCATCCTCCGAATGGGCCAACTACCCATGATTGTTATCATCAAGATCCACAAACAGATCAATCTCTTCATTATGCATTTCCGGTATATCAACAAGATTATCTGTCATATCATCTATCTCTTCCATTGAAGTTTCTTCTCGTTGCTCTTCTCTTGCAAATTCTTCCAATGCATAATCTTCATCATCTCGTTTCTTGAAAATCTTGATTCTTTTTCTAGCAATAGGCACTCTAAGCACTGTCCCATCCAATTCTGTCAACTCATATGTTGCATTATCAAAAATATGTCTGACTATGTACGGCCCAAACCATCTTTTCAACATCTTCCAAAGTGCAGTATGCTGATTTTCAAGGTTTCTATCAAAGACTAATACCCAATCTCCCTCTTCTATTGCTCTAGGCCGCAAGCAATGCCTGCTGTCAAACCTGTCCTTATTTCTTAGTCTAGCAACCTTCAACCTGTCAATAGCTAGCTGAATATCCTCTGATCTTCTCTCCAACTATCGAATCCAAAGAGCTAAGAGCTCCTCTCTCGTCAAATCCTCCTGCCAAGGTAAAACTAACCAAGTCAAAGCACAAGTCTCAGTCGGCATAACAGGTTTCTGACCATACATCAACTTTGCAGGCATATATCCTGTGGTAACACTGTGAGTCGTACGATCAGCCCACAAAGCAAATGGTAGAAGTCTCGGCCATTCTCCAATCTGTCCTCCGCATGCTTTGGCTAATGCTTTCACTATCGGTGGATGCCCTCTTTCACTCTTCCCATTTCCCTCCGGATTATATGCTGTAGTTAGAGCCAACTTGATTCCTAGCTGAGAGAAAAACTCCCTAGCTTCATCTGCATCCAATTCACTGCGATCCGCAGTGATCTTACCCACACAGCCATACCTGCAGAAAATTTCTTCCAATAGGAACTTACACACTGCACTAGTGGTCTTTGTTCTCAAAGATCTGCCCTCAACATGATTGGTAAGATCCTCTCTAGCCAAAAAAATATACCTCATCTGCCATAGACCCATAGGCATAGTAACCAAATCAACTACCCACTTATAATGAATGCATAGCGGATAGGTCGGATGAAGCTCATCTCGATGACGCACTACCGAATACATCTGGCAGTCTCTGCAAGTCTCAACAAAGTGAGAAACATCTCTATACATGCCTTTCCACCAATATTTCTCTTTGATTTTCTCATAAGTAGCCCGCACTTCTCTATGACCAGCCCAAGGACTCTCATGAAACTCCCTCATTACCTGTAACTGTGTCTCTCTATCGCAGACAACCCGCAAAGGTAATCCACCTCTTTTCTTCGGATGCTTCCAAAGAAATCCATCCTTGAGAAAATAACCATAGGCTTTCCTTCTGATCTTCTTGAACTCTTCATCTGTCCATTCATCTCTTTTGCTTAGTGTACTAAGGTACCTGCCAATCTGCAACCAATCTCCAACATAGAGTTCTTCTATGAAAGCCACAATATCATAGACATGGCAAACATGATCAACCATAGTGGCTGAAATTTCTGCATCATCCTCTTCTGCAAATAGCATCTCCTCATCATCATATCTGGCTCTAGACAACATATCTGCCACTGAATTATCCTTCCCTGCTATGTGTTTAAATTCCGGATTTAATGACTTGATGTATGCAATCCATCTCAACATGGCTATATCCGGAGTAGAGCAACTCGTAATCATACCAATCAATGGCAAGCAATCTATCTCTACCACAACTGAAGCTCCAATAAAGTACTCCTTGTCACATTTGAGAGCCGTAACAATCCCCAATAACTCCCTCTTGATTTGTGGATATCTCCTCTGTCTATCGTTTAGGACTTTCACCCCAAACTGAATAGCATACCTATTTCCATCTGCATCATCTTGACCCACAGCCCAACCTATGCCAATTGGACTAGTGTCAACTGTCAATACAATAGGCCTTCCACAATTATAATCCGCTTTCCTGAGAGTAGGAGCATTCTGCAATAACTTCTTCAATTTTCGCATGGCTCTAGTGTGGCTCTCATCCCAATAGAATTTCTGCCCCTTTCGAAGCAGCTGATATAAACAATCTGCTATGTGTGCAAAATGAGGTATCCAAATCATATAAAACACACAAGCTCCAATGAATCTCCGTACCTCTGAAGTGGTAGAACAATACTTCACAATCTTGCCTATAGCATTCACCTTATCAGGTGAGGGTTTCCTGCCATAATATCCACACATATGTCCAACAATGACAACCTCATTCACTCCAAAAACAGATTTTTGCCTTGAAAGTGTCAAGTTCACTTCTTCTAACCTGGCCAAAATCTTCTCACATGCTGAAATATGATCAACCACAAAGTATCTGCATCCCTGATCATTTAGACTCTCATTTTTCTCTTCTTTTGCACACCCTTTAATGGGCACATCATCCAAGAAAGGCATAGTAAGCTGAGGTATGTAATCCCGAAGGACCTTATGCATGGCATTCATCATATGCGCAACAGAATTAGTGGCACCTTGAGGCAAGGTACACATCCTGACAAGTCCAATAGGAGTTCTCATGGTGGTTATGTCCCTGCTTTCCAAAGCTAGCTGAAACTGATCATATCCTGAATACAAATCACCTAAAGAATAAATGGCACGTCCAGCAAATGCCTCTGCAAACTCATCCACAACTGGACCCATACCAACATTCCTGATAGTAACTCTATTTACTGGCTGCATGTCCTGTATAAATCGGAGCATACCATTCTTCTTTGGAACCGTAAACCACCTGTTTGAGTATGGTGCAGATGAAGGCTCAAGAATTCCCATTTTGGTTTTCTCATTCAATAAATCAATCAGCTTTGGCAGGTGTGCTTTAGGCACTGGAATAGGTCGAAGATTCCATGGAATATGAGGAATAGTAAAAATGACCATAGGAGCAACAATATCTGGATTCACACATCCAATCTCATGCGGAAAAAAAGCAAATCCCCTTCCATATCGCTCAAGCATCTCCTGAAAGCATTGCTTCTCTATGGGTAGCAAGAAATCACCATTTCCAATTTTCAATTCAACAAGAGTCTCTGCTGTAAATTTATGACCAATATGCTCCGGATTCCTCAAAATTGGTTGTTTAGCAGCCCTCTCTATTTGCTGATCACTGTCAGGTGGAAGCGGTACAGCTACCGGCTTCACCTTCTTATCCACAGTTTTGTATTTTGTGTCAACCCTGGCTTCATTATGCTCTTCTACATTACTCAAATCTTGCTGTAAATCAGCAATTCTGGACTCCAATGGCTGAATATCCTCAGCCCTCTGCTCTATGGACTACATAGGAACAGCCCTAAACTCTGAATGCTGAAATATTTTAGCAGTAAACTCTGTTGGCTGAAACTTTTCAGCCCTCTGTGTCTCTAAAAGCTGATCATAACCAGCTGGAAACTCTGTTTGCTGAATTTCCTCAGCACTCAACACTTTTTGCTGAGCCACCTCAGCCTCTGACTCAATTTTGTGGCACAAAATCTGCAATTTCATGAAACATGTCCAGGGACTGCACTAATACATTACTGTGACAATTCTGCATATCAGTTTTCAGCATATCTTCCATCGCATCTGCACAAATCATACTGTCATACATCCCATCTATGTGCTTATCATCCTCCAAAATTCCTGCATTTTTCAAATTTTTCTCCTTCCTGCATATATACTGCCTAGCAGCTCTAGGCAACCTAGAAATCTTCTTATAGCTCATCGAACTGTTTGCTGAAATCCCAACAAAACCAGAGGAGAAAACACTGCTGCCAAGAGGCGAGAACTCCAATCTCCTCTGCTCTGTACCACCGTCGTCTCGCGAAACGGTGGTACCTAATGAAAACCCGAATCCCTCACAGTGGGCAAAGGTGCATCTCTGAGAGTATCTCTATTTCTAACATGGTTCACACACACAGTCATAAACTGAACTGCTCTCATGCCATCTTTATTGCGAATCCGTGCATAAGCAAATCCATCATCCATTACCTTTGTTTCCATTTGCATCTCTGTGATGAATGGCTGTCCAAGAATTATAGGATAAGAGCGTGAATCCTACACAAAGAAATGGAAATCCTCCTCTACATCACCAATAGAAACCCTGACACTGGGACAGGCAGCATACAAATCACCTGCAGTGTTATTGGCAGCTCTCATACGCCACCCATGCTCTACATCCGTAGGCCATCTGTTACTCTCATAAACTCCAGGAACTATGAGATTAATCTCTGAACCATGATCCACCAATGCAACATAAGGCACATGTTTCTCTCCAATCTTTACCATCGTCTCTGTAGTTGCCCTAGCCCAATGGCTCCGCGAAAAGTGACTACGCGGTATCAAGACAGGCTCATCAGTTTCAACATAATGCATAGGCTGAACCCTCTTCTCTACCTGCGGAAAAACAGAAGCATTCTCAACCATAACCTCATCCTCATCCTCATCCAACTCCCTAATCAAAACTCCCTGTGTATCAATGGTAGGCAATGCATGTCTTTTCCTCTTCAGGATCTCCTGAAACTGATCCTGAAACTCTCTTTTCGAGATGCCCAAAACCTCAGAAATAGTGAAAGTCACCTCACTGCCAAGTATCTTGTCATTAAATATTTTCTTCATGTCTGTAGATGTTTCAATATCAGACATCAATCTAAACCCTAGCTGCTTTCTCTCTCTAGGCTCTTTCCTCTTTTCTCTCTTTTGAGCATCTTCCATCTGTCGTTCTGGCCCTGGTCTCAAAGACGGTCCTGCAGTAGTTGGAGTAACAAACTCACCCCCTCTAGTCTTTTTAGTTGCACTTGGATTTTCTTCTTCCCTCTTACGCTTCTCCTCAACAAGTACATCTGCTCCCTGAGACTTAGCCAAATAAGCATAAATAGAGTACCTGTCAACAGGCGAATCCCAACCTGTCTCAGATCTGATGCTAGTCTCCATAGCATAAGTCCATAGTGCTGACTAATTCTCTGATCCCTTCTCAATCTGGACTCCATATGCAGAAGCATCTCCTCTAGCTGTCACATAAGAAGTACGCGCAGCCATGTCATCCACTAACTTCTTCATTCCGCCTTTACCAAAGTTGGTAGCAAGCGGAGCTCCTGTTTCAATCAACCAAATCTTACCATCTTGTCCCCAATATACCAAATTCTTCCTCCTTGCATCCTGAAAAGATTCACAATCCTTGCAATGCTGATGGTCCGTACTATCGCACCAAATACATCTCCGATCTCTCCTAGGTGCACTAGGAGCACTAGAAGAAGTAGTAGGCGCAGTCGAAGCAAACTGCTCTTTCAATTTTCCCACCAACTCTGCTTTAACTGACTCCAGTGTCAAATCTGTTATGCCTTTGATTATGTCATCAAGAGAGGTAGGCACCGATGGAGCGGATGGTTTTGGAGCAAAAGGTGCAGGCATCGGTCATGGAATAGGAGGAATAGGAGGAGCAGAAACAGTAGGCACTAGCATAGGCCAAGAAACTGGCTGAGGAGGAGAAGAAATAACAGGAATAGAAGCAGGCATAGGAGTAGATGATGGTGTCGGTGTCATGGAACTATTCTATAGGCGAGTCTTCCATATCCTCCTCTTGGTCAAAGTCGAGACTGCATCCTGGACATCCTCTCAATCTATTTTAAGACCCATAGGCTTCGTGCAATCCTCAAGAAGCTCACCCAACTCTTCCTGAAGAGCAGGATCTGCAGCTTGCAAGAAAAGCTCAACTTTTTCAACATCCAATGCTCTTTGTTCAATGGCATCAAGCTGACTATACCTCTCTTCAAATTCTCAAATCAACTCTGAAGTAGCTAGACCTTTGTTTGGCATGTAGACCCACTCTCGGAATGACCGCCGAGTAGCCATACCAAAGTCCTCAAGAAAATATTCTTCTTTCAGGGCTAAAATCTTGCCAGTGTGTATTTTGAATAAAAAGATCAGTCACTTTTGCCCTCAAAGCGGGTGTGACAAGACGAAGGAAGTACTTACTCATAAGTCCAGCTGGAACTCCAAAAAACCCCATCTTGATCTCATATGTCTTCAAATATGCTGAAACATTACGGCCATCAAATAGCTTCTTCTCATTCTCAACTGCTTCAATAGCCTTAGTTGCGTTGTTTACATTCTCCTGCTCCGAATAGAGTTGCCTTTGCTGAGACAACTGTTGTTGATGCAATTGTTGCTGCTGTTGTATATACAATTGTGTCTGCTGATTTTGGAGCTGCATATACATGGACATATTCTGCAAAATCTGCTTTAGATCCTCTGTTGAAGTACTTGACACAGCAGTCAAAATTGATGGAGCTGAAGTAGAAGACACAGTTGGAATTGTAGAAGAGGCTGTTTCTCCCATCCTGAAATTTCTACGACGCTTTCACGTCAGGTTCACCAAAGATGTCGAAGGATTTGTCAAAGCAAAGCAAATTCGTGTCTACAGAAGACCTTGACTAATTTCTAGATAGAAGATCAGCAAAGATGCGAAGATGAAAGAATCTGTTTGTAGTAATAGATCCGCCAAATTTTCATTAAGACCTCATCTATGCAGCAATGATAAGATCAAAAGCAAGTTTCAGCTAAGCATAGAATTCATCCTTCAATGTATGTTTGCTTTCAGTTCATAGGAGTTGAACACATGCATAATCAATCCGTCTTCAAGCTTTGTGTTTGAATCAAGGTATCAAGGAAATTGATTCATAGAATTGTACTAAAGTCGATTTAAAAAAATATACATACATACTATCAAAAATTTTCTGTTATTGATAGTCAGACATCGTCCTCTGATTCTGTCGGCATTCAGTCCAGAACCTTTGCACAAAGCTATTGTCACTATTTTAACAGTGACCAATTGAGCTAGCAGCCCTTTTCCAAGTAGAGATGCAGTCTTTTGAAAATGCAAAAGCTCTTCACCATTTGTAAAGCTCAATACAAGATTCCAGGGTACTTCAATGCAATCAATCCCAGCATGTTTTGTGTTATTTTTTTATAAGAAAGATCCACTAGCAAACAGACTGTAACTCATAGGGTGGCATAGTAAAAGCATGCCTTTGTCAAAACATTCAAAAATTTCCTGACTCCATTATGATCATGGAACATTTTTGTTTTCTCCACATTTTGTAGGTGTAGAGCTTGTAAAGCTACAATCTTTTCCAAATTGACCAGTAAAATTTTCGTAGTCCAATGAAATGTATGGGTTGAGTGATGTAGTTTGACCCACACAAGAGGGAACTCAATAACCCCGTCAGACATCACTTAATCATCTTGCAACATCCAAAGATTTGAATATTACTCATCAAGGATTTGGGTGGCTCTCTGTGTGCAAAAGTTAGGTACTTCTAACAGCTGAACATCTGCAGATGACAGATTCTGTGCCCTTGAATGCTTGCATCATCTCAACAGTTGTGACTGCCTTCATTTGAGTATCATTTAAGATCACTTGCATATCTGTACCACTGAAATTTTTTGTCTGTAATGGAACCCAATAGAGATCAATTTCCTCAGCTATGGGCAGCTGCTGTGTAAAGATTTTCAATATCTCAAACATTCTTTAACTGTAGGTAAGTCACACGAAAGAAGCTGATCCAAGCGCCCAGATCAAAGCAAGGTTACATTGAGCAATTCAGATCAATTCGTAGCAGCAAAACAAACACACTATTAAGAGTTTCTACACCCTCAAGTTCTGTCCACAATTGATTTTTGTAAGTGATCCATTTATCCACAATCAATCTGACAAGACCGATGAGGTAATGAGCTCCGTTAGAATTTTGTTATATGTCGCCTTCTTTTTACCTGCACTTATGATTCCCTGGCTCAACCTTCCGTTCAGCATTAGTTCAGTACCGCAAGGTTCCATCCCAACGACATCTATTGCTTTTTCATACTGACGGACTGCAACTGAAACATCTATGTCATGTGCTAGTTCAATCATTCGATTACACAAACGTTCGGCGCCAATTTCACACTGCGAGATGCAACGAATTCCACATTTACTGGCTTTCTCTGTCCTCCTCTCTAGCATCTCCCAAACATGCTTCATAAATGAAGGGTTCCTTTCGATTTTTTTTTTTCCGTCCCAGCTTTTTTCTCTCCCTTTTCGTCAGCTCACAACGATCCCCCAAAACTTCTCCCCCAACATCATCACAAACACGAATCTCCCTCCAAAAATAAGTGGTTTTCCCGAATGGAAAAGCACCCTTTTTCAAATTTTCCTGCGCCTTCCCAGAGAAATCTTTTCCCCCCCAAAATAGCCTTCAAAGCCAGAATATTCAAAGTATTTGCAAGAAATTTCAAGTGACTTGCCCCAACAAGCCTTCCTGACACGTTCTCCATAGATCCCATAATCTTGGCTTTCAGTAAAAGCCTAATATGACATAAAATTGTTTGTCCCTATTTCAGAAATGATGAACTCAGTACAAATGGCGCACAAGTCCTGTAAATCAAGAAAAGAAGCAGCAGCCAACACGCGAAATGCATTTCCATCATTCAACTTGGGATGGTGTCCATAAAGGTAAGCCAAAGAGATAGCCATTGCACTCCATGATACGACATTTCGAAACGGTAAGCCAATAAACATACTCTCTGCTTCTTGTATGGTCCCATGTGCTCCATACATACTCACAAGGCCACTACCAACAAAGACATCTAAAGTATAACCCCTCATACAAGCATCATGATGCAATGTCTGACCAATTTCCAGAAACCCAAGTAGAGGCAATTGTTCCTCCCAAACAATAGCTTCTACATCTGTAAGTGCACCACAGGCTTGAAGGGCAATCATGTATGTCTACTCCTCTTGCTTCAAACCCCTCTTCACTATATTACCCACATAAAATAAAAGAGCAAACATAACGACTAAGTATGTACAAAGTATCAAATCACACACACAACTTTTGGGTGGTTTTCACACCTCGAATGCGCAGTAATACGATAGCGCACTTTCAAAAAGCAGACAAGATGCAATGTGGACTACAACCTAGATCACATTCACCTGACCATGGGTAGTGTGCATATGGTAACCACTTTCAGTAAGGGCCATCTTGCGCCTTCTACAACTGCAGAGCCACCGATGGAGACCCCTGCAGCCAAGCCTAAGGAGAAGGGTATGGATGTCTTACCCTGTACCCCAACCGCCAGAAGCAAATCCACCACCCAAGCTGTCCACATGGCCAGAGAGCCCACGCACATATGGGTGCCAAAACGGCAAGCACCGCCTCTTGGTAGACCATAGAAACACGCTCCTAAACACAAAAATTATCAGCCGTGGCCTAAGAGGCAGCCTAGGCACCATTGACATGGATGCACCGCCATGCCATGATGGATACCAAAAGATCTCTTGTGAGCACAGGGATACTATGAGGGCAACCCCTGGATATGGGTGCCTAAGGTCAGACATCGAAAAGAGTCAACTTTGGGCAACCCCACTCCAGCTCGACAGACCAGCACAGGCAAAGCATAAGTTGCACCGAACGTCAAACCAACAATGGTGACAGTTAAGGCCACCCAACACCTTCAGTGTCCCAAATCGGATGATCCAGCACCATCCAGGTCAGAGGAGGTGCACACCCCCATGCCCGCTCAAATGCATTGCAGCACACTCCCTATGGCACAGGAGCCCACCACAGCGTTTCTAAATGATCCAAAGTGCACAGTCCCATTAATGACGCCTGCAAGGGGGTCACTATTGTCTAGCCCAACTGCCCTATCGCCAGCAACAGGTCTGAAACCTTCGTACGAAAGACGATCCTTCCTCTCAACGGCCAAGGATCTTGCTAAGACCTCTGGGAATGACGTAGTGACATGCATCAAGGAGTTGGACGACACCTTCACTACATTCGCTAGAAGCTATGAGAGACTTGACCTGGGACTTCTTGACAAACCCCTCGCTTCCGAGGCTCACTCGTTGCCATGCACTTGGGAGGACTACAAGTTCATGACCATCAAGTTTCCCAAATTTATGGCCGAGTTAATCACTAATGGAGAGATCTCAAAGGAACAAGCTACTCTCAGATGACTAGTCACCTCATACTGCAAGCCCGATCGCTCTACGCCAAAACGTGAACTGGAGGAGCTTGTGTAGCTTGCCAGCTCTGCTTCTCCATTCCTACAATTGTGGTATGCCTTACGACTCTAATGGGAGAAAAAAGGCCACCGGATTAGGACTAATGATGAGCAAAGGAGAGCAATCAAAACAATTGAACGCGACCCTACGTACATGGCACCTCTTTCATTCAGAGTTCTGGCCATTACATGCAACTTGCACTTAGATGATCAGGTACTGGCCCATCCGTACATTGACCAATTCCTCATAGAGGAGGAGTTGCACATTGTTAGTCGCCTCAACTCGAGAGACATCTTTCATGACGTCTTAACCTACATCACTCAAGCTTCCCTGCAACCAAGCGAACTTGGTCACCATCCCCAGTTTGAGTACAACCCTAACTTGTATACCTGGCTTATGGCCAAGTAGCTCACCCCACACAGCCTTGTCAAGATTGTGGGAGAGAAGGAAGGAGTCTCACTTGTAGCTTTCTCACTTACACAATGGGGGAATACACACGAAGGTGGAGGCTGAAAACAGTTTTCCTCTTCTTAGTTGTGTAAGCCAAAAAGAACTCTAGTACAGAGAAATAGAAGAACCCTATACATGAGTCTCAAACCAAACTCAACTAACTAAGGTGGCATACTAACTGAGCCACAAACTAGAGTAGATAAGGATGGCTGTCATCCAGCTATTATTCATGGGCGGTGTACCAACCGCATCTGCAGCTAACAAGTCGGTGACATAAATGCACAACAGTCACCTTGGCATGTCATGAGTGGAGCTCGATATCTCAACACTCCCCCTCGAGCTCAATCCCAATTCTTGCACACCCAGCAGGTCTCTGAGCTTACGCAGCTTCTCTGTGCCCAATGCCTTTGTAAATATGTCAGCTACCTGATCCTCTGTGGTGACATAAACTAGATCAATAAGACCTAGTAAAACCCTCTCCCGCACATAGTGATAATGCACCTCAATGTGCTTTGTTCTAGCATGATAGACTAGGTTATTTGCCAAGTGTATACTAATGTTGTCACAATAAATGACAACTGGCCCATCTGTAGGCTGATGCATATCATAAAGTAGCTTATACAACCAAGCTACCTCACATGCAGCCATTGCTGCACCCCTATACTCAACCTGTGTGCTCGACAAGGCAACTGTAGGCTATTTCTTGCTGCTCCAAGTGACTGCAGCACTCCCAAAAGAGAACACATATCCACTGGTAGATCGTCTATCAGAAATACTACCAACCCAATCAGCATCAATGTATCCATGCAACTGTATCTGAACCCCAGTCTCATAAAATAGTCCATACTGCAATGTGGACTTCACATACCTGAGTATGTGTCTAGCTGCATCCAAATGCGGTTTCCTTGGAGCCTGCATAAACTGACTTACCAATCCAACAGCATAGCTCAAATCTGGCCTGGTAATAGTCATATAAACCATATTTCCTACTATGCATTTGTACATAGTAGGGTCTTCAAGAAGCTCACCTACATCTACACTCAACTTCACATTCTACTCCAAAGGAACTGAAATAGGCTTATAGCCTGTCATCCCATATTTGGACAGCATGTCCAATCTATACTGCCTCTGCAAGAGTCATATCCCACTTGGTGATCTAATCACCTCAATGCCCAAGAAATAACGCAGCTCTCTCAAATCCTTCATCTCAAACTTCTGCTTCAATAGCATTTTCACATGAAGAATATCTTCATCACTATCACCTGTGATAATCAAATCATCAACATAAATGACAAGTAGTATAATACCTTTCTCTGTTTTTCTCACATAAAGTGAGAAATCTGCCTTGGAAATCTGAAAGCCAATAGTGACAAGATACTATCCTATCTTGTCAGACCATGCTCTAGGTGCTTGCTTCAAGCCATACAAGGCTTTCTTCAACTTGCAAACAAACTCAGGATGAATAGCATGCACATAACCTGGTGGCTGCTCCATATAGACCTCTTCTTGCAAATCACCATGCAAGAAGGCATTCTTTACATCCATCTGATGTAAAGACCATCCCTTTGATGTAGTCATAGCAATGACTGCTCTTACGGTTGCCATCCTTGCAACCGGATTGAATGTTTCTTCATAATCAATGCCATATGTTTGTGCATAACCCTTGACTACTAATCTTGCCTTGTATCTATTCACAGAACCATCTGCATTGTGCTTCACCTTATAAACCCACTTACAACCAATTGCATTCTTATCTTTAGGCAAAGGTACCAATTCCCATGTAGCATTTGCTTCCAAGGCATCCATTTCTTCATCCATGGCTTTCTCCCATTTTTCTTTTCCCATGGCTTGCTCAAAAGAAGTGGGTTCTGGTTCCTGTATCACTTTGACTATATAGACATAGTGAATGGCTGTAAATCCATCATATTTTAGCCTATCCACAGGATACCTAGCTTTGGTAGACCTGCGCAAAGTAGGTTCACTCCCAGGTGCTCTCAAAACATCCCTAGTCTTCCTTACTACAGGTGTAGCAATAGAAGGAATACCCAACTCATCATCAACGCTCTGTTCTGAGCCACTAGATTCACCATCCACATAAGAGTGACCTACATCATTCACATCAAACATGGGCTGATCTACCTTCTCTTTTCCTTTTTGTGATGCCTGCATACCACTAGCTGCATTGCTTTGAGAAGATTCTCCTAATCTCAATCTACCTATCCATGGTGAAGAATGTGAACCACTATTAGAGGACACTCCAAATCCACTAATATCTTATGACTGTTGTTGTGAATTCTGTGCAGCATTACCATTTTGTGCATCTACATTATCAATCACATTTACTAGTTTATACCAGCTACTCATCTCATCAAAAACAACATCTCTACTCACTGTAAACTTACGAATAGAAGGGTTATAGCATCTATATCCTTTCTGTCTGCTGCAGAGAGTAACCAATAAAGATGCACTTCTCAGCTTTTGGATCCAACTTGGATCTCAACTCATCTGGCACATGAACATAGGCAATGCAACCAAAAATTTTCAAATGAGAAATATCTGGTTTCCTACCAGTATACCTCTCCTCTAGAGTCATGCTATGTATCGTTGCAGTGGGAGTCCTGTTCATTATGTAGAGTGTTGTAGCAACTGCCTTAGCCCAGTAAAAATCTGACAGGTCTTTTTCATTGAGCATGGCATGAGATACCTCTCCAATATGCCTTTTTTTTCTTTCTACAATTCCATTTTGCTGTGGGGTATGACTACATGAATATTGCTGCTTTATGCCATGCTTATGCAAGAACCTTGCAAACTCATTTGAGAGGTACTCACCCCCTCCATCTGATCTTAGGCATTTTATTTTGCAGGCTTGTTTCTTTTTCAACCATAGCTTTAAGAGTTTTGAAATTCCCAAACACTTCACTTTTCTTTTTCATAAAATACACCCAAACTTTTCAATTATAGTCATCAATAAAAGTGACAAAATAATGACAGCCTCCAATAGATGCAGCTTTAGTAGTCCGCACATCAGAGTGGATTAATTCCAATGGCTTCTTGCTCTCTTAAACATGTCTAGGAAATGGTTTCCTTGCCTGTTTTTCAAATTGACAGGCTTCACATACCTTATGCATTTCTGCAACCTTGAATTTAGGCAATCCTGCAACAATATTTTGGGCCTACATTGATTTAAGTCGTTGTACATTAACATGAACAATGTGTGTATGCCAGATATCAATATCTGCAACTACATCGGTCCCATGTGCAAACATTACTGCACTCAATTCAGGCATGTCTGCATCCAACGTAAACATTCTGCCCTTCTTCTTTCCTTTTGCTATCAAGCGACCTTTATTTTTCATATTCTCAACAAAGCATCCATGAGGATTAAATCTAACCTGCAAGCCCTGCTCAACCATTTGACCAATAGAAACCAAATTCTTGGTGATATTCGGGACATGAAATACATTTGATAGGTATTTCTTTTTCCTATCATGCATAGACAAAGGAATTTTTCCAATCTACACAAGAGGATGTACAGTATCATCACTAGTCTCCACAAATCCTAGTTTTTCCATTTTCCTTGCATCCTGTATCCATTCTGCCTGACCTGTCATGTGGTTTGACGCACATGAGTCAACATACCACACTTCGTTGCTTTCTTATGCACTTGTCATGGAATTGTTCATGTGCTGCACTATAAACAAATACTCATTTCTATCATCACCCTGTCTACTAGAAGATGTATAATTCCCTTGTTGCAATTTTCCATTCATGATGTCATTCTGCTTTTTATAGCAGTCTTTAGCCATATGACCCATTATACCACAGTAGTAGCATTCAACATTGCTGTTTGCATTTTGCCCTCTTTGCCATCCACCACGACCTCTTTGGCTCCCCCTGCCTCTAGAGTTACCACGTCCTCCTCCATTGGACTGGTTTTCTTGAGTTTGCTACATATTCTGATTTCTACCACGGCCTCCAGATCGGCCTCCTCTATCTCTGCCTCTACCTCTTCCAGCATTTGAGTAGAAGACAGCTTCTTTTGAAGTTCCTCCTGAAGAAGATGCACCACCATTTCTCTGCTCCTCAGAAATTAGAAGAGCAATCAACTCCTCAAAATCAGGAAATCTTTCACGGACGGAAATGGATGTTTGGAACTGTGCATAATCCTTTCCTAGACCATTCAAGGTCACAGAAACTAAATCATCATCTTCCACTGGCAACCCAATGGAAGAAAGTGCATCTGCAATCTTCTTCACCTTCATGTGGTAGTCATTGATGCTCATACTTTCTCTTTGCACATTGTGCAACTCTTACTTGAGCTGCATTTTCCTAGCTTGCGTATTTATGCCATACATTTTTGACAAAGTATCCCATACCTCCTTTGGCATACTTGCATCCTGAATATGCACAATCATAGAGTTTGAAATACTGATAGACAGCCAGTACATAACTTTTCTGGCTCTCTCATGCCATCCTTTAAATACCTGCATTTGTTGTTGATTGGGAACATCAGGAAGAACTGGTTCTTCTTCATTTCCTGCAACAAATTCCCAATATCCTTTCCCATAAGGAAATTCGTCATTCTAAACTTCCATGCTTGGAAGTTGTTTTTGTCAAGCTTTTCAGTGACAATCTATGAAAGAGAATCAGATGCCATTACAAAACACTGCAAAAAATCCTGTCACTGCAAAAAACACAGCTTCAGCCTCACAAGGGAAAATCTGCAAAACTAACGAAAGTGGTATTTGACCACACAGTCACTTCCTAGTGACGATTTTGCGTCAAGAGGCGACAAGGATGATTCTGTAACTTCCAATGTCTTTGCACACAGGCATACAATGCAATTTCTACAGTAACTTTTCACCGACCTATAGAACAATGGTTCCACAGCAAAAAACAAGGCCTTTTCCTGAGTGCATGCGGAAAACTTCCGCCTCCAAAACAAGCCCTAAAATGGCCTCGAATCAAAAAAACAGGGCAACTAACAAGTCGGTGACATAAATACACAACAAACACCCTGGCATATCACGAGTGGAGCTCGATATCTCAACAAGCTCTTGCGAGCCTTCCCTCCCCTGTGCCACTTAGAAAAGAGGGGGGAAGAGCCAGTGACAACCAAGGGACTAACCGAGTGAGATAGGGGTGAAGGCTAACAATGCTCTACTAAATTCAAATAGGAAAGAAAGCAAGGAGGAAAAGATGTTGGTTGTTAATTATTTCTTTTAAAAAAAGTTTCATCTCCTTAAATCTTCCCAGTAAACTGGCGCACATATTTTTTTCTCAAGATATGCTAGGAATGAATCAAATTGTAACTCTAACATTGGCTGGGGTAATGACAGGCACATACCATGGCAGGACAGGGCAGACTTCCATTTACGGAAGCAGAGATGACGAAATATGGAATCAGCATCGAAACACAGGGATTCAGCCAATTTACTTTCAAGCATACCATGAACCTGGATGAGGCTATCTCAGAGGAGCCGGTCATAAGAGAGCTGGTGAACAAATGCAGCCTCCAAAAGTACGTAGAGAAAGTCAAGCAAGTTGTTGACTACATCATGTGCGCAAAGTTCTTTAGAAATTTCAATGAAGGACGTAGCTGTAGCACGGTCAAGGTAAGGAAAGGTAATCAAGAAATACGAGCATAGGTGCCCCGACATCGCCACTGTCGAAAGAGCCCACGGACTCGTGCCCAAAAAAGAAAGACACGCAAAAAGGGATGTGTACGCCATGCTGGGAGTCAAAAAGAAAGATGTACACACAGTCGATGGAATTAGTCTAGCCGACATTCTAGACCCGGTGATAAGAATGTAATCTAAGATTATCCATTCTCTCTTCTCCAGCCACAGGTACAACGCTCTCATGAATAGGATCAATGTACCACTGCTAGAAAGCATTGCGGCAGGAGTCCTAGAGGAGGTGGACTGGAACGGTTTCATCCAGAAGACTATAAAGAGTCAGCCGCCCTTCTAGCTCCAGCTGCAACGCCAGCCGGTGGGGAATCCCCAGCCTCCACTGCACGATCCACTAGGAAAAAGCTTGCCATCAAGGCCTTCACGATCAGGTACAGAGGTATACATACAGCAATCATTGACCAGGCCATCAAGGGTGCTGGCGTGGAGGGAGAGCAGATTGAGCACCAAGAACGTCGAGAGGAGGAAGTCTCGAGTGAAAGGACGGCTAGCAATGTAGGGGACCTTGAAGTACCACCCCCGCAAAAGGCCGGGCCTCAAAAGCAAACAAAGGATGGCAAGGGCCCAAAGAAGGCAAAGACACTGAGCAAAGGGGAGCGAGCCGAGGTGAAGAGAGCTCGAAAAGAGTCATGTGGGTTGGAAGAACGACTGTAGAAGGAGGAGGAGGAAGAACTCGCAAGAGTTAAAGAGGAGTCAAAAAGGGCAAAAGAGGAACGGCAGAGAAGGGCGGAAGAGGAAGCCTACGAACTGAGCATGAAGGAACTGGCCGAGTTGGCTGAGGCCACTCGCAAGTCTGTTGAGGAAACCCACAGACCAGGAGAAATCAGCCCCTATGGTCCTCACCATGAAGCTGAAGTGAGTGGTAGCACGAGGGCAGCCCCCATGATTGCAGGCAAGGGAAAGTCATCGTTATACCCCCTGCCTCCCTCCTTCATGCCGACGCCAACAGACACCCCAAATGCCCCACAGCCCACGCCTTCTCTGGACACGGCCCAATTGATGAGCATGATGCAAATGCTCGTCAGTAAGGTGGCAAAGATTGTCCTAGAACCTAGCACGAAAAGACCTGCCACCGCCGATGCTGAATCTAGGAAAGACCTTAAACGACAAAAACTTGAAGCATCAACTACCACAGCTCCCATCCCCCTGTCACTAGGAGCAGACTACAACACCTACGTGGCCGAGCTCTTAGCGTAGCTAGAGGCGACAAAGAAGGAAAAGAAGGTGGCCCTACTAGAGCTAGAGAAAGAAAGGGAAACCTCTGTGGCCCTAAAGCTCAAAGTTTCAAAGCAAGAGGCTAACCAGCAAAGGGAGGTCAAGGCGTTACAAGACCAGCTGGAGGCAAAAAAGAAGGAGGCCTAGGACAATGAGAACAGTCTATGATAGAGGAGGCTGGAGGACAAAGAACAGAACCTAGTGGCCGAGCAATGGAGCTTAAAGTTGCTGGTGCAGCAGTATGCCGACCTAGAGCAAAGAACGGCCAGACTGGAGGGGTATAGGCTATTGGCAACTCAAGAAGGTAAAGCGAGCGAGGGGCAGGGGGACGCCATGGCAAAGCTTCAGTACAAGCTCGAGGAGCAAAATAGGCTCGAAAGAGAGATAGAATTCCTAGCACGGGGCCAGCCCGAAACCCTCGCAACGGAAGCGCAAGAACAACAACAGGAGATGCAACAGCTCCAAGGTGCGTTGGAAGTTGCCAAGGAAGACACAGAGGCCCTCATGGCCATGGCCTTCATGCAACGAAGACTGCACCTCGCAGAGATCCAGAGCCACGAGCAACTAGCACAAGAAAGATCAGAACGAATCAATGAGGTAGAGCACAAATTCAGTATCGCAACTTAGGCGAAAGAAATCGCCAAAGAACAGCTGGCTCGGAAGTCCAGGGAGTGGCACCAACTCTGGGCTTTGACGAACGAACAACAACAGATGGTGACCACACTGGCAAGTGCGATGGAAGAGGAAAGAAGCAAGATAGATGAAAGGGCCAATGCTTGGGAAGTAAACAACTTTGAAAGAATCAGGCAATTAACGCAACGCTTGGCGGTGGCAGAGTGCGAGAGAGTGCTTATCGAATCTAGAGTTGAAGCAGCCGATGTGTGCACCCTCTCTCAAAGGCAAGCCTTTCTCAGCACCATGCTACATGTCACCCAAGCACAGGGCGATGATTCAATGGAAAGGGTGAGAAGAAAATTGGAATTGACTACCCGAACGCTAAGGTACAGACCTCAGGAACGGGAGCTCCCCACCAGCACGGGACTCACCAAAGGAACAGCAATTCAACTACCTGTGCAATGCCGACCTCTCCACTGTTGAGCTCAAGGACCTGGGATTCAAAGAGCAGGAACCGCCCGCACCACCACCGCAAACAATCCCAGCCGTGGCCAAACAAGATACCGAGGAAGGCCCGGATTTGAACCAAGAGACCGACAAAGAACTACGAAAAGCACCCAGTCCCCCTCTACCAGACCTCCCACCAAATGAGCCTGAAGATGCCCACATGCTGGAGCGCATTGTGGCAGCCACAAGAAGGAGGCAAGAGCTGGCAGAGGATGCACAACGCAGAGCCCGGTCACTGCCCACACAATTCTCTGATGAGCCAGTACCACTACAAAGGGACCCCAACCCCATTGATTGGCCGCAGGAATTGATCATCTGGCGTGACCGAGAGTTTCAGATGAGGCCTTTTGAGATGTCCTTCTCCTACCCACGCTCGCTAGACCGGGCGTTGTTGCTCAATATCCTATCCAAAATCAAGGATCTAGCCAATGACCTAGTGAACAGATGGGTGGAAGAGAGGAGCCTAATTATGACCCGGTGGAGGCAGGAGCCTACAGACTACTAGCAAGACAAGGTGAACCAGATTCCCAAATTTGTCCAAGGCTACAAGGCGTAGCCAAAGTGGCGGCGAAGGATTTGGGACGCCGATTTTGAAGCATGGACCGCCTTCTGCAGCTCACTCCCCGAGGAGTGAAATGACCCCTCCTATATGCCCTACCCCCGCCGGCATGGAGTGGATTATGACCGCGCCATTCACGGGGATTTTGATTTTCCTAAAATATATAATGTAAATGCCCAAACTCCCGAGGAATGCTTAGTTTTTAGACAACAGGATATCCTTCCATCCATCACCCGCTTCCTCACGGACTTCTCTTGCCCAGATCCTGCCTTCCTAACCACCTACAACTATCTTAAGTTGCTCAAATTCCTATTAATATAGAAGCCTACCGCTGAAGAAGCTCACCTTCCTCCCCTCTTTTTTGACATCAACCTAGGCATTGATAGTAGAGCTATGAATCAATTAATGATGAGGGCATCCCTCCTTTTGCTTGGAACTCTTAGAAAACATGAATGACACCCGCTTCACAAGATGTAACCATCCCTTTTTGTCATCCACACCTCTGAAGGCCCGAGCTGCAATTAAAGAATATCTCCAAAGCCGTGCCTTTCTATCCCAATGCCTGCGACCTCCCCATGCTTCAACTAACGGTGATTGGCACTAGCCAAACACCTTCAAAAAAAAACAAAAAAACAAAAAATAAACCAAAAAGATAAACTTTGCTTACCGCACCGAGGGATCATCCCTAACCCCTCTCCCAACTCCACGCTTAGGGCACATCAAGGGCAGGAATTTCAGACATGTCACCCTAAGCTCTGCACTGCACCACACCTCCAACACACACAAACTAGGTCCTGAAGTGTGAGACATTACCAAGGGCTTGCTCAAGGTTAGACCCACCTCCCAGTTCCACTGCACATGCACGTACACCTCACCGTGAGACACATACACCCCTTAGGGAGTGCACAACTTTCTCTTGCAGGCTGTTTGTAACTCAGTCGGGGCCCATCATTGGCTTAGATCTTGGAACCACGGGTTCTTCAACTAATTACGAAGCCCGATTTTGACAATAATCGCCAACGACAAATTCCAATTGGGTAACCAAGGCCGAGCATCTTCATGCAGATCAACACAAGCTGGAATCTCTCCAAATCATCAGGAATCAACACCCCATCATCTCTCATTCACAACACCACCTTTTCGATAGTGGTCATCTACCCGCCATTTCCACTTAGCACCAACCCCAACTACCCTATTGCTCCCCCCTCCCAATGCCATGGGACTGGCACTCTGCTAGGAGGGGGGTAATGTTTCTGCAGCACAAAGGAATGAAAAATGGAGTAGAAGTGCGAGAAAAATGGAAGAAGGAGACAACCAAGAAGGCACAGGACAAAGGAAGGAAAAGGTGTCCTAGATGGAGGTCAGACTCTGAAAATCTGAATGACAGTGTCGCCTCGAGAAAAGAAAAGAGTAAAAGTGCACCATTAAATATGAAGGCGCTCTCGAATCCTTGTAAAAAGAGCCCCGGGCTCGCTCCTGTGCAAATTATATGCATTACTGGGAAAGGGATAAGTTAGAATGGTGGGAAATAGGAAAAGAGGGCCTAGGCTAATAGCCGGCCATGTAAAAAGTGAGGATGATCGCCCAAAAAGTAGGGCATGTATATAAGGTTCAAAGTGAATGAGAAGTCCATTCTTGGGTGTGGCTAAAGCTTCTTCTTCCTCTTCTCTTGCTTCTTACCTTCTTTCTTATGCTTGAGTGAGGGATTGAGGGAGTCTAAGGGAGTGAGGGAGTGAGTGTGTGAGAGTGAGGGATTGTGGAAAAGAAGCTCCCCATCTTCTCTCTTCATCTTTCCTTCCCTTCTTCTCTTCTCCCGTCTCGCACAGCTATGGAGGATGGAGCTTGACGGAGAGGGATTGAGGTTGCTTGAGCTTGCCACAAGGATCGTGGACCTACCTGAGTGTGAGAGAGAGGAGGGAACTCGATCGAGCATCAAGGTAAGCTCACTACACCCACAAGGTAGGCATTGCGTGTCAGCTATGTGAGAGGTAGCCATGGCCACTCAGCTTGAAACGCTTGATCAATAAGCGGTCCGTAGGTCTTGGGGTAGAGCTCCGTAGCTCCCCTATAGTGCTTGGCATGTTCCCTTCCACACTGCTATGGGCTTGCTTATGGCTTCCACTACCTGTGTGACTAGTATCTAGGGTTATACTTTGTCTCTATTAAGGCTGATCCTCCATATCCTTCTTGTGGGCTTTGATGGAGTGGATATCTAGAATCTGACTTTTTGCTTGCTAGGATGGTGAGGTTAAGGGTGTGTGTGAGGTTGAGTTGAGAGGGAATGAGAGACATATTGAAAAGCTCATCTCGCTTTACTTTTCCCCTTCTTCTTCTTCTTCTCCTCTCCGTATTGCTTGTGAAGGTGGATGTGAGGATGTGGATCAAACCAAGTGGCATTACATGGATCGTGGAGCATGACTTATTAAGAATCATGATAATGAGCTAAGTAGTAAGTGCACTCTCTACACCCAAGCTTCTAGTCAATCTATTGTACAAGTGGTAGATCTACTTTCATTCTAAGGTCTCATGTTGTGTGCGTAGTCTATGTGAGAGATAGCCATCGATCCCTTGAAATATTCAAGGTTATGTCCTAAGTCCCAATGTTGAGCTTGTGTAGTGCAATAGGGTTGGAGCCAGTTTAGCTAGAGTGCTAGTGTCAATATTGCTTTATCTAGATCTCACCCAAGGGACTAAAAAGACATTTGGATACATTATTGGCTTTTGCATAGATAATTAGGGTGAACCCTAAGAAAAATAAGGTCACAGTATTCAACATTTGAGAGCCAATTGGGTAACGAGAATTGACTATCCGCTTACTTTTGATGGAAAGCCAATAGTGTTTGTCCAATAGTATCTATACTTGGGAGTCGCTTTCAAAGGGCCGCAATTTTCCTACAAAGAGACATTGCAAGCTTGACTAGCATGAGCATATGGATGATTGGATGTATTGGGGAGAGAGTGCTCACATAAAATTCCATGAACCATGAAGAAAATTGTGGCTCTTTGATGCACTCCTTATATCCACACTCTTCTATGGGGAACCCATTTGGGACCCAAGCCTCTATCACATGAGAAGACAATCACTAATAGACTATGATGGACCAAAGAAAGAGTCTTATGATGAATGGGAGCATATGGAGTGACCATTGGTCATGGTGATATCATGTATGATAGAGAAAAGAGCTCAATCCAACACAAGATCATCAGAGTGGAGATGGGAGCATCACCTATAGTAGACATTGCTCCATGCAATGACTTTTTCACATAGATTGTTGGTACTCAATGTTGAGAATCAGCAATCACACTCAAACAGCCTCTTTGTATGGAGTCTCAGGGTCAAGGATATGCAGGCTAACTTATCCCATATGCACAATGGTGCCTACTGCAGTTTCCTACTTTCCTATAAAGCATTGTACTTGCTTCCTTTCTTAATGCAATGATAGTACTCTTTTCATTTCAGTAAAGTGTCAATGTCATTGTCCACATACACAAGATTGTGTTTATGAGTCCAAGTCTCAATCTTGGAACCTAATTCACTTGTGTAACAAACAGTGTCCTTTCCATCATGAGTCTACACTTCTTTCTCCATCCTTCATAGCTTTCGGTTTTGCCATGCTCTAGATCCCGCATTTCTCACATGGTATCAGAGCCCAGTTGGGCATGGCATTGCTTGTCTAGCCTCTCTTGATTCCTTTCAACCTCAGTCTAGCTCAATGTCAGCTCATGATCTCATCTCCCAACTCTACTCTCACTAAAGCTTCCATGGCAGCCATAGCCAGCAGCACCCTGTCAGATTGAACTGCTTATATCTCACTCCACAGGACAAATCTCTTGGAGCTTCCTTATGGAAAAGTATTCCCCAACTCACAAAGCTTCCCTGTATCACATCAATCCAGGACATTGGACCATCTGGAGCTCAGCATTGTGAAAATCCCCAATCTCTGCTCTGTGTCTGCCATAGCCAGACAGGACCTACCTTGCTTGGAGCTTCCATAACTCTTCAATCAGGCCATTTCAGCTCACGATTTCTTCTGGAGAAATGTTCCTTGGCTCAGGGCGCTACCTCCTGTCACTTTAAACACCAACATTGGTGATCTACAGCTCCAGCATTGCAGAAATTCGCTGTCGCTGTCCAGATCTGCGCCGTGTCTGTTCAAGCTCCCTGCGTACGCTGTGCTGTCCGCGATCTGCACGATTTCCATGGGGCTTTGATAGCCCATGAAGTCAGCTTCCTAGACATGTAAAATTTTTTTAAAATGATCAAGTATAGCTCCTGCAATGTTGAAAAAACCAGGCCCCTGTCTCAGAAACCCTAATTCCACCATAGCCAAAATTTCTCAAGTTTTTTTTCTCAGTTTTTTCTTTCTCCTGACACTCAACCCAAGTCTCTGTCACTCTAATCCATTGACCCAGCATCAAATCAAGGAGGGGAAGGACCTGAGAAGATTGAAGAACGACCGAACGATCCCAAACAAGAAGAATTTTAAAAAAAAATCAAGCTCAACATCAACACTGACATAGTGTGTTTTCACACTGTCATTAACTGTGTCTCTTGACACACTGCATTCTGCTCTTCTACTGATAAAATCTCAGAATTTTGGTGTTGATTTGCTGCTGATCTTGCAACCTCAACATGGGAAAAGACTCTCCAAATGCTCGATTCAAAGGAGTCGGGTTTCACACCTGGCAAACCCGCATCAAGCTCATCTTGATGAAAAAGGGTCTCTGGGCCATCACAAATGGCAAAGAGAAGAAACCTCGGGACGCGGACCTTGCAACTACTTGGCAAAAGAATGATGACAGAGCCCAGGCCATTATCAAATTGGAGCTAGACAACAGTTATATCCACCATGTGGATAACTGTGAGACCTCACAGGATACATGGAAAAGACTTGACACCCTGTTCGGTGCACAATCTAAATCATCAAAGTATGGTCTCCTGATTGAGTTCTTCAGGCTTGAAATGAAGTCCAGCACATCACTTGCCACACATCTTAATTACATGGAAGGACTCCTAACCCAACTTGCAGGAATAAACATTAAAATGGATGAAGATGTTTGCATCGGTGTTCTACTTAAGAGCTTGCCTCCTGAATATAATAATGTATCAACAACTTTAATCAACATGCCAAATCCTGAACTTGTTGATATCCAGGCATCACTGTTAGAAGAAGAAAAGAAGCTAAAAACTAAAGAAGAACCAAGTACCTCTAGAGATGAGCATGCATTATATGTTGGCAACAGGTACAAAGGCAAGAAAGATCAGCTCTTTTGTGACTTCTGCAAAAGGACCGGACACACCGAGAAGTTCTGCCACGCAAGAAAGAGATCCCAAAAGGCCTATCTAGTCGCAGTCAAAGAAGAAGAAGAAAATGGAGCAAAGGAAGAAGAAGATGAAGATGAAGACCACCAGGATCGGAAGGACAAGACTCATCAGTCCTTGTACTCTCATAATTCTGATAGACTGTTTTAATAGCCTTGTATTTTCCTTGCCCTAATGCTTCCTGCCATAAGCTTTGTAAACTCCTTATGTAACTTGGCATTACAGTCCCTGTACACTTTGTGAGGCCCCTGTTACAGCCTCTGGATGTCCACCATGTTTATGGTACCCATACTTAGCTTTTTCTGCGACAACCTCTGGTGTTTTGCCATGTCTGTGGTATGCCCACACTTTGCAGGTGGTTCTCATTACAGCCTCTACACACTTTGTGCCTTTCCTAGTTGTGATTGAGGAGGGGTGTTGAGAATCAGCAATCACACTCAAACAGCCTCTTTGTATGGAGTCTCAGGGTCAAGGATATGCAGGCTAACTTATCCCATATGCACAATGGTGCCTACTGCAGTTTCCTACTTTCCTATAAAGCATTGTACTTGCTTCCTTTCTTAATGCAATGATAGTACTCTTTTCATTTCAGTAAAGTGTCAATGTCATTGTCCACATACACAAGATTGTGTTTATGAGTCCAAGTCTCAATCTTGGAACCTAATTCACTTGTGTAACAAACAGTGTCCTTTCCATCATGAGTCTACACTTCTTTCTCCATCCTTCATAGCTTTCGGTTTTGCCATGCTCTAGATTCCGCATTTCTCACACTCAAAGATGACCACTTGGATGACCTTACATGGGCTAGACATCAACCATCTCCCACCCTTTGACTATAGCTTGGATTTTCCTACACTCCCTCTTAGGGGATCTAAGCTAAATTCAGTCATTAGGGTTGATCTCCTGAGAGTTGAGACAAGGAGGACTTGGCTCCAGCCACCACTGCTCCCTCTAGGACCAAGAAATTTGAATTTTACCGAAGCCATTTCCTACATCTCTTTATTGGGGTAAAAGGCCCTTGAGCCTGCCCGTGTACAGTGACTGCCCATATTCTTTATTCATATATATATATATATGAAAGTGCAATAATGTTGACATAACATTGTTGACAGCACCTACATTGTGTGTGCTCTTCCTCCCGCGTCTCCTGCATCCCTTTCAACTGGTATCAGAGCAGGTCCTTTGCGAGTGCTTCCCGGCCTTCCTTGGCATCTACACGAGGTATGAGAGCTTGCTTCTCACTCAATTCTCAGCCATTCTTTGACATGAACAGTAGGGTTTCGTGAAGAGGCAACCATAGCTTCCATCATTGAAGCTTGTTATCTTCACCTCTTGTTGTCCTAGTCTTGTGTAGGCCTATTGTAGGCCTTCATTGGGCTCTTGCTTATCCCCTACCCACCCCGATTTGTCCCCTCAAGTACAGCAGCATGCTCATGTTTTATTTGCGCTTGTTTGCAAAAATGGTTCAAAAATCACTCTTTTTGTCATATCTCAGGCATTCGGAACCCGATTCAGGCAAGGTAAGAGCCTAAGTTGGGGTTTTGGCACGCTTCAGACGTGATGGTGATATCAAATTTTCCAAATTCAGATGATAGAATATCCTGCAATAGATTTCAGGTCTGAGACATCATTTATTTGTATGCCTATGGCTTATGTGATGCTTCTATTGATGTCTATTGATACCGGATCACTTGTGGATGTTATGCCTCTTATGTGAGACTCATTTGGAGCTGATTTAGCTCAAATATTGACTCGTTTGAACAGTCCCAAATCTGTCCAAAACAGGGCAGCCACATATTACTTCAATTTTATGCTTATAAGTCTTGGCATTTGATGCCCGATTATGCCTGGTTGGTGCCTATACATATGGGAATGTATGCCTATGGTTTGCCTATGGATTTGAGCTTGGATTGAGCACTGATTTGCTCAATTTATAGAGGTTTTTTGTTGCTAGAAACTTTAGGGATGAAGCTATTTATGCTACAGTTGGGTTATGCCTATTGGTCACGGGGTGCTCCCAGCTACTCGATATGATGTCATAATGTATTTGGACTATGCCACATGTCTTGTTTATGCTCCGAAATGCTTTTGAGCTGAGATTAGAGCTCGATTTGGGTTTGACTGTCACTTCTTTGCAGCTGGCATTTCATCTATGATATGGTTTATGCCTAGGCTACCTAGTATGAGTTATGATGTCTTGGTAAATGCTTTATACTTTGACTGTGGATGGCAATTGTTTGAGCTTATCTCGACATTCATTTGAGTATTCCCTTGAGTAGTTGGACATTGACTTGGATTTTTCCATTACGAATTGGCTTTTTCCGTTACGACCTTGGATGCTATATGGGATTTGATGCTCTGATTATGGATCTTGGATATTACTTGGATGCACTTACAGGTATTGAGCAATGAACTGCTCCCTTGTTTTGGCAGTTGTCTATTGAGTTGTGATTGCTCGTTTGCATTTGATATGCGGGATACTTATTGATCAGTGGACTTGGATAATGCTTAGGATTTACAGTTATGGCAGTCATACTTCTCTGTTGTATGGCATCTATGCTATTTGGGCTACTATTGCCCGTGTATGTTAGGGAGCAATTGATCTTTATGCTTACCCGTCTATGCACATGTCCTATTGTTGTATACCTTATAGAGCCACTTATTTGGATGTTTTTGTATAGATGTTTGGGCTTCACCTGGAGCTTGACTCTTGCAAGATGCTTTGCCACTTGTCAGTCTTTACTTGACTTGGATGTTCCTTGGTGGCGTGATGTACTGCAGAGCTATGCGTATGCATATGGTTATGGGCTGATTTCATGGTTGAATATCATATGCTCTTATAATAGATGTCTTATGCTTTACTGTACTGTGCTTGGTTATGTCATGCAGTTGGCTACGACTCTTCTTCATGTGGGAGCTTTTGCATCCTTGATTGATGCCTTTATGTCCTCCCATCCATTGAGGTTTCATGAGCATTTGCAGCATGCTTCTACCACCGATGTACTTGCAAATGATTGTCTTTATGAGCAGGTTCACTATGTTGGGATAGCCCTCGACTGCTTGAGCTCCGTGGATGCTATGGATAGCCCTATTCATGATGACTTGGATTCCGTGTCATCTTCTACAGGTTCTTCTACTTCAGATGTTGTTTGCTTCCATTGTGGGAAGCTTGGGCATGTTCAAAGAAAATGCTTTAGACGGATTACAGAGCAGCAGAGACAAAGACGGACTCGACATGAGCCGAGAGTCAGAGATACAACAGATGTAGCAGGTGATACCACTCTTACTAGTGGTGAGATACATGTTGTTACCCATGATGATGCAGTTGAGCATGTACTCCTGTCATCTAGTTTTCCTACAACTTTCTTGCTCAGTGATACGGTTTACGCCTCTGATTAGCTATTGGATTTTATGGCATCTTGTCATGTTACTCCACATAGAGCATGATTCTTTACTTACAGGGAGTTTGATGGATGCATTTCTTTGGGCCTTGAGCAGACTTATGCTATTCTTGGTATAGGGGACATACACCTAGCTTTGCCTAATGGGACTTCTCTTATGCTTAGGGATGTTTTACATGTTCCCATGCTCAGTAAGAGCTTGATTTCTATCAGTCAACTGCATAATGCAGGATATACTATTTCTCTTCAGGAGGATAGGTCATGGAAGATTTGTCGTGGTTGCTTGGTTTTGGCCAGAGGTTCTAGAGTTGGTTCTCATTACCCAGTGCATGTCTCTCATGTGAGAGATTCTATGGTTGCAATTATCCGGATACCACATGCATTGTTATTGCATTATCACCTAGGCCATATGCACCACAGAGAGATGGAGATCTTGTCTCGTTCAGACTCATTGTTGCCTCCTATGTCACCTACAAATCTTGATGCTTGCCTTAATTGTACTCTTGGTCCTTGCAAAGCCCCCTTGGCTTATGGCGATCATACGAGGCATGCTCCTCTAGATCTTGTCCATTGTGCAGTATATGGACCTATGCCTTCCAAGTCACTTGGTGGAGCGTCGTACTTTGTGACCTTGGTTGATCATGCTACCCACTGTTTTTGTGCTTTTCCCTTGGTACAGATTGAGGATGCTGCAGTTATGCTTAACCGGTTTATGGATTCTGTTGTAGCAGGCCTAGGTGCTTGCAAATGGATTATGAGAGTCATGCTCTCTCTCCCACCTTTCAGACCTCTTGTCAGCAATATGGCATTGATTTCTTGTGTCCATGGTATTATGGGATTGCTCATGGCATGTGCCTGACCTTACAGGCAAAGGTTGCTTCTATGCTTACCACAGCTGGGTTGTCTTATGGCTTTTGGGTTGAGGCCCTTATGATGGCAGTCTACTTGGTTAACAGGCTGTCGTGCTTGACTTTGGATGGTATTACACCGCATGAGGCATGGAGTGATATGAGACCCTCCTATGATCACTTGAGGATATTTGGATGCCATGCCAGTGTCAATATGCCACATGAGCCTATGTCACGCAGATGTCTTCTCCTTGGTTATGGAGATGGTGACTTTATAGCTTAAGGTTTTGGGATTTGGATGCCCATCAGATTCTACGCAGCTGTCATGCTTTCTTTTATGAGACGCAGACACCTCTCAGGCCTCTTGATGCATGTTCAGTGTGCTTTATGACTAATTCTACAACCGTATGTCAGTCTTCCGCTTCGTTGAGGCCGCATATTGTTTTAAGACCCCGTCTAACTTGTGTCCGGGATGCTGGCCCTTTTTCAATGATTGACTTTGGAGAGTTTGGATACTCTCTGTTGTCTTGTATGCACCACGCTAATGCTATGCGCTACTCTGATGATGATGATGTACAACCTTGCACTCATGAGTTGTGCCGGATTGCTCCGTTGTATGGAGCTGCAGGATCACTTGCCTCCTGGATGTCTTGGACTCGGAGATTCCCGACACTTATTGCACACCTCGCTTTTTGATTGGGCGTTGGGTGAGATGTCATGATTCCTCACCATGTCTCTCTTCTTTTGTTTTGTTTTTTCACTCCCTGGCCCATTGGCCTTTTAGTGGGAGGTTATTGGGGTAAAAGGCCCTTGGGCCTGCCCGTGTACAGTGACCACCCATATTCTTTATTCATATATATATATGAAAGTGCAATAAGACTATCATAATATTGTTGACAACACCTACATTGTGTATGCTCTTCTCTCCCGCGTCTCTTGCATCCCTTTCGCTCTCTAAAAGGATGGGCTTATTGTCTAACCACAATATATAGACACGCACCTCTTCCACACTATGTAGGTTGTTATTGGACACATACACATCTCCTCCCATCATTTGAGGATAGATACATGCAGATGGACAGATATTCTAGCAAAGGATAGGATTTCCAACTCTATGATAGAGAGCGTGAGAGACGGAGGAGCACTACATATGCAAATGTACAATGTATTATGATATACAGGGAAGATATCACTGCCTTTTCTATGAGGGCTTCGGATCTCTTTGTCATGTCATGGATTATGAGAACGAGAGATGTCTAGGGATTTTCGTCTTGGAGCTCCAAAGGCACTACACATCACTACTATGAGACAAGAGACTAGCTCACCCAAAGGGACCCAAGCAGAGAGTAGTGGACAAATATCTTCCATAGATCTAAACCCATAGGCACTACTAGCTCAATAGACATAGATCCATACTACCCATACTCCATGTTGCAGAGTCACACTAGATAGGGCCATTGCACTTTGTCGAGCATAGCAATCTCAACCATGTGGCTGATGATTGAGGGGCCCATACTAAAGTCAGATCAAAGCCATCATTGCGATATACATGAGACTTACCCCTCCATACATTAGTAGGGTAGCCCTGGATCACATCAAGGTAGGGATCGTGTGTTGATCTTGACATTTAGAGAGGAGCTACTATAGCTAGACAATTTATACATTCAACTTTTTAGACATAGAGATCTTTAGATGTTAGCCTTATTACTAGGATGCATCTTTCTTTCACTTTCATGATGAGATGACATTGGACAGATATGTACTTTGGTTTTGTCTCACAAGCCACATTGGCCTTTTGTAGGTGTGTGTGTGTGTGTGTGTGTGTGCGTGTGCGTGTGCGTGTGCATGTGCGTGCGTGCGTGCGTGCGTGCGTACGTGCGCACCCGTGTGCACGTGCATGCATGTGCTATAGAGTGGAAAACCACTCTCCAACTCACTATTTTCTTAGCATTTTTCTTCTTTCTTACTTGTTTTCTTAATATGGAAGTAAGCCCCTACCCTTGAGCTCTTGCCTAAGAGGAGGTAAGTAAACAATGGCTCTTTTGAGTGGTAGTTTGAGACTTAAGCGAGAATCCTCTTAGTAACAAATCTAAGAGATACATGAACCATTTGTATGAGAATAGAGAGGGACACATGAGCACATACAACTAAATGAAACGATGAATGGTGGAGGTAGCATGTCCAACATGTTGAGCATCCGGAGCTATGATAATCATAGCTTAGCATTATTTTCATTCTCTATTCATTGAAATGAATCCTAAGGCATATTGCTAGCTTGGAAGTTGGCCATATTATAGACATTGAGAGTGGATCTTCTTGCTAGCTTTAAAGAGACCTCCCAAAGCACACACATGGCTTAAAGATTGATTTCATAGAAGTTGAGAGTTGCATATCATCCCTATTTGCAACTTCCATAGATGTCTAGCTTAGATATTGGTTGTATAGAAGCTAAGAATCATATATGATCCTATGTGTAACAAGTGTAATAAAACAACAAAACAAAGTGTAACACTCACTTACTTCCATTGTGTTTATATCCATTATGTGTAATACATGATTGACAATTCTAGTGGATAACATTTTTTTAGGTTCAATTATTTGTTTTAAATAAGCTTTCCCACACTTTTGAGATTTATAAAATGCATGTAGGGTTCACTATACAGATTCTAATAATATTATGTATTTTTAGTATAAGCTAGGTTGCATGCCAAGGATATAGGATGTATCTCTATATCTTTTTATTTGGATTCAAAAAATATTCACCAAACCTTTATGATTTCGAAATATATACCAATGTCTAAGTCCTCCATTCTAAATTCTCAAACAATTAACATACATGTCTATTGCATTTCTTCTACATATAAGTGCCCTATTAGTTGAAAAATGTAAGTAGAGTGCCACTCATAACATGTGCAAGGATTCTACTTGTCTTCTCATCATCTCCCATATTGTGCAAAAGGCCATCTATAGAAAATAAACTATCCTAGAAACTATTAGTTATAACCACAATGCATAATCATGTATAATAAAAGTCACAAACCCAAAGTGATAATACATGCAGCCAATGGCGTTGTACTATATTAGTTGGATATATGTAATGTTCATTAGAGCTTTGTTTTTATAATGTGAATAGTAATAAATTGGTTATAGTATTTTTGGCAGCTTTGTCATCAACTATTACTTTTAAGTTGTATGCATATTTAACTTAGGAAAAGGTGACTTGTTATATTGAACATGAGTACTCCTTGTGATCAAAGTTTACCTACAACGTGATTGCTTGTGTTTTACAAATAATAAAAAACTATTGAAAAGGGAAGATAAAGAAACCACGTCCTCTAATATGCCATATCTTATATTATCACCACCTTAGGACCTTTACTTAAGCCCCTTATATATAGCTTCTAGATTCAAATATGGGCTCAACCTCGAGCCTGGGAGCTAGCAGCACATTGGGTCACAACTACATCCTTAGAGTTGGTGTTCTATACCACTAGCCCACACCATCCCAGTATATGGATGCATCAACCTATGAGCCAAGAGTCCAAGAGTTGTGATCACACAATAATGTGCACATTAGGGCCTTGAGTCCTATAAATGGAGCTTGGTAACCCTAAACTTGAAGTGCCCTTAGTGTGTTCGCACTAAGTCACTTCATGATCATTGTGACCAATGCTACTAGCACCCATCCAAATGTCCAATGATGTTTTTTAAAAGTCAAAATATATAGCTTTAAGTGTTTATAATGTTAAATCCATAATTGAAGTATTACTTGACCTCTCCCAAATCATTATACCATTTCAATCTTTCTATTTTGAGGTGCAAAATAGCATGCTCACAACATAAATAGGTCTTGTAGTGCACCTCATAGAAATGTAATATACATGTTTCTCCATCTCTGCAAATCCTCCTCCTGCTCTTGCTAATAATTTCTAATAACTTCAATATATATTTTCTAAAGATTATGGAGCTAAAGAGCTGCTTACATGGATGTGTTGTTGGGGGGGACACACACACACAAACAAAAATGCAAACAAAGGTAAGGATGGAGATACAAATAGAGATAGACATAGAGACAAAGATACCGACAGAGATGGAGATATAGGAAAAAAGATATAATGAGGTACATAAATAGAAACAAACAAACAAAAACGCAAACAAAGATAAGGATGGAGATACAAATAGAGATAGACATAGAGACAGAGATACCGAGATGGAGATAGAGATATAGGTAAAAAGATAGAAAGAAAGGTACACACACACACTGATCAACTTGGATATCCTTGTCTTTACCAAGCATAAGACAGAACAAGATACAAGAAGGAATTTCTTTTCTATTTGAGCAATAATTTAGCATATTGGTTTTGCACCTAAGCAAGAAACACATACAACTAATTCAAGAGAAAATCTAGAGGAATTTTTGGTTGCTACCATCTCAATTAAGTTCCTTTGGCTTGGAACTCACAAATAGGGAAATTCATGGAGGATGAAATTAAACACAAGTTCCATCTCAATACTAAAGAAATTGACTACTTAGAGCCACGTTGGTTGAGAGGAAAGAAGAGTGACCCACCTCCAAGGTCTATACGAACAAACATCCCATCAAGTCCCTAGTCACCGCTAGAGGGAAAAAGGTGGTTCAACCTAAAGGCAAGAAAGATTCGAAATTAAGCAAGAGTGGTGTCTTCCTCAAGTGGCTTGAGTGGAGATCCATATTCCCTAAGGAACATTGGAAGGCATAGTGGAGACACACTAGAAAGGTGTGGTCTAGTATTCCATCTAGCAAATTGAACACCCTTCCATAAGGGGTGTATGAAGAAGTTGAGCACGAAGGATAGGCTTAATAAGTTTATAAAGATCCAAGCACAATGTGTCATGTGCCATCAAGCTTAAGAGCCAATCCCCCATGCTTTTTGACAATACCCTACAACACAAGCTGTCTAGAATAAGGTGAAGGGGTGGACCATAGCAAGCCTTGATGTAGAGATTAAGATGGAGATGGCATTGTTCAAGGATAGAGACAAATTGGACGATGAGACAAAAACTATGGAATGTCATGAAGAGCATTACCATCAACAAAAACATGGTAGCAATTGCTAAAAGGATTTAGAGTCAAATATAATCTAATGTTTGGGTAGATTGTAAGACAAGTACTTGCAACGTGTAGAAAGATGAAGAGAAGAGATCATGACTACAAAGTGGGGTACAAGCTCCTTAGGAAGACAATTGTTTGAAGCATGTGGAAACCTTCTAAAGCCCAATAGCATCTTTCAAGATGCATCTATAAGTACTTTTCTGATAGAAACATCAAACCTTCACATTTTTTTAAAAGTACCTTTGATTGAACACCTAGTGGTAACTCCTTTGTCAACAACTTGCACTTACAAAGAAACCCTTGGTGACCATGAGTATTACTTGATGCTTCAATGTCACTATTCTACATCTTGCCATGTCACTAGCTATTTTAGTCCTTTGCATATGTGCTTACAACTTTAAATTTTCTTTTTAACCCACTCAAAGGTTTAGAATGTCACCTTTTGAAGCAATCTCATCCTTCAAGCTCTGTGTAGACCTAAATGTTTCTCTTCCAATATGGTGCAAAAGACATGAAAAGCCTAGCTTGTTTGTGTGATAGACCAAGCTCAACATTATGTACGCATCTTGTAGCCTTCATAGAAATGTATGTTGGGCAGTTGATACGTGTGTCTATGTGCATGTGCATGTGCATGTACACACATGCATGAGTGTGGTACATGTGCACATGGTTTTTATTTAACCTCCCAACCAGCACAAAGAACATTCATAATAGCAGTTCAAAATGGCATCTAATAACAATTTATTCAGCATTGTCGTAAAAGTTTTAGTTTTAAGCCTTTCGGAAAAACATATGACATGTTACAAGAACCATCAAATTCTATTCGCACAATCACATGAAGTTACAAATAAGTCATTAGTCCATCAACATGCTCCTAAAACACAAGCATAACCAGATTTAAAAAACTGACTAAGTCCATAACAGAAAAATTGGCAGACCCACCCATCAACATTGGCCTGCAAGAGCAGAGACATAACCTAACTATATACCAGTTGTTTTGAAACTGAGACCTAGAATAAAGGCTTGTCTTTATTTTCAGAAAAATCAAGGTTTAATGTAGAAATAAAACACATTTGTCAAAAAAGACTTCCATACTTGGAACAAATTCAAAAACCTAAAATTTTAAGACTTAGTTTAAAAGGGTAAATACATGTACTTTGAATTTAAAAACCCTCTAAAAGATTAAAGTTATAGGTTTTTGTATCTGCTACCAAAAGTGGTTTTTGCTCACTGTCAAAGACGACCACTACCGTGAGGAAGTAGGGCTGAAGCTGAAAGGTATACATTGTGCAGGGAATCAGCAAGCAACTCAGCTCGTGAAGGGAAGTAAAAGTGTTGAGTTTACTTGCTGGTTTGGCTTGATAAACATTGGCCTCCTAATTAATGTCACATCCACTTGCAGAGCTGTTGCTGATAAATTTAAGTCACCTGCAGGTTTACCTGAATATTGCCACAAAAGGCATGCACTCAAACAGCTTTTAACGCTCAGCTTAAATTTCCCCTTTGCTGCTGCTTTTAATTAGTTCTTCAGCTTCCAATGCATTCACCGCATCAACCAGTTAACTTGCACCTCTAGGCTTCAACTCTTCAAAACCTTCTATGCCTGCAACTTCTGATAGCGCCTCCACCAACTTTTGGCCTCTGCATAGCTTCGCATCTCCTCAGGATCATCAACACCACCTTCAGTAGCTCTGAATCCTGGTACCACGTCAAAATTGCTGCGCTCGTAACATGTCAAAACTGCTCTGCTACCATGTCAAATGAACTCATTGATAAAATACACTGAATGATTAGTACTTGATAATGCACACATGCAAGTGCACCTACACACAAGGTCAACCTGTCCAGCTCCTTGATGTCTTAAGACTTTCGGAATGCACAGCTCCAAATTGTATGCTTAATTTTCTTACATTTTACATCATTGGTTAAGCTAAATCACATGCTTATAATCACATGTATTAGGCCTAACTTTAACATTTCTGCCACCTTCCAACAATTTGTCACTGAATAATTTCCTCGAACAGCCAGATTACCAGAGGCACGTCCACAATCCCAGTCCCCAATCCTATTCACCGGGCTGCTTCGAATAAGGTTATGCTGTGAAGAACTTCCAAACTGCAAGAAAGCAAAATTGAATAAAGGCATAGAATCCTGGCCTGAAAAACCATACAAGATGGTGCACAGAGGACAATCTAAAACTCCACAAAAATGATATTTTGCCAAATCTTAATGATTTGTAAGAGTTGGAAGTCTAACCATCAACCAGCTGACATGATCTGGAAATCAGGTTAGCAGCTACCATGGAAGCAGTGCTATTCTCCTTTATTTGCAATGCTGGACAAACGAACAAATCAATATCAGTTCTCCAACCCTGATTGGCTCTAAGGGCTACATGCTGCAGGTAGAGTGCATATTACATTGAAAGTTAAAAATCCTGAAAAGTCTTTTGTAAAGTTGTTACACATGGTATTCTTGGGATTTTCAAAGCCCAACATATTGGGGGTAATGGTTGTTTGATACTCTGTTAAGATTTAGTAGACACTGCATGTACCTGCACATAGTTTGTAGTTTACTGCAGTATTCACCCTGCAGTCTTTGAAGGATGCTTCAGAGCAGCTTCTCCATGATTTGCATACATCCAAAGAATCAGTTATTGCATATACAGACCACACTTATATTTGTATTAAGGGCTAGTTTACGAAGTGGACTGGAAGGATTATTAATCCTGTATGTACCAAACCACCAATTTGCAGGCACAATCCTCAATGAACCAGACTACAAATTAGTGTTTTCATCAGCTGCTTCCTTCTCTTAATCAAGCATGTGGCCAGATATCGAGTCCAGAATTGGGACATATCCTTCATGCTTCATGCCTGGACTGATAAGTTCTAACAAACCCAACACAATTTCGCTTTGACTAACACCCACAACAAACTCCTGCAACTGTAGGTTTACCTCAATTGATGTGTTCCCAGCTTTTTTCTTTGCCCCTAAAGTTATCCTCATTTCCTCTATTTTGTCTGCATCCCTCCACCTACAGGCAGCTGAATATATGTCCGCCATTAAAACATATGCAGCAGCACCTTCTTGATTTGCCTCCAGGAGCTGCTGCAAGTACCGTTCCCCCATTTCAACTTCCCCATAAATTTTGCAGGCATTGAGTAGAGCTGTTAAGACTTCACTGGATGGAGGGCAATGAAGGGCTGCAACGAACTTCTCTGCTTCATAGACACGTCCAGATCTTGCTAAAAGATCAACCATGCAAGCATAGTGATCGTACGTTGGTTCAATTTCATATTGTTCCCTCATAACCTGAAAATACTCTCGACCCTTTTGAACAAGGCTTCCATGACTACATGCAGTTAGAAGACAAGTGAAAGTTACTGAATCTGGCATCACACTGTGCTCTAACATCTCCTCAAAACATTGAACAGCCATGTTACTCTCATGATTCTCACCATATGCTTTTATCATTGCTGTCCATGATCCAACACCTTTAGCAGGGAGCTTGTCAAATACTTCCCGTCCTTCTGCAACTGAGCCACACTGACCATACATTTCTATTAACATGTTGCCCACATGGGGATCTTTTTCAAGTCCTGCTCTTCTAATCTCATTGTGTAGTTTTCTGCCTGTTTCTAAAGATCCTGTTGTAGCACAACCTTTCAGGCAGAGAACAAACGTGACAGAATCTGCATGTGCACCATCCAGCTGCATCTGTTTAAAACAATCCAACACATTTTCACCACAACCCTGTAGGTCATACCCTGCAATAAGTGCAGTCCATGCTATGGTATCATGAGCAGATAACTTGTCAAACACTTCTTGAGCTTCTGGAAGGGCACCACATCTACCATACATACTAACCAGTGCACTGCCCAGATGAAGTTCTCTTTCCACTCCCACAAAGGTTATCTGTGTATGTATTGCTTGACCTGTTTCCAATGCTTTTGTGGCAGCACAAGCTCTCAAGCAGAAGCCAAATGTGACAGCATCTGCAAAAACGCCTTCCAGCTGCATTTGGTTGTAGCAGTTCAGAACCTCCACCCCAAGCCCAAGTTCAGCGTATCCTGAAATGTATGCATTCCATGAGATTACATCATGAACTGGCAGCATGTCAAAGACACGGTGTGCTTCAGCAAGTAAGCCACTTCTGCCATACATGTCTACCAGTTTGTTTCCAACATAAAGCTCACTCTCCAATCCTTTTTGAGCTACTTCTGAATGTATCTTCTGACCTGTGTCCAGTGGTCCTACACTACCACATGCTTTCAAGCAGAGAACATAAGTTACAGCATCTGCAGACACACCCCCTTGCTGCATAAGCTTGAAACATGTGAGCACTTCCTCACCAAAACCATGTTCGGAGTAGCCTGTAATGAGGGCAGTCCAAGAGACTGCATCACGAATGGGCAAGTTGTTGAAAACATGATGCGCTTCCGCAAGGGAGCCGAATTTCCCATACATATCCACAAGAGAGTTGCCCACCAGGGGGCTACAAGCGAAGAGCTCGCCCTCCATGCCCCGTCGAATGACATCAGCATGCAATGTGTGGCCAGCAGAGGCATTGCCGAGCCTGACGCAGGCTTTCAGGAGGGCGATGTAGGTCATGTGGCTAGGTTGGGCATGGCTGTGCTGCTGCATCTGGTGGTAGAGACAGAGTGCGGTCTCGGGGTGACCGGCGAGGGTGTAGCCGGAGATGAGGGAAGTCCAGGAGTGCTCATCTGGGTGCGACAGCCCGTCGAAGACGCGGCGGGCGTCGGCCAAGCCGCCGCACTGTGCGAGAGCGGAGACCAGGGAATTGCCCAGAACAGGGTGAGAGTCGAGGCGGTGCAGGTGGAGGTGGGCGAGCAGGCGCTTGGCCTCTTGCAGATCCTTCTTCTGTCTGCATGTCTGAAGAATGGCGACCCATTTCTCCTCCGCTTGAAGAAGCTGCACCTGCATAATACCCCATCATCCTTGCTTTCTGCGCACTGCATATCGAGGTCCTCATATCAGAAATTTGAACGGGACTTGGGATGTTGCTAGGCTGGTCCCGCCTAAGAAGAGCTTCCTTAGAGGAGGCACCACTAGGCTATAGACGTTGCTTCATGCGCTGTCCCCAGGCTTGTGAAGCTCACAAGGCTACGCCTCTCTCGTCTTCTAGGTGTATCGTTGAGAGCATGTTTCTCACATAACAAACGAGTCAAATGCTTACAAAATAAGTGAGTTGTGTTAGACACCATACAAGTGAATAGGTGCCTAGTAAACTAAATGATGGTCCTAGTAGTGTACTACAACAGAAGTGGAAAAAGGATCTCGCAAAATTGGAAGATGAGATGTAATCTATCACCGAAAGGTTGGAATTGGCTAGTCATCATTATGCCTTGGTGGTAGAGCAGTTGGGGGTTGCATCTCAGTACACTAGCCAAACATAGCATTCGACTTGTGTTGACAATGTATGGATTGCAAGTTTTGATCCATACACCAATATAACATTTATCATGCTCGGACAGTCTTCCAATGACCATGGATTCTGGTCAATACTCATCTAATGTTTTGTTTAACAACATACGAGTTGGGGTTATGATCCCTACATCTAGCATGCTCTGACAATCTTTTGATTGAATGGTCAATACTCATTAAACTTGCTTTTATTGTATTATCTCCCTTTTATCTTAAGGTATGTCCTTAATTTAAGGCAATAATCCTTTGCTTACACTTATGAAAATGTGGATTTTGTGGACTTAGTTTTGGTAGAGCTATGCTCAATGTGGTGTTTGCACCATGCCTACATGTGCTTGCAATTTCTCTTTTTATTCATCATGGATACTACATTTCTTAAACCTACAAGGGGGTTGCTTTGGAAGAGTGGTATGGCTAAGTGCTTTAGAATAAAAGTGTAAGCTTGCTAGGAACTAGCTCATTACACACTACTTATTTTATAGCTTGATGTAGCCTATTGCTAACTATATGCAAGTTAGTTAACATTTTATTATATAAGTTTGTTGTACTAGTTTTACTACTAGCACATTAACAATAATACAACATAAACATAATCAATAACACAATCCTGTTGTATTAGGATAGTACTAATGTAGACACAACTAACACAATACTACAATATTAACATAGTACTAAGTAATAGCATTAATCTAGTAATATACAAACAAATATAGATATAAAACTAGCACAACACTAATTAAGCACCGAGATAGCAAAGTCCATATGCATTACTATTACTATTCTAAAGTAGTCATATAGACAACAAGTATACAATAAGTTAACATAGTAATCATGTAGTACTATCAAAGTACTAATATAGGCTCAACATTGACATAGTGCTACAATACTAAGATAGTATTAATTTGGTAATATTTGTACTGATATAGACACAACAATGGCATATATTCTAGTATTATAGTACAATGACACATACTCCAATTCTAAATAGTAATAATGCGTTACTAGTTTAATTTAGTAAAATCTACCTAATATAGGCCCAATGTAGATGGTAATCTAGCACTAAGAATGTGCTAATTTTTATGTTATAGATACTAATATTGACACAAAACTAACACAATTCTAACAAAATATTAATATAGTATCATATTGAAATGTCTTTAATACAATATGTTCTAGGAGTATTATGCAAGTACTAATTTGTATAGTGCAAAGTACTAATTAAGGACAAATAACATACAGCACATACAATTTTAATATAGTATTAACATCTAGTTTTAAATTATTTTATCCTAGCATTATTGTGATTTTCATTACAATAGTAATTTCATTTCATCCTAATTTCATTAATTTAGTACTAAAGAGTACATAGTAACCTAGTGCTAATATAATGCTAGTTACATATGTAGTTGCATTAGTATTATATGTGGTTTTTTATCCAGCCAAATACTAATAATACTACCATTAATATAATCTACATTAATTTAGTAATGAAATAGTTGGACTTCTATTACTATTTCTAGCCACTTAGATGCAAATATTGTAACTTGCTACATACTGGTATTGTTTGAGAGCTAAAATAATATAGTAATTGGTTTAATACTAAAGTATTCATTTGTAATATTGGGTACTAATGTTGGTGACATGGATATGCCATGTAAGGTATTGTGGAGAAGTCTAAGGCACATCCCTATCAAGGATATGTTTTTGGAAGCTCCTAGCACCACAATGTTGTTTTCCAACATAAAAGAGGAACAACATGGATTAACTTAGGCCCCACATGGTAACCCACCAAGAGCATCAAAACTATTGTCGTGCTCTTAACATTTGGTGAGAAATTAGTGGATCAAGATTATGTTAAACAACACGAATCTTGAGCATGTTTTAGCTATGGAGGATAGAATACATAAACATGAACCATGATGTCATAGACAATAGACAATAACTGTTACTCAAGTGAAATAGGTTCCAAGATTAAGTGCTTGAACTCATAAACACAATCTTGAGTGGCATATGACAATGATTGAAAAGAAAAAGTACAATAGCATTTTATTGAAATAAGAACCAAGTATATGCTTATGTAGCCTTTGGGTTGTTCCACTCTCCTCACTATGCTTATGAGGTACGTGCATCCCTTCCTAGAGCATGCATAATTTCTGTCACTAAATTGATTGCTTATTACGCATTCTCTATTTTATAAATTCATGTCAATAAATTAATGACTCACTTTTCTTTAAGTGTTGATGATGATCTAGCATGGCCATAAGACCATTTAGAGACCAGTATTCCTAGTGCCACTTAATGGGGTGATCAGAGCACTGTGACGGGGATATCTGGTACAGGAAGTATAAGTTATGAAGGGGGAAAGAGTGTACACAAGAACCAAGGAGTTACACATAAATGAAGATGGATTGAGTTCTAAGAAGAGGAAGTGCATTAGCATTGTGTATATGTATTTATGTGTGCATCCAGGGACTCCTGGGAATGTTTACTTGTGTGTAATGAGCATTGCATTCATTTGGGGTCATCCTCTCCCCTACAAGTCAAGGGTTAAGGTCTTTTCTTTCATTAAGAAAGACGAGAGAGGGAATTCTCTCACTAAGAAAGACGAGAGACGTGACCCTCTGGAAGTGAGGAGAGAAGTGATTTTCTCTTTCTAAGGTCTAAAATGACACAAGCTTTTGTGTGGAATTCAATCTTAAGGTTGAGGCCCAAGGCAACCTAATGAACTCTCCTCATCTATGACTTAAGGTGGTTGCATGGACCACAAGTTAAGAGTATAGTTTAAAAAGCAATTTTTGGAAAATCCATTTTTAAAATATCTCACAATAGAAAAACGATCTCTAAAAACAGGACGTGAAGATTATTGGAAACAACGAGATCTACAACTTTCATGTTGGATTTTTTTCATCCAAACAACGCACAAAGAGATATCTTGAAATTAGTGCTACATAGTGGAACAACCACATCTTGCATGAAGATCAACTCAACTCTCTCTCCAAGAAGAGAAGCTCTTGAAAGCCTATAAAAGAGGAGGCTCTCCTTGGGTGTAAGGGAGGGGTGAAGGAAGTATCAATTTGCCTGTATCCAAGAGGAGAAGAGAATGTGCAAGTGCTATGGAAGCCTTGCTGAAATCAAGTGCTGCGGAAGCTCTGTTGAAATCAAGTTCCAAGAGGAGAAGAGAAAGTGCAAGTGTTGCAGAAGCTTTGCTGAAATCAAGTTCCAAGAGGAGAAGAGAAGGTGCAAGTGCTACAGAAGCTCTGCTAAAATCAAGTGTCAAGAGGAGAGCCCTACACATATTATGTAGGAGAGAAGGAGGCTCAAGAAGAATCAAAATATGCCAACTTCCAAGTTGTGCAAGTATTAGCCAGTTGTATATCATGCAAGGAACCATGATCTTGTTTCCAAGATCTACAAGTAAGAACTGGCTTATGTGTAACAAAGGAGCTTGCTCCTTGTCCCCCCCCCCCCCACATGATGGCATGGCCCGGGAGACTAGCTCATAATAGGTAACCTAGTCAAGTTAAAGCTTGAAACTATACATCTTTCGCAAGAGTTTTTACAAAATAATATCCACTAAGGGAAACAAAATCCACTATAGGTAACCTAGTCAAGTTAAAGCTTGAAACTGTACATCTTTCCCAAGAGTTTTTACAAAATAATATCCACTAAGGGAAACAAAATCCACTATGGGAAAACACAATATCCACTATGGGAAAGATATAATGAAAATTTCTTCAAAACAATCTGTTAGAGTTTGTTGTCAATAGTGGAAGCATCTTCTTCATTCATGAACTAATTTTGATGGTTACCATTCTACACCTCTTGTGCTCTTTCACTGTGGAAACATTCACTGACCATGTGATCAATCTTACCACAATAATGACATGTGACATGATCTTTGTTGTCAAAGTTAAATCCTTGACCTTGGCCCTTTGCTCCTTAATTTCCTTTGGTGTACAATAGATTGTCTCTCTGTGCTAAGACAACTCCCTTTGCATATTTGTTTTTATGTTTAGTATCTTCATCAAGTAGAGAATGCTCAATGTCTTTAAGTGAGAGTTTTGGAACATTACTTAAGGTAGATACAAGGTTCTCATAAGGCTCTTGGTTTATATTAGACATAATAACCTTCGGTCAGGCAAGTAGCCCAAGACAACCATTAATTAGTGTGTCCCGAACAAGGGCAAGAAGTGCCAAGGTCCGAAGCTCGAGGGATACCCTCAGATTTCTTGCTAAATTGGGCAGGACTTGTCTATTTGGGAACATTGGTCAGGTGCACCATGAAAACAGGCCCTAGAGACTCGATTAGAAGGTAGGAAGAGGGTATATTTGGTGGGGAGGTGAGTAAGACACACAAGAAATTTTCTTCTCTCTCACACATTTGGTATCAGAGCTCGCGGGTTTCCAAACAAAAAGAGATTTGGGGGTGTTTTGGTTATAGCCACACAGGTGAGATCGTGCTGCAGTCGCGAGAGCACATAGGAGTGGGCAACATGAAGGCATATCTGCAACACACCACAGAAGACAACGCATCGTGAAAATCCTGTTTCCCTGCAAGTGATGGCACCCACCACAAGGCCCCCAATGAGCCAATCACGTGAGCTAGTGATAGCCAATAGCACCACCAAGGCTAAGGGACACTCCATCACACAAGAGAGCTCTCTCTCTTTTACTTGAGAGAATGACCATTTCCCTTTCACCTTTTATCCTTGGTAAATTCCTTCTGAGAGCGGAATTTAGGTGATGGGAAGTGCTTAAAAATATCTAAAAATTATGAATATCAAGGGAAAAATATTCAATGTCAAAGGCGACGGCTCGATCTAGGACGATTTTAAGCACCAAAGTGCTTTAAAGGTGCCCGAGCGACACTTGTCGATTTTTCATAAATTTTCAGACAGTTGTGCAGGTTGACACGAGCTACTGGCCAATGCGGGATGCCAAGTCGGACACCCAGGATTTTTCAGAGCTCAATTCCGAGTCCGGACGGGGAAATGGCCAAGAAACCGGTCAAGATGCAAAGGGGTGGACAAAATTTGGTCAAGTGGGCAAGTGACCTTTGGGGCCCAAATTTTATGCCACATGAAATGTGGATGGAAAAAAACGTGATGGGGAAGAAGAAGGCGTGAGAAATAGGCGCCGATTTTTGCGCCATGATCTTGGGAGATGGAGGATGGAGGCTACAAGCAACCTACCTAATCGATCATACCCCCGATCTACCCTCTGTATGCTGACTCTATCGCCGCCCTTCGCCCCTCAATTGATGGCCTGAATGCTGAGATAGAAAATCAGTCTTTCTCTCTCCTCCCTCTCTCTCTTCTAAAGGCAAGTTCATGTGGGAAGAAGAAGGAAGAAGAAAGAATGATGGAGGCTTGTCCGGCATGGATCAGATTGCTCCACGGGCTGGAAATGGTGATTTGTGATTGTGCTGGACATGAAGTGCTGCTGATTTTCAGATTTGCAGCCATGGACATGAAACCCGAAACACGCAAATAAGCGGTAATTCAAATTTTTCAAAGGAAATTTGAGATTTCATGGCTTTTGATTGATAAAATGTTGTTCATGTGGGCTAAAAATTGTTAATGTTGCTATTTTCCATGAGTACTTGTTGATCATCGTCAGAAAATCTGAAAAATATGCATCTTGTGACTCAAAATAATACACTAAAACACGTAAAATATGGAAAATCAAGGGAAAATGATGTTTTTGGGTATAAAAATGGGAAAATGAATAGGAACACCAACTAAATTTTCATTTTGCTGCAAGAAGGAACTAAGGGCCACAGCCCATAACCTATTTTGAATTTTTAGTAATTAAATAATGCATAAAATAAGGGAAAATACAAGGAAAATATAGAAAAATCACTAAAAATAGGGGGAAAATGCATTTTGGGTGCAGAAAATTAGTGAAAATTAAGAGCAATGTTTGTGAATGTTTTTGGGGACTGAAGCATGAGGATTTGCCTCAGTTCAACCCCACCTTCTTGTTCTAGTGTGTTTTTCCCGCTTTCCACACATAAAATGATGGAAAATGCCCTATAAATCTATACAACAATGCAACATTTGATCAATGGGAGGGTAGAGTGGTTAAAGTGTGTCTAAATGTGGAGTAAATGATGAAAAGAGTGCTGGATTTTGTTTGCATGCCATATAGGTCGGTGAGTAATTATAAAATAAGAGCCTAGTAGCACGAGGGTTTCCTTGGTGCTAGGTTCATGCAACGCCGCATAAGAACGGTAGTTGAAAAGCATTGAAAGGATGTTTTTCGCATGTGCACAACATTGATTTCATAACTGTTTGAGCACTTGGCATCCACAATATGCATAAATCATGGAAATATTTAAAGGTATTAGAAATCCTGGATGCACAGCAATTGTTTTCATTAGGACATTGACCCACGTTGAGTGAGAGACAGGGCATCCTAAGCCATAGGCTAGTCGTGGGGTCTAGGGAAAAGAGAAGTAAGGACAATGGTACATTCCTGTATACGATTAAATGGTACCTTGAGTGGATTTTGTACGAAATGTGTATATGTTGAGCGACGCATTGAGGGGCCAATCCCCAAGGTGTAGGAGAGTCGCAGAGGGTTGATGGCATTCAGCCGTAGGAGGAACCCCATGTGTATGTGATTCGAGCCTTTGGGCTATGTGAAAGGGACTCCCTATGAGGAGTAGTGGGTGAGAGAAAAGTGGACTACAAACAACGTAATACAAACGCAATGTTTAGGAGAGCAGAGATTTTGATAGACGCTCCTGGCCGCGAGGCTGAGGGGTTGTCTTGTGCGTAGTGACAAGGCCCGGCTAGTGCATGAGCCAGTGCCGGCCCATTTTTAGGTCCATCACCTTCTGGCACTCTGCATGTGGGATATAATCCCCTTTTTACCAAGCTTGTGAGCCCTCCATCCCCTTGTTTAAAAAAAGAGTGTTTTCTCCTCTTTCTGAGTACATTTTCTGAGATCTATAACTTCTTGATACAACATCCAAATTGCAAACGGATTTCACGAGCTTCGAGAATGATTTGAAGACAAGCTTTTAAATTATTATCATCGCCAATTGAGCTTGGGAGCACTTCCGAAATTTCGCACCAAAGTGACCTCTTGAGGCGGGCAAAAATTGGGATTTTTTAGGCTCCAACGAACTCTGATTCAAGTGCTGTCAGTTCATGTGGTTTTCTTGCATCGATGAATATCAAATTTCAGCATATTTGACCTCTGGTTTTGACTAGTGAGGATTGGCGAGGACATTTCAAATTGCTTTCTGGTGCCAGATACGCACTATCTCTACCTTTTGGGGCTTAAAATTCACTACTTTGAGCGTGTCTATGTATGTTTGAGAGTGTGGATTCTGTGCATTTGGATGTTTATGCATGGTTTCAAAGAGGATTTGGTGACTTATTTAGCTTTGCACTTTTGTTTGAAATATACAAAGAGGCTTGCTTTTGACATGTATGCTTCTTGTGGATAGTACTTGTGCAGAAATATAGCAATTTTCTGAAAGTACATTGTATTTATGTTTGCCTTACTTTTGTTGGTTTCAATTATCAATCCAAAAAAAAAATCAATTAATCAATCATGTCAGGCATTGAAGATATGCCTTCGAATGACATTGATGTAGAGGAAGAACCTCTTATGCATGATGACGAGTTGCCCTTTTCATCTAGTGATGTGCATAATTGTCTTTCTAGTTTGGAAGGCACTATGCAAGTTTTGCTTGAACAAATGCAAATTTTAAATCCAAATGCTTTGGATAAAGGTAAGAGAACTTTAAATGAGATTTTACCTTATGCATGTATGCCTGACGCACAAGTTGTACATGACTCCTCCGTTGTTGTTCCTCCGTTGCTAGAAGCTAAGTGGTAGCTTAAAGACCTTAAGCTGCCTAAGTTCAATGGCACGGCAGCGTAAAGGACTGCAGATGCAGTGGAACAGTGGCTCTCTAAATGGGAGAATTGTTTTAAGTTATGCCATATTCTTGAGGATGCTTTAAAGATACAACAAGCTACATAAAATCTCATGGATGCCGCTCACCGTTGGTGGTGGAAAATTGAGCAGGATCATGTAGAGCCGTCTACTTGGATTGCATTTAAGACATTGTTTTACAATAATTTTATCCCTCCAGATGAGTGGACAAGGGCTCTAGATGCGTGGTTTTTCATAGCTCAGAAGAGCTACTCTATGCAAGAATATGCCGACAAGTATAGAGAGATTCTGTTAAAGGTCCCTGAACATATTCCTGACTTTTGCAAGTGCATAAATTTGTCATGGGCTTAAAAGAAACCTTAAGGCCACTTGTCAGGAAGGAGAGATGTAAAACCTTGAATGAGGCAGTGGAGCTTGCATTGGTCCTTGAAGATGGGAAGGCCCAGAGATTTCCTTGGACTAGAGGTGCACGCCATGTCTTTACTCCTGCAGTTGCATCTAGTGCTCCTCATGCGAAGGACACTAGAGAGGTGCATTTAATTAAGACAGTGTCAGGTACCAAGAGGAAGGTATCTGCTATGACTTAGAGAGCCTACAGTAAATCAATGCTCACTCCGTAGCAAAAGGAGAAAGCAATGAGAGAAGGACTCTGTTACGGATGCTTGGGTAGCATAAATTTAAGACTTGTCCCAAGAAGGCAAGAGTCAGTGCTCAAATGGTGCTTAATCCAATGCAGAATGTAGATAAGGTGAGAGATGACCTAGATGAGTCACCTCCACATGACTCTAGTTTTCATGAATGGATCCTAGCTGTCACAATAACAAAGAAAGTACCAACTATGCGAGCAACTATGCGAGATGCAATGTTATCGCCTAAGGCACAAAAGGGGTACCAATTTGTTGACACTGAGCTCATTGTAATGAAAGGCATAGTGGCAAGATGCCTTGTGCGTATTTTATTTGATACATGCTCTTCACATAATGTTATTAGCTCTAATCTCATCAAGAAGTTGAAGCTCAAGACTACCACTTCAGAATATAGTTATTCAGTAGAGCTAGGTGACGGGATGGGTACAGAGACATGGGATCAGCGAGTTGTTGACCTCCCTATACACAGATCCAGTCCTATGAGGACATATTGGATTTTGAAATTACATGGCTTGCAAGATTCGACCTAGTGTTGAGCAAGCAGTGGCACACAAAGAAGAGACCTATCATTGACTTCTCTTCTCATATTTATCAATTTGAGCATGAGGGCTGACGATTGTTGATTCACGGAGAACCAGATCTCCAAGAAACAAAGATTCTCTTGATGATCGAGGTGCTCAAGATTGACTGTAAGTTTCTTTACTTTTGTTATATTTTAAATATTTCTAAATGTGTGTCAAAGGATGACATGGATAAAGGTGGAAGTTCCACAAGTATCCCTTCGGCCTTATCAAGTAAAATAAGAGCCCAATTTTTTATGTATTTAAATCTGAACTACCTCTTCGTTTACCTCCTCGTAGGAACGTGGAGCATAGGATTGAGCTCGTCCCAAGAGCTAATCCAATTGCTAGACCCCCATTTAGGACGAGTCTACAAGAGGAGAATGAAGTCCATATGGCACAAGGTGGTGGATGAGTACTTAAGCAAAGGATTGATTAGACCTAGCTTTTCACCCTTTGCAACCCCTGTTTTACTTGTAAAAAAGAAAGATGGTTCTTTTCAAATGTGTGTAGAATACATGCCTTTAAATTAAATAACTATGAAGCATAGATATCATATGCCTCGTATTGATGATCTCTTGAATGCTTTAGGTGGTGCTTCTATCTTTAGTAAGATTGATTTAAAAAGTGGTTATCACCAAATTAGAGTAAGAGGTGAATATATTTTTAAAACTTCTTTTAGAACAAGATTTGGTCAATATGAGTATTTGATTATGCCTTTCGGTTTAACAAATGATCATGCTACTTTTATGATGTTAATGAATGATTTACTAAGACCATAGATGGACAAGTTTGTTGTAGATTTTATTGACGATGTGCTTGTGTATAGTAAGAGTATCCATGAACATGAGTCACATTTGGTGACAGCCTTTGAAACTTTGTGAGAAGCAAAACTCTATACTAACCCAGACAAGAAGATTCTATATTTAGTAGAGATAGAGTATTTAGGTCATATTGTATTTGTTGATGGGATCAAGATGGACTCCAAGAAGGTTTTTGTGATACTTAGCTTGCCAACACCCCAAAATGAAACAGCTCTTCGTTCCTTTTTGGGATTGTCAAGATTCTATAGGAGATTTATATACGCATACTCATATATAGCTGCTCCTATGACAGATTTGTTGCAAGCTATGGTGCCCTATGTGTGGACATCAGTGCAACAAGAAAGTTTTGAGGCTATGAAACAAGCAGTTTTTATTTCCCCTGTTCTCAAGATAGTTGATCCTGAGAAACAATTTGTTTTAGAAATAGATGCAAGTAGCATCACGATAGGTGCAGTCCTTAGCCAAGAAGGTAGGCCTATAGCTTTTGAAAGCAAGAAGCTTTCCCCAAGACAACAGGATTGGCCAGTTCATGAACAAGAGCTTTATGCTATTGTTCATTGCCTTAAAGTTTGGTGGCACTATTTATATGGTGCCGATTTTAAAGTTTATATGGATCACCATACCCTTAAGTATTTTTGTAGTCAACCAGATCTTCGAGGGTGCCAAGCTCAATGGGCTGAACTGATGCAAGAATTTCATATGGAAATTCTATACAAGAAGGATAAGTATAATGTTGTTGCTGATGCATTATCTCGTATAATGTATCAAATGAGCTTTACAATTTTAGAAAGCTCATTGCTTCAAGAAATCAAGGAAGCACAGTTAGAGGACTCTTATATAGAAAAAATTTATCAGGCCATAGAACGAGACTCTTTCATGAGGGATGGACTAGATACTTCTGTTTCATTACCTACTATTATTTCTGATAAGGCAAGTTCATTTAAGAACCTTTCAATTGAGAATGGGTTTCTTAAATGAAAAGGCAAGACTTGTGTTCCTAGTGCATAGGGACTACGAAAGAAAGTTTTGTTTGATAACCATGATGTGCCTTGTGCAAGACATCCTGGTATTGATAAGACCATACAGCTTGTTAGAAGGACATTTTGGTGGCCAAAGTTGGCCAAGGATGTTTGCCAATATGTCCAACAATGCTTTCGATCTCAAGTTAATAAAGCAGAAAGGGTGAAGCCACCAAGTCTGCTAATGCCATTACAAATTCCAGAATCTAACTGGAAAAGTATTTCCATGGATTTCATTGTCTGCTTACCTAGAACCCAAAGACAAAAAGACACTATCTTAGTGATAGTGGATCGCTTCAGTAAATGGCTCATTTTATAGCCACTTGCAAAAGTGTGGAAGCTCCACAAGTCACAGATTTGTTTATTGATCATGTGTTTAGGTTTCATGGTATACCTACGTCCATTGTGTCTGATAGGGATGTCAGGTTTATTGGTCATTTTTGGCATCATGTCTTTGGTCGTTTAAATGTTTCTTTAAACATGTCAAGTGGTGATCACCCAGAAACAGATGGTCAAACAAAAAGAGTCAATTAGATACTAGAAGACATGTTGAGAGCATATGTATCTGATAAACAAACAGATTGGGATACACATTTGTCTTTGTTAAAATTTTTGTATAACAATAGACCTCACAAGGCGATAGGTTTGTCTCCTTTTGAAATAAATTATGGAATGAATCCAAGTTTTCCTAGTACAGTAAGGCTAGATGAAAAATGCCTAGCTGCGGCAAAATTTCTTATTGACATACATGCTAATATTAAAATTGCTCAAGCCAAGTTACAGTAAGCTGCTGATAGGGCTAAGCATTTTGTAGATAAGAAAAGGTCAAGTAGGATCTTTGAATTAGGAGAAATTTTTTTTCTCCAAGTACCAACCAAGTTGTCTAGTTTATTGACTAGAAAATATCCAAAGTTATCTCCAACATATTGTGGACCATGGAAAATTATTCAGAAGCTAAGTGATGTAGCTTATCGATTGGAACTTCCTCCTGGATGCCATGTTCATCCAATGTTTCATGTTAGCAAATTAAGAAAGTATATCTCACGTGATGATAATCTGATTGATGATATGGTACCTTTGTAGGAATAGGATTCACTTGTTGACCATGGACCAGACAAGATACTAGATCGGAGAGAGAAACTATTGCATAATCGTACTCTCCATGAGTATCTAGTTGCTTGGAAGGGTCTACCAGTTACTGATGCTACATGGGAATCAGAAGCTCTAATTCAACAACACTTCCCATCACTAATAATTGAGGACAATGATTTTTTGAAAGGGGGAGAGAATGTCAGAAAGAATAACCTTCGGCCGGGCAAGTAACCCAAAGGTGGCCATTAATTAGTGTGTCTCGGACAAGGGCAAGAAGTGCCAAGGTCCAAAGCTCAGGGGATACCTTGAGATTTCTTGCTAAATTGGGTAGGACTTCTCTATTTGGGAACACTGGTCGCGTGCACCATGAAAACATGCCCTAGAGACGCAATTAGAAGGTAGGAAGAGGGTATCTTTGGTTGGGAGGTGAGTAAGACACACAAGAAATTTTCTTCTCTCTCACACACAGTTTACACTTGCTAGTAAAACTACTATGGCTTCCTCTTCATCAATGTTCTTCTTGAGAGTTGCAAGTTGAGTTTTTAGGCTCTTAAACTTATTAATGTGCATGGTCATAGAAGAACTATCTTTTACATCCAGCTTGTAGAATTGCATGAGTAATTTTACCTTGGAGTTTTTAGCTTGAAAGCCATTTTAGCATCTCTAATGCTAGATATCACTTAGTCCCCAAGAAATGATGCTTAGAGCCTCGTTATTCATCCTCTTCCATTCTTTGGTTTTTCTTGGAGATACCGCAAGGATCCTGCTTTGTTAATCTTCTTTCCTGCCATTTGCATCACCTACATCATCTTCAAAGAGATCTGAAAGGTCTTTTCTCATGAGGTGGTACATGGTATTTTCCTTCCAAGCACGAAAGCCTTCACCATTAAATTTTGCTTTGTTCAAGTTTGGACATTCTAGGAGAAGGTGGTCTTACCATAAGTTTATGAGATACTTGGGTAGTGTCTATCCTTTTAGAATGGCCAATAAGAGAGCTAAAACTGATTGTGTCAGACACAAGAGCATTAATGCCAATCAACACTAATTGAGTATTAAGAGATATTATGCTTGATGTTGATGTTGATGTTGATGTTGAATCGTCTTGTTGAGCTTGAATCTTCCCCTCTTTGCTAATTTGATGTGGCAATCCTCAATGGTATAGTAGATCATCAGAGTGGCAGGGACTTCAATGTACCAAGAACATGAGAGAAATAAAGAGTTTTAAGAGCTTGCGTGAAATTGATTATGGCTTCCTGCATTAGGGTTTTGCAGGTGACTGGTCTTTTCCTTATAGTAGCGTGTAGGCGTGATCACTCAAGGAAATATTCTATGAGGAGAGAGCTTCCATATGGAGCTTCAAAAGCCCTATGATCACAAGATGAATGGTGAGCTGTATATGTAGGGACGACTGTACGACCACGAACTAGCACAATCTAACTAGTGCGACCATGAATTCTTGCAATGCTGGGCAAGAGGGAGGCCAATGTTCCACTGTGATGTAACAAGGATAAGCTCCAAGAGTAGACAAAGAAGTCCTCAAAATAAATCTTAGTGAGATATGCCATGTTTTACGAGATCCAACTCCTCCAATGCAAGCGTGTAGGTGTTGGCTATGGCAAACAATAGAGAATGTGTGAAAATGAAGTGAGAGATGACATCATGAGCTAAAAGTGAGCTGGCTAGGGTTGAGGAGAGCTAAAGAAGTAGAGAACTAAGTTGGAACCATGCTCACCATGGCTCTGATATGATGTTAAACAACACGGATGTTGAGCATGGTTAAGCTATGGAGGATAGAATGCATAGACATGAACCATGATGACATAGACACAAGAGACAATGGCTATTACTCAAGTGAATTAGGTTCCAACATTGAGTGATTGGGCTCATAAACACGCATCTTGAGTAGGGCATGATGATGATTGAAAGGACAAAGTACAATAGAATTTCATTGAAATAAGAACCAAGTACATGCTTATGCAGCCTTTGGTTCGTTCCACTCTCCTCACTGTGCTTATGGGATACAGAGCCTCTCTTCTTAGAGCATACATCATTTATCATATCTTTCAATAGATGATCCTCTAGATATTGTGCACACGATTTGGAAGTTAGCTTAGATGGCATTGGTGAGGAGGACAATGGCTATGATGAAGATGTTGCATTAGAAATGTTATAGAAATAAAAGGAATAAATCTATATTTCCAAGGGGGAGTTTGTGCTAAGTTAGGGAGATGGGAAGAGGAAGCCTATAGATATGGACATGGATAAAGGTGGGAATAGGCTTTTGTATTCTTTCCTTATTTCTTATTTTGTGATTCATTGTATTTTAGAGTATTTTGTTGTACTATAGACCTTATCATGTTTTACCATTTGTTTCAGAGATAAAACCATGTCAAAAAATGAGACTAATGGAAGCAAATCGAGCCACTAAAAAACATGCTATTAGATCATAGTAGAGAAGGCAAAAGAATGTCTCTTATAATAGTATATCTAGTGCTTGAAACTTGAATTGTAGACCTATGACAATAACATTAGATTTATTGACCCTATAAACTTTGTAAAAAAAGGCAAGTGATCTTCAATAAGTCTTGGATTGTGTCACTCATAAAGTTTTGCATCTAGTATATGGGTACGTGAATGATATGGAAAAAGAAATCTCTAAAGGGAGAAAAGATAGCCAAAATACCTACAAGGATGGATCACTTGAAACTCCCAAAGATAGCAATGAAAATCTTGTAGAGGCAGTCAAAAGAATACATTGTATTATAGAAAATAGCTATAAGCAAGAGTTGACACTAGATGACATCATGCTTGAAACTCTTCGCTTAACTGGCTCTAAGAAACACAAGTTAATTGTCGAAAAGAATTCAATGAGTAAGGTTTCAAAATGTGCTCCCTCGAATTATAGGACAATATCCTCTATCGAACAACAAGAATATATTAGGCATGAAACATTATAAAAATCTATGTTTTTAATTGAAATTTTGAACGAGATGCCCCCTAAGATTTTTTTGGATTTTCACTTACATAGACCGGTTTTTCTTCATGTGTTATGCTTTCTTACTCTTTTTATTATTTATCACATTCATAAAATTATCATCTTTAATATGTTAAATTGGAATTTTTCTTAAGATAATTTATAGTTTTTAGCTTTTTTCATCTACTTAGCAATGTTTATATAATTTATTATAGATGATACGGATAATGATAAAGAAGTTACTAATTTCTTATTTGAATAGCATATTACTAGAGGTGGTGGAAAAATGCTCCTTCACAACCCAAGGGGCATACATGATCCACATGGACAACCATGTTGTTAAGGTGTGAAGTAATTGTGTAATTAATTGATAGAGAATCAAAGATAATGAATGAATTAATTGATGCATAATGATACTCAATCACAAAACATGAGAGGCAATGTATTAATTGACTGAAAGAAAGTGTAATCCTCAAGGTGACCAAAATGAATAATGCCACACTTATGTGCTAATGATACACAAAGTGGCTTTTTATAGTAGATCTTAACCCTAAATGGCTTAATCACCATATGAAACCCTAACCCTAGTGTCACTCAAGGTTTAGGACTTGAGTGACACTAGGAGCAATGATTGCATTTAATAATAGTTTAAAGTCCTAGGGAACCTAGATTATGGATCAAAGGGAATCAAAGTGTAGCCATGAGATGAACTACAAAGCCCCCTCCATGGAATGGGATGACTAAGCTATGAAAGATGACAAAATCTTTAAAAAACTAGTTTATGTGGCCATGGTTGCACATGTTTGTCCCAATGGATATAGCAACCTATGACAATACAATGAATGGAAAATCAAGTTATAAAAAGGTATGGCATGTAAAGATAGCCAAATAGCTCCAAACTTTGATGGAGGAATAGGCTTCGTAAAAATATATGTTGGCTTCCACCTCATCAATGTTCTTCTTGAGAGTTGTAAGTTGAGTTTTTAGGCTCTTAAACTCATTAATGTGCATGGTCATAGAAGAACTATCTTTTACATCCAGCTTGTAGAATTGCATGAGTAATTTTACCTTGGAGTTTTTAGCTTGAAAGCCATTTTAGGATCTCTGATGCTAGAGATCACTTGGTCCCCAAGAAATGATGCCTAGAGCCTCGTTATTCATCCTCTTCCATTCTTTGGTTTTCTTGGAGATACCGCAAGGATCCTGCTTTGTGAATCTTCTTTCCTGCCATCTGCATCACCTACATCACCTTCAAAGAGATCTGAAAGGTCTTTTCTCATGAGGTGGTACATGGTCTTTTCCTTCCAAGCACGAAAGCCTTCACCATTAAATTTTGCTATTTGTTCAAGTTTGGACATTTTGGGAGAAGGTAGTGAGGGCTGAAATGATGAATGGGTTGCCTCTTACCCATCCAACCTCCAATCCTCACTAAGAGAACTAAAGAGGGGCACCACCTAGCCAAAGAGAGGATGGTCTAGGACATCCCTATTCTCAAAGAGAATCAAGAGAGCCAAGACACAAATTTACAAGAGAGAATATATGTGCTAGACACCACATTGGAATATAAGAGAGAGAGATGAGAGGAGAGGGAGACAAGAGGAGAAGAGGTAGAAGAAGCTCGCCATTATGCTACATGGAATGAGAAGATGAGAAGAGATGGAGATAATAGGAGAAGAGGTAGAGGAAGCTTGCCATTATACTACATAATAAAAGAACTCACTCATAGCTTACCTCAAAGAGATGAGGGTATTGTAGAGTGCTCTCATGGACTTGTCATTCTCCCTTCTCCCCCTCTTCATTCTCCATGGGCTCTTTATATAGCCTTCATGAGGGATTAGATTAAGCTAATCTTCTTGATTAACATAATCCTAGATGATGTATGGCATCTTTGAAAATATGGAGAGTAGTGGATGGGACAAGTCCCCACCTTGGTCATCATGCAAGAAGCCAAGGGTGGTGGTAGACAAAATAGAGAAATGGAGCTAGATTACAAGAGGTGGGTGCCCAAAGCACATTATTATAATATATTTACAAGAAGGATAGAGTGGAAAGTTGGTGTGGTGAAAGAGAGAAGAAAATTGCATATAGCCAGCAGTCTGCGCCTTCGTAACTTCAAATCTGTGAGGAATTTGGAAAAAGTTTCTTCTGCAACTTTGTAGACCAGATCGAAACCGATCGGCTTACGCGAGAATTTTCTTGAAATTCGCTTTTTCTTGGGAGTTATTGAGATTATAAAAAAGGGCTTCCAAAAGCTGCTTTGACTTTAGTATCCCATATGTATATAAATACATATAAGCATGTGACAAAAGGGGTCCATGCTTGTAAGCTTTTGTGCAAGATCCAAATGACACCATGATGTGGATATTGACTTGTGTGCAAGGGTGAGGTGTCCTCTAATGATGGTGATAGATTCCAAATCTTAGTGATGTAGACGGAGCCCATATGTAGTTGGAGGCCAGTCCTTTGAAAAATCTATGCATTCACTCAACTCCTAGGTGTAATCCATTTTCATCTTCACTAAGATAACCATCCCATTTACCCTTTACATTGACATGCCTTCTAAGAACTTGTTCCCCCCATTTGCTAGAGTTATCATAATTGAGAAGCAATGTAGCATACCTAGTGCTTGAAGAGTAAACCTAAAGTGATATGGTAAGCTCTTGATAGGGGCTTTGGCCAAATTTTGTGGTAATAATCCGGGTTGTAAAAAACCCGGATCAGTAGTTTTACCATGAGTTTATGAGATACTTGGGTAGTGTCTATCCTTTTAGAATGGCCAATAAGAGAGCTAAAATTGATTGTGTCAGACACGAGAGCATTAATGTCAATCAACACTATTTGATCATTTGTTTCAGAGATAAAACCATTTAAAAAAATGAGACTAATGGAAGCAAGTTGAGCCACTAAAAAACATGCTATGAGATCCTAGTAGAGAAGGCAAAAGAATGAAGAGAAAAAGGGCATGTCTCTTATAATAGTATATCTAGTGCTTGAAACTTGAACTGTAGACCTATGACAATAAGATTAGATTTATTGACCCTACAAACTTTGTAAATAAAGGCAAGCGATCTTCAATAAGTCTTGGATTGTGTCACTCATAAAGTTTTGCATCTAGTATATAGGTACGTGAATGCAATGGAAAAAGAAATCTCTAAAGGGAGAAAAGATAGACAAAATACCTATAAGGATGGATCACTTGAAACTCCCAAAGATAGCAATGAAAATCTTGTAGAGGCAGTCAAAAGAATACATTGTATTATAGAAAAGAGCTATAAACGAGAGGAGACACTAGATGACATCATGCTTGAAACTCTTCGCTTAAGTGGCTCTAAGAAACACAAGTTTATTATCGAAAAGAATTCAATGAGTAAGGTCTCGAAATCTGCTCCCTTGAATTATAGGACAATATCCTCTATCGAACAACAAGAATATATTGGGCATGAAATAGTATAAAAATCTATGTTTTTAATTGAAATTTTGAACGAGATGCCCCCTAAGATTTTTTGGATTTTCACTTACGTAGACCGGTTTTTCTTCATGTGTTATGCTTTCTTACTCTTTTTATTATTTATCACATTCATAAAATTATCATCTTTAATATGTTAAATTGGAATTTTTCTTAAGATAATTTATAGTTTTTAGCATTTTTTCATCTACTTAGCAATGTCCATATCATTTATTATAGATGACATGGATAATAAAAAATAGAAGTTACTCATTTATTATTTGAATAGCATATTACTAGAGGTGGTGGAAAAATGCTCCTTCACAACCCACCAAGCGGCATTCATGATCCACATGGACAATCATGTTGTTAAGGTGTGAATTAATCGTGTAATTAATTGATAGAGAATCAAAGATAATGAATGAAATATTTGATACACAATGATACTCAATCACAAAACATGAGAGGCAGTGTATTAATTGACAGAAACAAAGTGTAATCCTCAAGGTGACCAAAATGAATAATGCCACACTTATGTGCTAATGATACACAAAGTTTCTTTTTATAGTAGATCTTAACCCAAAATGTCTTAACCACCATATGGAACCCTAACCCTAGTGTTACTCAAGGTCTAGGACAATAGGAGCAACGATTGCATTTAATAATAGTTTAAAGGCATAGGGAACCTAGATTATTGATCAAAGGGCATCAAGGTGTAGCTATGAGATGAACTACAAAGCCCCCTCCATGGAATAGGATGACTAAGCTATGAAAGATGGCAATCATCAACGGTATAGTAGATCATCAGAGTGGTAGGGACTTCAATGTACCAAGCAGATGAGAGAAATAAAGAGTTTTAAGAGCTGGAGTGAAACTGACTATGGCTTCCTGCATTAGGGTTTTGCATGCGATTGGTCTTTTCCTTATAGCAACATGTATGAGTGATCATTTAGGGAAATGTTTTTTGGGGAGAGAGCTTGGACATGGAGCTTCAAAAACCCTATGATCACAAGATGAATGACGGGAGCTGTATATGTAGGGACGACTTTATGATCACGAACTAGCACAATCTAACTAGTGCGACCATGAATTCTTGCAATGGTGGGCAAGAGGGGGGCCAATGTTCCACTGTGATGTAACAAGGATAAGCTCCAAGAGTAGACAAAGAAGTCCTCAAAATAAATCTTAGTGAGATATGCCATGTTTTAAGAGATCCAACTCCTCCAGTGCAAGCGTGTAGGTGTTGGCTATGGCAAATAAGAGTGTGTGTGTACAAATGAAGTGAGAGATGGCATCATGAACTAAAAGTGAGCTGGCTAAGGTTGAGGAGAGCTGAAGAAGTAGATAAATAAGTTGGAACCATGCTCACCATGGCTTTGATACGATGTTAAAAAACATGGATGTTGAGCATGGTTAAGCTATGGAGGATAGAATACATAGACATGAACCATGATGACATAGACACAAGAGACAATGGCTGTTACTCAAGTGAATTAGGTTCCAATATTGAGTGCTTGGGCTCATAAGCATGCATCTTGAGTAGGGCATGATGATGATTGAAAGGACAAAGTACAATAGAATTTCATTGAAATAAGAACTGAGTACATGGTTATGCAGCCTTTGGTTCATTCCACTCTCCTCACTATGCTTATGGGATACAGAGCATCTCTTCCTAGAGTATACATCATTTGTCATATCTTTCAATAAATGATCCTCTAGATATTGTGGCACACAATTTGGAAGTTAGCTTAAATGGCATTGGTGAGGAGGACAATGTCTATGATGAAGATGTTGCATTAGAAATGTTATAGAAATAAAAGGAATAAATCTATATTTCCAAGGGGGAGCTTGTGCTAAGTTAGGGAGATAGGAAGAGAAAGCCTATAGATATGGACATGGATAAAGGTGGGAATAGGCTTTTGTATTCTTTCCTTATTTCTTATTTTGTGATTCATTGTATTTTAGAGTATTTTGTTGTACTATAGACCTTATCATGTTTTATCGTTTGTTTCAGAGATAAAACCATGTCAAAAAATGAGACTAATGGAAGCAAGTTGAGCCACTGAAAACCTTGCTACTAGATCCTAGTAGAGAAGCCAAAATAATGAAGAGAACAAGGGTATATCTCTTATAATAGTATATCCAGTGCTTGAAACTTGAATTGTAGACATATGACAATAACATTAGATTTATTGACACTACAAAATTTGTAAATAAAGGCAAACCATCTTCAATAAGTCTTGGATTGTGTCATTCATAAAGTTTTGCATCTAGTATATGGGTACGTGAATGCTATGGAAAAAGAAATATCTAAAGGGAGAAAAGATAGACAAAATACCTACAAGGATGGATCACTTGAAACTCCCAAAGATAGCAATGAAAATCTTGTAGAGGCAGTCAAAAGAATACATTATATTATAGAAAAGAGCTATAAGCAAGAGTTGAAACTAGATGACATCATGCTTGAAACTCTTCGCTTAACTGGCTCTAAGAAACACAAGTTAATTGTCGAAAAGAATTCAATGAGTAAGGTTTCAAAATGTGCTCCCTCGAATTATAGGACAATATCCTCTATCGAACAACAAGAATATATTGGGCATGAAACATTATAAAAATCTATGTTTTTAATTGAAATTTTGAACGAGATGCCCCCTAAGATTTTTTGGATTTTCACTTACATAGACCGGTTTTTCTTCATGTGTTATGCTTTCTTACTCTTTTTATTATTTATCACATTCATAAAATTATCATCTTTAATATATTAAATTGGAATTTTTCTTAAGATAATTTATAGTTTTTAGCATTTTTTCATCTACTTAGCAATGTTTATATCATTTATTATAGATGATATGGATAATGATAAAGAAGTTACTAATTTCTTATTTGAATAGCATATTACTAGAGGTGGTGGAAAAATGCTCCTTCACAACCCAAGGGGCATACATGATCCACATGGACAACCATGTTGTGAAGGTGTGAAGTAATTGTGTAATTAATTGATAGAGAATCAAAGATAATGAATGAATTAATTGATGCACAATGATACTCAATCACAAAACATGAGAGGCAGTGTATTAATTGACTGAAAGAAAGTGTAATCCTCAAGGTAACCAAAATGAATAATGCCACACTTATGTGCTAATGATACACAAAGTGGCTTTTTATAGTAGATCTTAACCCTAAATTGCTTAACCACCATATGAAACCCTAACCCTAGTGTCACTCAAGGTCTAGGACACTAGGAGCAACGATTGCATTTAATAATAGTTTAAAGGCCTAGGGAACCTAGATTATGGATCAAAGGGCATCAAAGTGTAGCCATGAGATGAACTACAAAGCCCCCTCCATGGAATGGGATGACTAAGCTATGAAAGATGACAAAATCCTAAAAAAACTAGTCTATGTGGCCATGGTTGCACATGCTTGTCCTAATGGATATAGCAACCTATGATAATACAATGAATGGAAAATCAAGTTTTAAAAAGGTATAGCATGTATAGATAGCGAAATAGCTCCAAACTTTGATAGGGGAATAGTCTTCGTAAAAACATATGTTACTAGGGCTTCCACTTCATCAATGTTCTTCTTGAGAGTTGTAAGTTGAGTTTTTAGGCTCTTAAACTCATTAATGTGAATGGTTATAGAAGAACTATCCTTTACATCTAGCTTGTAGAATCGCATGAGTAATTTTACCTTGGAGTTTTTAGCGTGAAAGCCATTTTAGCATCTATGATGCTAGAGATATGATGCAACACATCATCACTTAGTCCCCAAGAAATGATGCCTAGAGCGCAATTATTCACCCTCTTCCATTCGTTGGTTTTTGTTGGAGTTACCACAAGGATCTTGCTTTCTGAATCTTCTTTCTTGCCATTTACATCACCTACATCATCTTCAAAGAGATCCCAAAGGTCGCGACCGGGAGGGTGGAGGAGGAAGGTGGGACACCTTCGACCTCTCTCCCTTGCTTGGGGTGATCCCCTTCCGTCATGCCCATTTGGGCACTCCATTGCCTTGATAAACCTTTTTCCCCTCCCTACATGCGGGGGTGGCACGAGGAACTTAATGAACCTTGTCTTGTCTGAGATACCTTCCCTCGGGAGGATTTAAAAACAAAATGCAATGACTTATTCTTGGAATGAAAAACTATAGAAAAACAATAGGAAAAATGGTCAATTTTAGAGTCATATTTTGATGTTTTTTGGGTCATATGGGCATTGCTTGAGCCCCATTTTCACTAGTTCTTGCTAGATAGTTGATGTTTAACATATGGGAATGATGTATGGGTGCATGTGATAGCAATTGAACACATGTATGATATCCATAGCATTGGAACTCAATTCATGTGTATTTCTTGGGTATTTTGAATACTTGTTTGTCTTGGTTTTAAGTTGTTGATACTTGAAGTTGTTTACACGCTTGGATAGTGATTTGGCACATTATATACTATTGTTTTTTTCTACATTGCAATTGTCATAATGTAAAAAAAAACGCATAGATTACTCAAATTGTGGGTGACAATTGCAATGTAGAAAAAAACACATCATATACTATTGTTTTTTTCTACATTGCAATTGTCATAATGTCAAAAAAACTCATAGATCACTCAAGTTGTGGGTGACAAATTGACTAAGGACAATTACAGTGTATGGTTGTACTGCATTGAAGTTTTTTATTGTGGAAAGATGTCTATGGGACCTCATTATAGGTGAAGATGCATGCCCTACACTTCTTAACGAGCCCATAAAGGAACAAGAGAAGGCATACAAGGATTGGACAAGTAAAATGAGGAAGGTTTTGCACTTAATATCTAGATGCATCTCAAAGATATTAATTCCACTCATTAAAAAGGCTAGCAAATATGCAAAGATTCTTAGAAGAGATTTGAGAAAATGTATGCCTCTTATACAAAGGCTAGGAAAATATAACTAAATCAAAGATTACATGGTGCCTAGTATGGAAATAGAAGCATTAATAACTATGTGGCGAAAATAAAACAAGTTGTAGAGGGTCTTGCTTCGATAAATACACTAGTTGATGATGATGATTTAGTATCTATTATCTTGATTGGACTTGGACTTGCATACAAGTCCTTTGATATCTCCATCTCTATCAGAGATGGCTCTATGCCTAATTTTGAAGAGTTGATTGCCTTTTTTTAAAAACAGAAGATATTAAATTGGCCCTAAATGCATTGAGTAGTGGGAAGAACGCAAGTTAGGATAGTGTGTTCTATCATCAAAGAGACCGTGGTAGCTCATCTAGAGCTAGAGGATCTTTATATGGTTGTACAAAGGGTTTTGCATATGCTTATAGTACCTTTGGATTTGGTAATTTTATGCTTAGAGGTAGGAGGAGATCCTAGTCTAGAGATAGAGGATTGTTTGAGTTTTAGAGGGAGAGAGAGACAAAGACATGGAGTTGTAACAAAGAGTAGTGAACTCTCGTTGTTCTCTTCTTCGCATTCTTTTATAATGCTTACTAAAGTCTAATCACACATAACTGATAAACACACTAGGTCACTAATTGACCATACTACTAACTATAGTTGAGTCTGACTGACTCAGTTATTACAACACACATGTAGAGTGACAGCTAAGATGACAACTATCTAGATAAGGTCGATCATGTCGGTGATACTGATCATGATCTTGATTCTCAACACTCCTCCTCAAGCTCAAGCTAACTGCTGTACTCCAAGTAGCTCCTTGAAATGCACTAATTTCTCTTTACCAAGTGATTTGGTAAAGATGTCTGCTACTTGGTCTTGTGTCTTCACATGGAGTAGATCAATCTTTCCAACAAGTACCATCTCCTTGATAAAATGGTAATGAAATTCTATGTGTTTAGATCTAGCGTGATAGACGTGGTTGATAGCCAACATCACACTACTAAGATTGTCATAATGCAATGTGACCTTCTTGTCTAATTGTATACCCAAGTCGTGTGTAGCAGTTTCACAAGCCAAACTGCTTCACATGCCACTAAGGCTGCACCCCTATATTTTGCCTCTATACTAGATATGCTTCTTACTACTCCAACTGATTATACTACTATCCAAATTGAAAGCATAACCACTAGTTGACCTCCTATCATAGATACAACTAGCCCAATCAACATATGTATAACTATGTATAACTTGTCAAGTCGAATGATTTTCCATGCTCATAAAACAACCCATAATTAGTAGTACCCTTCACATACCACATAATCCTCTTGACTGCATCTAAGTGTGGCTTATGAGGTTTCATCATAAACTGGCTAATCAGCCCCAATGCATAACTCAAGTCAGGACGGGTAATAGTAAGGTAAATCAAGCTACCCACCATCTGTTTATACATAGTGACATTCTCGATCTCAGTCCCAACATCAATTGCAAGTTTGATATTCTGATCTAATGGTGTTTCCATGGCTTTACACTCCATCATGCCATATTTTAGCAACGTATCATGAGCATATTGTTTTTGTAATAGCCATATACCTTGAGGTGTAGACACAACCTCAATCTTGAGAAAGTACTTCGGGTCACCAAGATCCTTGACTTTGAATTCAACCTGTAACATTTCTTTAATTTTAGCAATCCCATGATCATCATCTCCAGTGATGATCAAATCATCGACATAAATCACTAGAAAAACATAACCATGCTCTATCTTCTTTGTAAATTGTCTGTGATCTGCATGACCTATTTGAAAACCAAGCTGTTGCAAATAAGTGCTTATGCAAGCATTCCATGCTCTCGGTGCTTATTTCAGTCAAGACAATGCCTTTTTCAATTTACATACATATGTTGAATAGTTAGGGTGTACATAACCTTCATGCTGATCCATATACACCTTTTCAAGAAAGTCACCATTCAAGAATGCATTTTTGGCATCCATCTGCCATAATTTCCAACCCTTAGAAGCCGCTAATGCAATAACTATTATCACCATTGCCATATTGGCAACCGGGCTAAAAGTCTCCTCATAATCTAGGCCGTATTGCTATGCATATCCCTTTGCAACCAATCGGGCTTTATACCTTTCCAATGAACCATCTGACTTGTATTTCACTTTATAAACCTATTTGCAACCAATGGGTACTTTGCCTTTAGGCAAACATACCAATTCCCATGTCTCATTTTTAGCTAATGCTGCGTATTCCTCATCCATGGCGACACACCAATTCTCATCTATAACTGCCTCGTTGAACTTCCTAGGCTCTTTGTAGCATGACACTTTAGTCATATATGCATAATGTCTAGCTGAATACCCATTGTATGTTAGCCTATCAACTGGCTTCCTAACCCTTTCAGATCTCCTCAACTGCAGTGCACTCTGGGCTTGCCTCTCATGAGGCAGCACATCCTTGCTTTGCCTCACACCAGGCATCATAATTAATGGTATGCCCAATTCACTATCAAGACTATCACTACCAGGTGACTCATAACTAGATGTAAGTGGGCTAGTCACATCGTCAAACATCTTTTCTTTGCCTTTATCCAATCTCCCCCTCATTGACATATTTGTGTTAGTGGATACAATTGTATGATTGCGAAGTCATCTTGTCCAAGGACTAACAGTAGATGTGAACCATCACCTATCGAGCCACTCATAGATGTACTAGATGAAGGATAATTTTTAGCATAGGTAGGGTTGGCTAGTCCATTAGAGACCACTACATTCGGATTACCATACCATGAGGCCAGCTCATTAAAAACTACACCCCTATTGATCAGGGTTTTTCGAGTGGATGGATCATAGCATTTGTAAGCCTTTCTCTCCTGTGCATAGCCAAGAAAAACACTTTTGACAGCTTTCGGGTCTAACTTCTTCCTCTTTTCATTAGGTACATGTATGTAGGCAATGCATCCAAATACTTTTAGGTGACTAATGTTTGGCTTGTGCCCATACAGTTTCTCATACGAAGTCAAATCATGAATCCTAGTCGTAGGTGTTCGTTTCAACACATAAGATGTAGTAACCACTGCTTCAGCCCAATAAACATTTGGCAAATTCTTTTCATTAAGCATTGCCCTGACAGTTTCCATAAGCACCCAATTTTTTCTCTTTGCCACACCGTTCTGCTGAGGTGTGTAGCTGCATGTGAGCTGCTTTTTTATGCCATATTTAGCAAGATACATGTCAAAACTCTTTGGATACATATTCTCCACCTCCATCATATCTCAAACATGAGATATAACTTCAAAGTTCATTTTTAGCATGCTTCTTAAAGTCCTTAAAGACATCAAGCACCTCATACTTGTGCTTCAGAATATATAGCCATGTGTATCGGCTGAAATCATCAATGAAGGATACATAGTACCTAGCACCACCAAAAGATGCATTATGGGTAGGACCCCATACATTCGAATGTATTAACTGCAAAGACCGAGAACTATTTTTGACATGTCTCATGAATGGGAATCTCACTTGTTTCCCAAACTGACAAGCAGAGCATACATGTCCAAGATCAGTGTACTTGAACTTTGGAAAGCCAAGTACAGCCTCTTTCTACTACATTCTTTTTAGCTTCTATACATTAACATGACCAATGCGTTTATGCCAGATTTCTACATCCCAAACTACTCCATTATCATGGGCAAACATGGTTGCCTTCAATTCCGGGATAGATGCATCCAAAGGAAACATTCTGCCATCTCTCTTGCCTTTAGCAATCAATTTACAACCATTGCCATATTCTTCAATAAAACAACCATCCCTATCGAATCTGACTTACAAATTTTGTTCTGCCATTTGTCCAACTGGCAGTAAATTCTTGGTAATAGAAGGTATGTGTAGTACATCATGTAGGCTCTTCTTTTTGCCATCGGGCATGAGCAACGGAACCACACTTATATGCTGAATATCATGCTGTGTATTATCACTAGTACATACAAATCCATGAGACCCTGCTACTAACTCATCAAACCATTCACCATGAGGAGTCATATGATTGGATGCACTTGAGTCTATGTACCACTTCTCATGTTTGCCTTGCTTAGGTGTATTCTCAGATACATACTGTATAGCAAACAATCTATCTCCCTAGGCATCCTAAGTACCACTAGAAGATGCATAATGTCCATGTTGCCTACCTTTTGCCTTCATATCAGCTTGCTTTTTAAGGTAATCCTTCACGATATGCCCATATCTTCCGCAATAATGACAGTCTTTATCCGTGTTAGACTGCTCATGTGATTGCTAGGAGCTACCTCTGCCTCTAGGTGATCTCCCCCTACCTCTAAAGGCTCCAGATTCTTATTCTCCTTGTGTATTTGAGCTATGCCAAGAATTTTGTTGCTGCTGTCCATATGTGTTTTGAGTGTCTCCTCGACCTCGAAAAGCTTCACAAGCTCTACCACCTCTAGCTCACTAACTAGAGTAAAAGATAGTGTCTTTGCCTTGAGATGTGCTTGAACTTATATTTAAGCCAAGCTTTATTTCTTCATGTAGCAACAATGCAAGTAACTCATCCCAAGCAGGGGGTTATGTTCTCACAGAAATAGACGTATTAAATGCCTTGTACTCCTTGCATAACCCATTCAATGTCACTAAAAATCATATCATCCTCTAAAACACGAGATCCAATAGTAGTTAGCTGGTCAGCTATGGTTTTTATTTCAGTTGTGTATGCTTGAATGCTCCTGCCATTCCTAGACATGTTATTGAACTACTACTTCAGCTGTATCTTTCTTGCATGCATGACATTACCATAATTCTTCATGAGTGCATCCCAAGCATCCTTCAGGGAATAGCAATTGGTAATCTACATAGCCGTCACATTAGAAATGCATAAAGAAAACCAATGCAGTACTTTACTAGCTCTTTTCGACCACTGTCAATGAGCTCTCCACTATTCTTGTGTAGGATTTCATTTAGGCAATTTGGGTTCAACTTCAGCCCCCATACATAAATTCAAATAGCCTCTGCCAATCAAAAAGTTTTGCATCCTAAACTTCCATAGAGCAAAGTTTTTGTTATCAAGCTTCTCTCCCACAATTGAGCTATATTGTCAGTGCCTTGAGCATTTGCCATATTTGCAACTAAGGTATTCAATGCTATATGTAATCTGTAAGTGCTTAACTCCCTGCAGTTCAGGAAAAGTTTTCCTACAGTAGTTCAGGAATAGACTTCCTGCAGTTCAGAAACTGTCTTCCTACAATTCAGGAATAGTTTATGCAGTTCAAGAATAGTTTTCTTGCAATTTAGGAACAGACTTCTTGCAGTTCAAGACTAGTTTTCTTGACAACCTGCTTGCTATAAAATGTATTCCATCAATTAAAAAAAACACAATCAATAGAGCATAAACCAAGCTCAAATTAGTTCAAAACATTCTAGGGTAGTGGCAAAATATCCTAGAAACAAACTATGTCCATACAAGCATCAATAGATGCATAGAACTAATGTTGATATTCACTAGACTTTTCCACAGTTGATGACAGGCAAGCAACCTATTATGACCAATAGCATAAACTCTACAATAATCAAGGTATTCTCAACTCAAAAATATCCTTAGACCACCATGGTTCTAATTCCATGAGGCGGTTGGTCTAAGCTTCCCTCCCCTCCCATCTCTCCTACACTGCTATCCTCAAGCTAGGGACAAGGAATTCTAAAGGCAAAATTGCATCAGTCCCATAATTCATCCTAAAGGGAGTCTATCCCACAGCCGTTTTATAAGCCATCTGATAAGCCCATAATGCTACCATAAGTTTGTTGTCCCAGTCACTTTGTGAGGTAGAAACCACTTTCATAAGGACGATGACTAAGATTGTGGATTCTGCTTGGCCATTAGCTTGAGGGTAGTAGGGTGAGGATTTTGTGTGGATGACTAAGAAGGTTGAGAGTAGGTGGGTAATCACCTCGTTGATGAAGTGCGTGCCTTGGTTTCTTACGTGTTCAATAGGGCAACAAAATCGTGAGATGACTTGCTCCCAAAAGAACTTTGTCATGGTCCTAGCGTCATTCTTCCTGGTGGCTCGTGCCTCAGCCCATTTCGTAAGATAGTTAGTTGCTACTATGATGTATCTAGCCAGTGAATACTGTGATGTAGGGCTGATGGGTCTGATGAAGTTGACTCCCCATTTCTCAAAGGGTTGCCATGCAATGATAGGGGTGAACTCCATCTTATCCTTTCGGGGGCAGGGACTTTAGTCCTTTGGCACTCATCGCAATGTTTTACGAACTTAATAGCATCACAAAATAGTGTGGGCCACCACAATTGAGACTGTAGCACCTTGCGGGCTGTCATATCCCCACTGAAGTGCCCTCCAGCAATCCCTCCATGTACTTTGATCAATACATCGTGCATTTCGTACTCGCACACACACCGCCATAGCAACCCGTCTTGCCCTAGCCTATAGAGTTGACTGGCCATCAACTGGTAAGGTTGGATTCTCAAAACAAGTCATCAAAGCCTGGCCTTCTCAATAGATCTATCGAGCAGACCATGCTCTAGCACTTGGGCTATATCATCCACCTAGTACGGCGTTAGATCGGCTTTGAACACATCTTTCTTGCTAGCCAAGCTGAAAAGGTGAGCGTCTAGCAAATTGTTAGCTCTGCCCTGTCCAGCAACTTCTCCTATAGGGATTTGGGACATGTGATCAGCCACATAGTGCTACTTGCCCTTGTGTATGACCACATAGAAATAAAATTCTAAAAGAAGGAGTAGCCATCCAACAATGTGCCCAGTAGCACATGGATTAGTTACAAGATAGAGCAATGCTTGATGGTCTACGAAGAAGGTGAAAGGCATGGCCATGAGGTAGTGTCGGAACTTCTTTACAGCAAATACCATGGGCAGCCCTTCCCTTTTTGTGGTGGAGTAGTTCATCTCCGTGTCGGTGAGATGTCTACTGCTGGCAAAACTCACGGGGTAATCCAAATTATGCTCCCTTGGTGCGGCTGGCACAAGAAACCTTGAAAAGCACACTTAGATGCATCTATATGCACATGGAATGTGATGTCCCAGTTTGGGGTGCGTAAGATGGGTGCAGTTGTAAGAGCCCTCTTCAACTCCTCATATGCTTGTTGGCACTCATCAATCCACTCGAATATGATCAACAACTTATACAATGGTCTTGCAATCAATGTGTGATTCAACACAAAGTACCAATAGTATCCTATGTGACCCAAGAAGCATTGAACTCCCTTATAGTCTTTTGGTGGCGGCAAGTCGACAATAACCTTGACCTTCAAAGAGTCAGTGGCTATGCCAAACTTGTTTGTACTTGTCTCTTTGCTCCTAACAAGACCACTACTCTGTCGCCCTTCTTAAACTTCATAAAGTATCTCGGTAGGTCTTGTGGTTTCACCTATTCTCTCCTTTTTTCCTTCAATCACTGGTGCCTTAGGTGGACTGGTAGGTCCCCCTTGATACATTTGGTCCTAGGGGGTTAGGGTATCTTTGGGTCGCTCTCTGTGCTCACCTCTAATTTAGAATTAAACTCGCAATCCTCGCTAGAGAAAGAAGCTTCCCCTGGTAGTTGGGCCTTGGTGGGTGTGTCTATCCTAAGCAAGGATGTTGTTTTGGTGATTGGGCTATCCTGGCTTGTTCGTAATCGATCGCTCCCACATGCTTCAGCGAGGAGCGATTGCATTCCATCTGCATGAATCCCCTCTTGATCCTGTGAGTACTCCCTTTTTACGGCTTGGGGTCGGCCTTGAGCTATTCTATCATCCTTCCTTCAATGTCATATTCTACAGTGTCTACCTCCTCCCCGGTCTCCTCACTACTAGAGTAACAGTCCTCATGCTCATCATTAGAATCCGCTCCTCCCATCTGATAGTCATCCTTTAGACTCTTGTCTCTAGCATGTCCTTTGTTGGTAACTAAAGGCCCAATTGTACATTAAGTTTAGGTCATGCACCTTAGTTCATCTCCACTTAGGAGCATTCAGGAGGTCTCTAAGGGGGTTGAGATTAGCAGCAGGGTTGCCAGTCAACCTGCTTGCCAGATATTCAAGGGTCTCGTGCAATTCTAGCTTGTTGCTAGGAACATGGGAAGGGATAGGTCTAGGTTGGCTGCTTGAGCTCTTGGCCATCATACAGAGTGGCACTATGGGCTCCCTCCTTAAGACACTTGTGGTTTTTGCAGCCTATTTGTATGTCTCCTCCTCGTTTGAGAATGGGAGATCAATGGTTGCTAGTATGTGGATCCAATCTTGCTCTTCATCAGGACAAGTGATGTATTCGGTTAGGGGTTGGTGCGACTTCCTTATTGGTGTGTCACCCTTGAGCATGGCACAGATGGTATCCAGGTCGATAGGGGTTGTCTTCCAAGTGTCCATCTCAACCTTTACTACTTCCGTTTGATTCCCGAGGAACATTAGACCATTGCCCCAGTCTTCAATGACTCCAGCGTTTCATCGACCAAAGGTGGTTGCCACCACAATGCACGCATTGGATGTGTGGTCATGTTGGTTTCCTCACTAATTCCTCCAGTCATGCTAACTCCATCCTCACCTCGGCTAGTTCCTAGCCTTGGTCTGCACTCTTTCCCCTGTCCTGCGTGTAAGGAGTTGATTCTTTGTTGGTGGTGGTGGTCCCCTCTGAGGTCCTCTAATTGGAGTTATCGCAGTTTGATTTTCAAGAGCTCCTCTCTCTCAACTGGTCATCCATCCTAATTGCTTCATCGAAGACTCTTGCCAGCATGTCTCGCTGCAGGCTAGAGTTACCTGCCAAAGCCTTATACAACTCCTCAATGAGAATCCATTCATGAACACGGTGGAGACTGCTCTTTCGTTTGGTCACTCATTCGTGGGGATTCTCTTGAAGAGGCTGCGCACATGAGTGATATAGTCTCTTATGTCCTCCTTGTCCCTTTGACTGACATTCATTAGTCGGACTATGAGGTTATTAGAGTATTCTGCTTCTGAGAATCTCTTAATGAAGAGATCTTTTAGTCGAGCAAAGTTTGCATGCTTTGCCATGTCAAAAATGGTGTACCATGTCCTACCCTTATCGCCTAAGCAGAGTTCGACTTGGGAGCACGTTGTGTAAGGTCCGTGAGATCATTGGCCTCGCAAACTTGCTCAAGTTGCTCAGCAAAATTGTACGGGTCGTTGCTTAGCTATTGCAGGGATTTTTGATTGGCTCTTTGCTCCCTTAGTGATTCCTAGGCTTGAGAGTAGTGAGGTCACTAATGTTTCCGCACTCTATACGGTAGCCGTGTTGTCGATGAGGCACTTGGTCACAAGCTCACTCAGTGTAAGGTTTGCCTCTAGTGCTTTCTCTTTCTCCGCAATTGGTCCTACCTTGTTTTTTTCGGCTAAGGCTAGCTAAGCCTCGTGCACATCTATGTCTTGTTGTAACTTCCTAGTTCTCTGCCGTGGTTGTAGGCAGCTATGCCCCGTAGTGCTCTCTTGACCGCTTTCCTCTCTTCCTCCAAGCTTGCCACCACCTCCTCTACTGGCCGAGTGTGGACCACTATCTTGGTTAGCATGTCATATTCGTTAATTATGTCTTGGAATGTGACTAGGAATTCACCAAGGTCTAGCTGGTTCTCTCCTCGGTCTACGTTTGCTCTTGACATCATTTCTACTTCCTACTCCACAAGGTTGTCAATCAGTCCTAGCAGCTGTGTTTGCACTCAATCTTGCTGTCCTTTTGGTCTGGACCACTATTTCTGAAGGTCCTATTGATGGGGCTCCAAAGCATTCGACTACGTTATGCGGTCTTCTTCTATTGGTGTGTTCCTTGAGTTATTAAGTCTGATTGCATTCCTTGTTATTAAAAACAATTCTCAACTTATGTACACTCAGTGTTGGGTGTTTCATTGTACGTGGTGCAAAATCAAGCTTTCTATCCTTTTCCAATGCACTTTTGTGGGATAAATTATTGTGTGGGGTGCATTGATGAAATGATCATGCAATTCTAGCTATCCTCCCTTTGTGTCTACAACCTAGTACGGCTCTGTGCGTGGTCTCTGATTGCTCCTATGGATCGAAGCTTGGACTCGAGAGCTATGGCGAGAGAGCAAGAGCAAGAAAGAGAGAGACAAGAAATGGGAACTCCAACAGTCACAATGTGTGACCAAGCCTTCCTTTATTCAAACTGTCACTAAAAGAATAAAGAATAAAGTGAGGATGCTGGGTGCTTGCCACCTACAGTGTGTAGTGGCGGTGACTGTCAGTGTAGTAATACACAGGCGGCTAGGCAGAGGTGCCTTTACCCCCAACAAACTCCCACTTAAAGGCAAATCTACCCTAGTGAAAAGTAAAAAGAAAAAGACAAAAGATAGTACAACATGTACATATGTACAACAGGATGAGGAAAGACATCATCTCATCCCACGCCAATCAACCTTTGAGGAAGGCAAAGCGCTCTGTAGAGAGGCTTTTCGTGAGCAGATATGCAAGATTCTGGTCAGTCAAGATCTTGATAAGATCAACAGACTTGTCCTCAACAACCCCATGTATGAAGTGATACCTCACCTCAATGTGTTTCGTCTTCGCATGGAAGACCGGATTCTTGGCTAACTGAATAGCACTCATAGAATCCGAATGCAATGTAGGGATAGCATCAATACCGAGGTCAATAACCAAGTGACCCAACCAAATGGCCTTATGGCAAGCCTCAGTGGGGCTGCAACATACTTGACCTCTGTAGTAGAAAGGGCCATGCATTTCTGCACCCTGGACATCCAAGAAACAGCACCTCCAGCATATGTGAATACATAGCCCAAAGTGGACTTCCTACTATCTGCATGTCCTGCATAATCAGAGTTGGTGTACCCCATGACTCCTATATCCTGGCTGCCATAGTATATGCACATATCTGCAGTGCCCTTCAGGTACCTCATGATACCTTTCACGGCATCCCAATGCTTCTTGCCAGGTGTAGCCATATAGCATGCCACAACACCAACTGCAAAGCCAATATCTGGATGAGTGGCTATCATGGCATACATAAGACTGCCCACTGCAGATACATAGGGAATCTTGGCCATCTCGGCCCTCTGCTTATCTGTTTGCGGACAATCAGCTTGTGATACCTTCACATAAGAAGGCAATGGACATCCAATAGGCTTTATGTCCTGCATGCGGAAGCGCTCAAGGACTTTATGAATGTACTCCCTCTGTGACAAGTAGAGGAGTCCTTGATGCCGCCTATCGTGTCTAAAGCGCATACCAAGTATGTGAGCGGTCTGTCCCATATATTTCATCTCAAAGCTCTTCTTGAGTTGAGTCTTAAGAGCATCTAGCTCATCATGAGCTTTCCCTGCTATTAGCATGTTATCCACATAGAGGACCAAAATTAATAAAGAACCATCACGGGCTTTCTTCGTGTAAAGACATGGATCCATAGCACTCCTGCTGTAGCCCTGTGACTGCATAAAGGCATCAAACTTATGATACCACTCCCTAGGTGCTTGTTTCAAGCCATAAATACTTTTCTTCAATTTGCACACTAGGTGCTCCCTGCCAGGTTCTGCAAAGCCCTTAGGCTGGTCCATATAAATCTCATCATGCAAGTCCCCATGTAAGAAAGTCATCTTGACATCCATCTGGTATAAATCCAAGTCAAGCTAAGCAACCAAAGCCAAGGCTAAGCGCAGGGTGGTCATCTTAACCACAGGAGAAAAGACCCCATCAAAGTCCACACCATGCTCCTGCTTAAAACCCTTTGCTACCAATCTAGCCTTGTATGCTGGCTTGGGATGTCCAGGGTTACTTTTCAGCTTGTACACCCACTTGCATGGCAAAGCCTTCTTGCTTGTAGGCAAGGAAACCAAATCCCAAGTCTCATTCTGATGCAAGGAGTTTATCTTAGACTGCATAGCCCTCTCCCAAGAGTGACTGTCACCCCTGCGCATAGCCTCATCATAAGTGAAAGGCTCGCCTGCATCTGTAACCAAGACATAATGCATCGAGGGCTAAAATCTATCAGATGGACGTCTGTCTCTAGTAGACCATCTCACAGCAGGCTCAGCTACCTATCCAGCTGCATGTCCAACACCTTGACCATGAGCATCTGCTGCAGCTGTAGGTTGTCCAACTGGCTGTGCGGGAGCTCTTGGCTCCTCCTGAAATATGAGCATGTGGATCTCAACAACTCTCTCAGGCTGCCTATGCATCTTATCTTCATGGAAGACTACATTGTGACTGCGGATGACTTTTCGTGCCTGCGGATCCCAAAGATGGTAACCCATCTCGCATGCATCCCCATAACCAAGGAAAATGCATTTGACACTCTTAGGATTCAACTTACTTCTCTTGTCCCTGGGCACATGACAAAATGCCTCACATCCAAAGACATGGAGATGCGCATAAGAGGGAGGTTTTCTAGTCCATACCTCCTCTGCAACATGGAAATCCAAACTACTAGAGGGTGATCTGTTTATGACATGCACAGTTGTGCTCACTGCCTCAGTCCAAAAGCTCTGTGGTAGGCCTGCGTGGCTAAGCATACTACAGACACGCTCCTAGATGGTTCTATTCATCTGCTCAGCCAAACCATTCTAGGGGGGTGTAGGGGGCGGTCAACTGACGCTTAATACCCTTCTCATCACATAACTGCTCAAAAGCACGTGAGACATACTCACCCCCATTATCTATCCATAGGCATTTTAGCCTATACCCAGACTGGTTCTCAACCAATGCAAGCCATCTTTGAAACACAGCCAAGACATCAGATTTCAGCTTAATGGGATAAGCCCAAACTTTTCGTGAAAAATCATCTATGAATGTAACAAAATACTTTGCACCACCCATAGACTGACAAGGCATGGGCCCACAGGCATTTGAATGTACCAATGATAAGGGCTCACTTATGCGTGGCCTACCAGACTTCTTATGCATACCTAGTTTACCTGCCATAAAGACAACGCTCACATGAATCAAAACATGCATAATCAAGGGGCGGTAAGTACTGCAAACCAGAAAGCATTTTCATTCCCTTCAAAGACATATGGCCCAAACGAGCATGCCAAAAAGATACATGTGGGATAGAACCCACAAACAAAACATGATCAAGGGAAGAAGCTGATACAATCAGGGGATAGAGGCTGCCAGCCTTGTCACCTCTCGCAATCACAAGTCTCCCATGAGTGATTTCCATGCAGAGTCTCCAAAACATACATGATATCCTGTGTCATCAAGCTGTCCAGCTGACATGAGCCTGCGTGTCAAAGCAGGTACATGATGTACATCCTGCATAACAAAACTGCTGCCAGAAGGAAACTGCACCCTAACATCACCAATGCCCACAATATCAAGAGAGCTGTCATTACCCAAGCGCATAGAACCTGAAACGGTACGGTATGAATGAAACCACTCTCGGCAAGGTGTCACATGAAAGGATGCACCTGAGTCCAAGAGCCAACACTGTGCATACATAGAGTGTATCTCTGTCATCTGCGAAGCACTAGAAGAAGCTGCTAGGATATAATCATCATCATCAATATCCTCAGGTTGCATAACATTGATCTCTTCAATTTTAACACTAGACTTTGCAAGCACTATGCTGCGATCAAAAGACTTATCATGCACTTTGTCTTTTCTCTTATCTTTGCGCCTTTCATTGCGCAATTCATGGCATTGTGGCCTAATATGGCCTTTTTTCCCATAATGGTGACAAGCAACATCTGCATTCCTGCCATTGGATTGGCTAGGTGACTTCCCACGAGACTTGGACCGATATTTTTGAGAATTTCAGCCACGGCTACTACCACTGCCATGCTTTCCATATCCATCATTCCGGCCTCTAACTGTCATAGCATGCGACACACGAGAGGCATCCAAATTCTTATGGTTAACCTCTTCCTTAGAAGAGCACTCTCAACATTAGATAATTTCAAGGTAGCAATAGAGGCACATAATGCAGTGCGGAATACATCCCATGACTCATTAAGAGTACCAAGCAAGAAAAGAGGAGTGACATCCTCTGCAAAAGTGATGTCCTGCGAAGTCAAGTTCTTGAGTATAGCATGGAACTGGCTCAAGTGAGCATACATATTCACATTCTTCTTCATGCACAGATCCATAAGCTACTTCAGCCAATACATCTGACTTGCTGGACTTTTCTTGACATAGAGATTCTTGATCTTATCCCACAACTACCATGCACTGTGTTCTTCCTCAAAGACATTGTAATGAGCCTGTTCTGTGAGAGACAATACAATAGTGGACTTGCATAACTCATCAAACTCTAAAGCCTATTTGGTTAGTGTATGCTCTACCTATTTGTCATAGGTGCTTCCTGAGTGACTCATATAACTAGACAGATGTATTTGAAGGTTGTCACATGTCTTTTATTGCTCCAGAATGCCTTTTTGAGCTTTGATTGAGCTTCATCTTGGTTGGTATTTGATTGACATTGGTCTATAGTGGCATGCTTTGTGACAATCATTATGTCTATGGTCAATGCTTCACCCTTTGGTACATGCTTTGATGTATATGTCAAAAATGCATCCTCCTTACATTGTCTACATTTGATTGCCAGTTAGAGCTTTAGTTGGGCTTTCACTTACATACTTTGGAGCTCTTGCATGCTTATTTGGGTTGTTAGAGATTTGACATTGACTGTTACATGATGTACTGGATGATGTAGGTGATGCTTGACTGATCCCTTGCTTTGGATGCTATGTTGATATACGGTCTTGGCTCCATGATGCCTTATGTATTCACATGCTATCTTTGAGCTTGGTTTCTTGATTGACATTGATCTTTCTACCAGTGGGAGCTTCATGCTATCTTTGGATATTACAGAGCTTGTGGTTTATGTAGTTGAGCTTCTTGAGTAGACGAGATTGGGATCTCTTACATGTCTATGCTCTTGATAGATACTTGTTTGCATTGGATGCTTTTGGGCTGATTTGATCCGTCTTCTCATTGAGCATACATTGCAACCTTTGTCAAGTCCTATCAGTTAGGCATACACCTAGCTTGGTTTACTCTCTGAGTTCTTTATGCTACAAGGCTTGTATCCTCCTATTGAAATTGATTACTTCGACACATTTGGGTGTTTAGCTCATGGTTCTTGGCTGCTACAGTGTTTGTTACATGCCTGCTTCATGTAGGATCTGACTTGGCAGTCATACTTGACTTTGGATCACTGCTAGCTTATTGTTTGCTCTCTTTTTCTTATTGCTATGATTTATTACAACAAATTGTTTTATGTAGACTGTGATGTATTTACTGAGCTTAATCATGTCATTTTTAATGTACTTTTGGTACTATTTGGTGGACAATTGGTCATTTTAGCAATTTCTCTTATTTTCAACTTGTTTTGGTCGTGGTTTGGCTTGTTTATTGCCAATTATAGTAGGCTGTTTTCTGCATAGTCTACCTTTATTTGATTCATTATATGGCTGGTCATCTCAAAGATACAGCTTTGTTTAACATTGCCAAGTTGAATGGCACCAACTATGGCTACTAGGAGTCTCAAATATGGCAGGTTTTGGTGCAAAAATTGCAAATTAAGCCACTAAGAAACAAAGGTATTAAACCCTAGAACGTGGATGATGATGGTTGGTTGATTTAGATGCACTATGCAAGTCCATTATCATTTTATCACTCTTTGAAGAGGTCCACAATAATGTTGTTGAAGATGAAGATCAAAGTGCATGGAATCTATGGGAAAAGATTCAAGAACTTTATGCAAAGAAGAGCCCTGCTTCATTGATGTATTGGCTTAAACAATTGATGGATCTCCGCATGAAGGAGGGGACCCCATTGTCTACTCAATTTAGCCGGTTTCATTCTATTATAAAGAATATGCTTCAATAAGGTATTGAGTTTCAAGGTACTTTGCATCCTTTTTTTCTACTTGTTGGCACTTTACCTGAGTCTTGGGATGTATTTCGCACTGAGATCTATACAACAAACTTGATGGGCTGAAATTGAAAGATGTAAAGAGTGCTCTTTTGACTGAAGAAATTAACAGGAAAAACAATGATGCTTCTCACAGTTCACATGTTTTATCCATTAGAGGTGTCATAAGTGGCAAGAAAGATAATGATCGTCATGGGAAGGACTCGCAGAAGTCTCGGTCTAAGTCACATGGATGTAGCAAGTCCAGTGGACGCAAGTTTGATCTTACATGCCATTATTGTGGGAAAGCAGGACACATATGGCCGTAGTGCCATTAGATGTGAGATGACAAGTGCAAAGAAAAGGGGAAATAAAAAGTATAGGAGAAATCTAATGATTGTAGTATTATACATGCAAAGTCTAGTGTAAAGATTAATGGGATATATGTCATGTAGCTTGAGGAGTCCGATGGTGACTACATCTTAGCATCCTCTTCATGTGATGCCTCTCAGTTGATTGAGGCTCAATCTATGCATGCATAGCGTCGGCTCTTGGATTTGGGTGCGTCTTTTCATGTGACCCTATACTATGAGTGGTTTCATACCTATCATAGTGTATCTAGTATTGTGGGCTTAGGTGATGATTGGTCTCTTGCTATTGTTGGCATTGGTGATGTCACTCTATAGGTTCCCTTTGGTAGCACTTTTGTTCTACATAATGTACATCATGTACCCACCCTGACTAAAAGCCTTATGTCTGCTAGTAGGCAGCTTGATGATGTAAGTTATCATATATATGCTTTGTTGATTCTACATGGAAGATAACTCGTGGCAGACTTGTTCTTGCAAGAGGTGCCAAGTATGGCAACCTCTACCCCTTGGTTGTATCTTGTACTATTGACCATGTTTTATCAATGGGTTCTATCCCACATGTATCTCTTTGACATGCTCATCTTGGGCATATGTCGCTTAAGGGAATGAAAATGCTTAGTGCTTTGCAGTATCTTTTGCCTTTTGACTACTCGCATTTTGGCACACAGACTAGGAATTCACATAAAAAGTCTGGTATTCCATGCATGGGTGAGCCTTTGGCTCTTGTTCATTAGATGTATGTGGACCCATGCCCTATCAGTCATTAGGGGGTGGGAAGTACTTTGTCACATTTATTAATGATTATTCACGTAAGGTTTGGGCTTATCCTAAAGTAGAAATCCGATGTCTTGACCGTCTTTCAGCATTGGCTTGCTCTCATCGAGAATCAGTTTGGGTATAGGGTGAAATGCCTAAGAACTGATAGTGGGGGTGAGTACATCTCACATACCTTTGAGTAGCTTTGTGAGGAGCGGGGTATTAAGTGTCTATTGACTACCCCTTACACCCCTCCCCATAATGGTATGGTTGAATGTATGAATAGGACTATCTAGGAGAGGGTTCGTAGTATGCTTAGCCAAGTAGGCTTAACATAAAATTTTTGGGTTGAGGTCGTCTTTATGGCCATACATCTCATTAACATGTCACCTTATAGTGGTATTGACCTCTAGGTTGCAGAGGAGGTATGGACAGGAAAGCCTCCCTCATATGATCATTTGTGTATCTTTGGATGTGAGGCCTTTTGCCATTTGCCCAAGGACAAATGTAATAAGCTAGATCTTAAAAGTGTGAAATGTATTTTCCTTGGCTATGGAGATGCAGATGAGATGGGATATCATCTTTGGGATCCACAAGCTCGAAAAGTGATTCACAACCATGATGCTGTGTTCCATGAGGACAAAATATATATGCAGCCTGAGAGAAAGGTGTTGAGATACGCACGGTTATCTTTCAGGAGGATCCCCCTGTCAAGAATCGCGTGGTGGGGGGACTTGCTCAAGATGTTGTGCCGAACACACATAGAATGCACAAGAAGAAGCTCACTCCAGAGATAAGAAGAGAGATGGAGGCCAAAACGTTTTCTTGCTGGTTTCTTCTTCTTCTTCCACATACTTTACAATGTACACAAAGTATAGATAAGATAAGATACAACATAAAGAAAAGTGGCCTACTAAGTCAAACAATGCATAACCGACTACACTAGTCGACTGCGCTATAACTATGCCAGCTGTAAATAGGTGTAACAACCTGAATATAATAAGCAATGAGTCAGTGGCCATGTGAGAGTCATAATGACCACCGACATGCTAAGCATAGACATATGGACCCATCTAACTAGGCGGTCCATCATTAATGTTCGCATGTGTTGAGCTTGTCATCTCAACACTCCCCCTCAAGCTCAACTACATCTCTTCAACTCCAAGTAAGCTTCGAAAATTTTGAAGCTTCTCTATACCCAATGCCTTCGTGAAGATGTCAGCTATTTGATCATGTGTGTTGACATACACCATGTCAATCTCACCTGCTAGTATCTTCTCTCTCACAAAGTGGTAGTGTACCTCAATATGTTTTATTCTAGCATGGAACACAAGGGTTCCTAGCCAACTGTATACTGCTCATGTTGTCACAATAAATGACAATTGGACCTTCCATCTGCACATCTAAATCAAGAAATAACTTTTGCAGCCATAGTACCTCACATGCTGCAACAACAGCATCTCTATACTCATCCTTTGTACTGAACAAGGCAACTATAGACTATTTTGTGCTGCTCCAAGTAACTGCTGCACTACCAAGAGAGAACATGTATCCACTAGTAGATCTTCTATCATACATACTACTAGCCCAATCTGCATCTGTGTATCCAAACACATGTACATCTATACCTGCCTCATAGAAAAGTCCATAATGTAATGTGGACTTCACATATCTCAATATGCATCTGACTGCATCCAAATGTGGCTTTCTAGGTACTTGCATAAACTGACTCACAAGACCAACAACATAGCTCAAGTTTGGCCTTGTAATGGTCATGTAGATCAAACTCTCCACTATCCTTCTGAACATAGTAGGGTCTTCTATCTCATCCCCAACATCAGCACACTCAACTTTACATTCTACTCCAACAGGTCTGAAAGTGGTTTGCATGCTGTCATACCATACTTGGACAACATATCCAAGCCATACTGTGTTTGGGACAGCCATATACCATCATCACATCTGATCATCTCAATGCCAAGGAAGTACCTTAGCTCACCTAAATCTTTCATCTCAAACTTCTTCTTCAAAAAGTCCTTGACTTTAGCAATCCCACTATCACTATCACCTGTAATAATCAAGTCATCCACATAGATGACTATGATGACCAAACCTGCATCTCCCTTTCTCACATAAAGTGAGTGATTAGCATCAGAAGCATAAAAGCCAATATTGACAAGATACTCTTTGATCTTGTCAGACGATGTTCTAGGTGCTTGCTTGAGCCCATAGAGTGCATTCGTCAACCTGCACACATACGTGGGATGCTCTAAATCTTCATAACCTACTGATTAATCCATATACACATCTTCCTGCAAATCACCATGCAAGAAGGCATTCTTCACATCCATTTGTTGCAACTCCCAACCTTTGGCTGCTACCAAAGCAATCACACATCTGACAATTTCCATCCTAGTAACTGGACTGAATGTCTCTTCATAATCTATGCCATATGTCTAGGCATAGCCTTTTGCAACCAGCCTAGCTTTGTACCTACTAATAGAACCATCTGCATTGTGCTTAATCTTATAAACCCACTTACATCCAATAGCTTTCTTGCCCTTTGGCAATGATACTAGATCCCAAGTCTTATTGGCCTCTAATGCTGCCATCTCCTCATCCATTGATGCATCCCAATGAGTATGACCAATAGCATCCTCAAAACAAGTGGGCTCAACATCCTCAACTAGTTTCACCATATAAGCATAATGGTGAGCTGCATAACCTTCAAAACCAAATCTTTTAACAGGGTATCTGACCTTGCTAGATCTGCATACCACCGGATTACTCAATGGAGCCTTTGCATTACCATGAGCTCTTTGTACACCTGGTGTCCTGATAGAAGGAATACCAAGCTCTCTGAGCCACTGGAGTCTCCATCAAGAATTGCATCAATGTTATCTGACACTTTATTCTTTCCTTTGTCTTTACTTGTAGTGCTACTAGATGCACCTGAAGATGTAGAGCTACTCCTTAGTCTCCCAAACTAAGGACTACCAGATGATATCTCTGGTCCATTAAGAGTCCGCGATCCTTGCTTTTCAGCCTACACATGAGTGTCATGATCATCATCATCATCCAATGCATCACCACTAGATGCATACCAACTGCTCATTTCATCAAAGATGACATCCCTACTCACTTTGAACTTACATGTGATAGGGTTATAAGAGCGATACCCTTTCTGCTCTAAAGAGTATCCAATAAAGACATATTTTTCTACCTTTGGATCAAGGTTCTTTCGTAGCTCATCTGGCACATGAACGTATGCAATACATCCAAACACTTTTAAGTGTGAGACATCAAGATTCTTACCTGTAAAACATTCTTCGGGGGTCATACCATGAACTGTAGTTGTGGGAGTTCTGTTCATAATATAAATAGCAGTATGAACAGCCTCAGACCAAAAATGCTTAGGCATATTCTTTTTAGCCATTAAGGTGCATGCAACTTCTGCAATATGCCTGTTTTTCCTTTCTGCAACCCCATTTTGCTGTGGGGTATACCTGCATGTGAAGTGTCTCTTTATCCCATGAGACCTCATAAAATCACTCAACTCATTCGAGAGGTACTCTCCCCCTCCATCTGACCACAAGCACTTTGCTTTCAAGCCTGTTTCTCTTTCGATTGCAGCCTTGAAAGTTCTAAAGTGCTCAAACGCTTCACTATTTTCCTTCATAAAATATACCCACAGCTTTCTAGAACAATCATCAATGAATGTGACGAAGTATGAACTGTCTCCAAGAGATATATTTTGTGTAGGCCCCCAAATACCTGTATGCACAACATCAAGGATATTTCTGCTTACATCTTTGTCATGTGAAAAGGGTTGTCTTGCCTGCTTACCAAATTGACATGCTTTGCATACCTTATGAAATTATGCAATTCTAAATGTAGGCAAACATGTAACCAACCCTTTGGACTGCATTAATTTCAGCCTTTTGTACATTTGCATGCCCAATGCATTTGTGCCATTTGTTGAGAAACACGGATCTAGAGCATGGCTATGGTGGTTCAAAGACGGGAAGAAAACTCATGTAGACATAGACTTAGACACTGATTGTCACACAAGTGAATTAGGTTTCAAGATTGAGACTTGAACTCATAAACACAATCTTGTGTATGGACAATGACACTGACACTTTACTGAAAAGAAAAGAGTACGATCATTGCATTAAGAAAAGGAAGCAAGTACAATGCTTTATAGGAAAGTAGGAAACTGTAGTAGGCACCACTATGCATATGGGATAGGTAAGCCTGCATGTCCTTGGCCCTGAAGGTCCATATAAAGAGGCTGTTAGTGAGTGTGGTTGCTGAATCTCAACACCCCTCCTAAATCACAACTAGAAAGGCACAAAGTGTGTAGAGGCTGTAATGAGAACCACCTGCAAAGTGTGGGCACACCAAAAACATGGTAGACACCAGAGGTGATGGGACCTGAAACGGGCCGGCACTGGCTCATGCACTAGCCGACCTCTATCATGCGCTCAACAACCCCATGGCCTTGCGGCCAAGAGCGTGGATGACACATACATCATCTTCCTAAACATCTTGCGTTTGTATCACGTCTCATAGTCCAACTCTAACCCAACTAACACCCCTCAGAGGGAGTCCTAGCACATTGCCAAATAGCACGAAGTACAAACATAGGAGGTCCTCCCACGGCTGATGGCCGCTACCTCACTGCGACTCTCCTACACCTTAGGGATTGGCCCCTCAATGTGTCGCTAAATATATATAACATACGAACACAAAATTCTCTCTTTTATGATCCGCGTATTTCCAGGAGATATACCATGCTTCCTCACTTTCTTTCCCTTAGACCCAACGCCTAGCCTACAGCTTAGGACAACCTTACTCACTCAATGTTGGTTATATCTCTAGCAAGCAATTGCTATGCATCCAGGAGGTATTATCTGATACATTTTAAATTTCATGCTTCATGCAAATGGTGAATGCCCACGTGCTCAAACAATTAAGAAAATCAGCATTGGTACTTAGTGCAAAAGCATTCTTTCAATGAATTTGACTATTGCTCGTATGTTGCATTGCATGAACCTGGCACCGAGAAACCCTCATGCTACTAGGTCCTTAATTTTTAAAATATCGACCAACCTAAATGGTATACATAAAAACCAGCAAGATTTTCATCATTCCGTTCAGCATTTAAACACTTTTTATACACTCTACCCCCTCACCCGTTTAGGTTGTGCATGGTGCATAGGTTTAGGGTTCATTTTTCACATTTTTATTGTATTAAAAGCCATAGAAACTCACTAGAACATAAAGGTAGGACTGAATTGAGGCTAAACCTCATACTTCAGACCCCCCATACATCCACAAATATGAATCTTATTTTTCCTTAATTTTCGGCACTCAAAATTTATTTTTCCCCTATTTTCTCTATTTTTTGGTATTGTTTTTCAATATTAAATAATTTAAAATCCAAAATGAGTTGTGGGCCGTGGCCCTTAGGTTCATTTGCAAAAAAAACACAAGTTTAGTTGGGGTGTCTTGCTATATTTTCCATTGATATCTCAAAAATACCCAATTTCCCCCCTTTTTGCATGTTTTACGGGTTTTACACTATTAATTTCATCCACAACACTTATGATTTTCTGATTTTCTGAGCATAAACAGTTGAAAGACATTGCAAACAACATTATAATGCATAATCATCTCATGGGAACAAGTATTCATGAAGCAAATTGCATAAAAACACCATTTTCCTTTGTAAAAATGAGATTACCGTTCTTTGCGGGTTGTGGGTTTTTATTTGCCATATCTCGGGACTGATTTCCAGCCACTATAAATGCTCATGACAGTCCACAATCAGCAATCTTCCATCTTCTTACACCATGGAGCAATCCGGTCTTCATTGGACAAGCATCCATCATCCATTCTTCTTCTTCCTCTTCACCACATGAATCTGCCTTTAGGGGAGAGAGAGAGAGAGGAGAGAGAAATACTGAAATCAGATCTCTTCACAGAGACCGTCAATAGAGGAGCAAAGCACGGCGATAGAGTCAGCATCCAAGGGGGATTGAAGCCCTATGATCACTTGGGTGGGTTGTGTTGAGCAGCCATGATGCCTCTCCATCCCTTCAAGCGAAATTTGCGCCCTCTTCCTTCACGCCTTCTCTCCACGATTCTTCATCTCTCATTTGCATGAAAGTTTCATGCCACATTTAAATTTGGGCTCCCAAGGGTCACTTGCCCATTTTGGCCAAATTTTGTCCACCCCTTCGCATCTTGACCGGTTTCTTGGCCATTTCCCCGTCCGGACTCTGAATTGAGCTCTGAAAAATCCTGGGCGTCCGGCTTGGTATGCCGCATTGATCGGTAACTCGTGTCAACCCGCATGACTGTCTGAAAAATTATGAAAAATCAACAAGTGTCGCTCGAGCGCCTTTAAAGCACTTTGGCGCTTAAAATGGTCCTAGATCGAGCCGCCGCCTTCGAGGTTGAATATTTTTTCCTTGATATTCATAATTTTTAGCTATTTTTAAGCACTTCTTGACACCAAAATTCTGCTCTCATTGGCGACCACGGGATAGGGCGACTCAGGCCGTCGAACCCACGAACATATCTGCACATAAACAACCAAAGGAAGCATCAAGCTAATACAAAATAGATACATAGTAAACATAGCACAATGCTCACCCTACCCCTTGACAAAACCAAGGCATGACATCCACAAGGAGTAGGCCTAGTATAATTTGATAGAAGATCCGAAGCTAGTCACTAACCAACTGCTTCAACACAGCCAAACTAAAAAAAACCTATCAAAGAGGTCGTTCTAAGTGGTGGTCTGAACTACCTACCTAACTAAGGACAACACAACTAGGAGCTCCTACTAGGCGAGGACTCCTATAACCTGATCAAGAAGTATTTTCTTGTAGCACAGTTCTTCTTCTCTTAGGGTTTTTTTTTTCCCCTTATTTTATTGATATACTTGGGCATGTAAAAAGGAGGGAGCTGAGTGTAGTGACCCAAGGAGAACAGGGCATCGGCCTCAGGACTTGTCTCGGTACCTAAGAACCTACCGAGCCCTCGCAAGGCGACACTTAATCCTTTTCTAACGCTCACTTTTATTTTCGCTCCAACCTTTCTTGTTTTGTTTTTTCCAGCAAGAAGCCACCCCTAGGAAGACAAGGTATCGGCCCCGGGTTTGACTCGTCCCCAAGAACCTACCAGGCCCTTGCAAGGCAATGATCAACTACTTATAAAATTTCATTTCATTTCTTTTCTTTGATAGGGGTTAGAACCCCTTTTTACACATCTTTGTATATAGATTTATTTTCTTGAAGATATTCAGGGTTTTATTTTCCCTTTTTCATCATTATTTTCCTTCAGGTAGGCTTCTCTAACTGCCTCACAACTAACAAGAACTCCTGGAACAGCTGCCTAGCCGGCTAGCAGAACAGGGTCACTAGGACTCCCTATTGAAACAGGTCTTCCAATGCCTGATAATGTCTTGACAGGAGGCAATGACTACTCGGACCCCCCTCAAACATACTAAATTGAAACCTCCGGACTTCATGCCTTGGACGTCGGTCCCCAACAAGAAACGAAAAACCCCTTAACAAGTACACAACCACATATATCATAAAAACCATAGTACTCATAAAGGATAGATATCACCTGGATAGGGCCACAAGAAGCTTCCACGCAACAAAAGGCTCCTTCCAAGCTCTTCTTCAGAACCTGTCTAGCACAGAACTCAAACAAAAAACCATTAAACGCACCTGCACTAAACAGACAACTGGCCCTCTTGGCCTAATGAAATAAAACACTTCACTACAAAACTGAATCGGCCCTCTTGGCCTAATGAAATCAAACATTCAAAACCTCGCAACATTGGCCCTCTTGGCCTAATGAGATCAAACAAAATAACACCTACACATCCCGCCCTGGAAGAATCCAGATATACAATCATAAGCTCCTTTCCAAGGAGGAAAAACAGGCTCATAGCCCTAAACTAAATGCATGAGGTTATGACCCATCCCTCCTGTATAGATAGTAAGAGGCGTACGCATAATATGTTGTCTAATTAACCTATGGGTCCCAAATAATAACGGTAGATTGGTCTCGGCTACTCTTTGCATCACCCATATCAACCATCATTTGCCATATATTGCATGCTCTGATAACATACCCCACAAGGGACCGGGTCCTGTTCCATCATTGATCACAATATCCAAACTAGGACCACAATTAAAGAAGAGGTCTTCTTTATAAGCAAGATTTGCTCATGAATCTGCAAATTGATTCTAGTAACGTGGAATCAGCTGAAAAGACACTCTCTCAAACTCCTCAAGTAGGGTCATCGCAGTCCGATGATACATACAAAGAATGGGATTCCTCACTATGTATGTCCCATCTAGCTGATTCAGGATCAACTGGGAATCCCCTTTTACTAACAATCGACGAATACCACCTTGTTTGGCAATATACAGTCCCATAATCAAGGCTTTATACTTCGCCATATTGTTAGTGAATCCTACCCCGAGATAAGCAGCTAACTTCATTGTAACTCTTCGTCGGGGGTCGCGGATTACTAGTCCAACACTTCCTTTTCTATTAGGACCCCTGGACGCTCTGTCAAAATATAATGTATACATCCATAATGGGTTTACACAGCCGGCCATCACAAACTCCTCTATTGGTAGCTATGATAGTCAAAGTTTAGCACGTTGAGAGGATGAACTGACGGCTCCATCCCACCTTCTTCATTGAAGTTGATAGGCATACTCGTCAACAGTCATAAACAGTGATGGCAGAAGACTTTAATCTCCCACACAAAGGTTCCGTCTTCTTGCTCAATCACTTTATATCCTTTACTCCACCAGATGAGTTTCCCCTGATGATATCTTTGCTCCAAATATGGGTGCTCCAAATAAGGGATTAACCAACCCATCAACCGTCTTTTAAGCTCTTTTCCACAGGTCTCAGATCATTCCTAGCATGGACCTGCAATGCATTTTCTTTGTATTAGCAGACTCAAAAATAGTAAAGTTTAATCTTATTAAGATTAACCTTATTCTTAAACTCTACTCCCTGTAGATCAGCTAATAGGGCTGTAGACCTATTCTTCCCTAACCTGACAATCTTGTAGGGCCCATGCCATTTAGGCTTCAACTTTCTTGGGAACAGCTCCCTACGCGCATCATAATACAAAACCAGTTGTCCTTTCTTAAAAGCATACTTCTTCACTTTTAGGTCATGCAACTATTTCATGCGATGTTTAGCCACCTCTTGATGTAATAGGCTTTGCAACTTAAGTTCATCTAGGTGTGCTAAGGTCGTAAAACGTTCTAATAGGGCATCCTCATTACCCAAAGAATGGTTTATTGCAAATCTAATGGTCGGTAACTCAATTTCTAAGGGTAAAACACACTCCTCACCATAAACTAGTTTGAACGGCGTATGGCCAGTGGCTCGCTTGAACATGGTATTGTATGCCCATACTGCCACATATAGCTTCTTATCCCAGTCACGTTTCTTTTCAGATACGACTTTTGATAGGATACCCACAAGTTGCTTGTTGGTACTTTCAACCTGCCCATTTTCTTGTGGATTATAAGGAGTCATTTTGTTGTGCTTGATCTGCCAAGCCTCAGTCAAGCTTTTGATCACCTTATTTAGGAAATGGGTTCCACAGTCCGACACTAATTCTTTCGGTGGACCAAAATAGCATATTATCTACTCTAAAAGGAAACTAGCAGTTTCTTTAGCATCATCTTTCCTTGTTGCATGTGCTTTTGACCACTTTGTGAAGTAGTCCATTGCTACAATAATATACCTCTTTTGCGCAGTCGACGACGGAGTAATAGGACCCACAAAGTCTATTCCCCACTTCTCAAATGGAAGTATCGCCATAATAGGAGTGAGTGGTCTTTTCCTATTCTCTCGACTATCATGTCGTTGACAAATATCGCATCTCTTAACATACGCAAACGCATCCTGGAAGATGGCAAGCCACCAATAACCTGCTCTTAAAGCCTTTTGTGCTGTAAGCCGTCTAGCAAAATGGCCTTCGCAAATGGAATCATGGCACTCTTCCAAAATGAATGGCACCTCGTTAGGCATCACACATCGGCGATAGATGTCATCAACCCCTTGCCGATATAATGTACCCGCGATCAAGGCAAACTTCAATGCCTGCTGCTTAATTTTCCTTCTCTCAGCTTTAGATAGTTCGGATCCAGTCTCTCCTGTCGATAAATAATGTGTTATTGCAGCATACCAGGAGGGAATAGACGCCGTATCTATCTTAGATAACGACTCCATGTCACTACCTTCAGCCACAGATTCTTTCGGCTCCCCAAAGTCCACAAGACATTCCACGATGCCTTGCAACCTTGGTGGCTTACTCCTGATTTCATAATCAAACTCCTGCAAAGTGATTAACCACTTCGTTAGACAATCAGGTGGCTGTAGCTTACTCATCAATAATTGAAGCCCCTCCGTCTTTGTATAAAGCACAACTTTCTCATAGAGAATATAATGCCTGAATTTCTTAGTCCCAAAGACCATCGCCAGACACAAATTTTCCAGGTAGGTATAATTGATCTCTGAAATGCCCAATTCCTACTAGCAAAGGCTATCGGATGATACTACTTTTCTTCCCAAATTTGGGCTAAACAGCCAGCTGATACTATGCATGGTGGCTGCTGAAAATACATAGAACACCTCACCTCTTTTAGGTGCTTTTAAAATGGGAGCTTTTACTAGCTCCTGCTTCACATCCTCGAATGCTACCTTACAAGGGTCGCTCCATACAAACAAACAACTAAAGGACAATAGATTTGTAAGCAACAACGTTCTTTCTGCCAAGGCATTTATAAATCTACAGTAATAACCAACCGAAGACAGAAAGCTATGAACTTCTTTCAGAGTGCGTGGTGGATCCATGGCAACTATAACTTTGACCTTCTTGGGATCTGTCGCAATTCCTACTGAACTGACCACATGGCCCAGCAAAGAGCCCATAAGGTACATCAAAAACACACTTCCGTGGGTCTAGAGCGATACAAAATTGTCTACACCACTCAAAACATTTTCTTAAAATGATCAACTGCCTTTCTCTCACGGTGGCGGCCCCTAAGTCATCAATAAACACCTTCAACTCTTCAGGGGATATGTCATCGAATGTCTTATTTGCTGTTCATTGCCACGAACCAGGTGCATTGCATAAACCAAAGGCCGTCACATGGTACGTAAAAGTACCAAAGACAGTAATAAAAGTTGTTTTCAACTTGTCCTCTTCTATAATTGCCATCTGGTTATATCCTGCAAAGCAATCCAGGAACGAATATATCTCCCTACCCGCTAATTGATCCAAAATCTGGTCAATGAATGGCAACGGGTAGTAATCCTTAACCGTCTGCTTATTCAGCTCCCTAAAGTCCACACATAATCGTATCTGATTATTTTTCTTCTTTCTGATCACAACTGGTGAACACCATTTTGTATGCTAAACAGGGAAGATTAAACCCGCTTTCCAAAGCTTCTGTAACTCCTCAAACAACCCGTCCCTCAGTTCGAAAGGCATACACCTCACTTTCTGACGCACAGGACGACTGCCTTCCTTCACAGGAATAGTATGAATAGCCAGGCTAGGAGGAATGCCTCTCAGCTCATTATAACTCCAGGCAAAGATATCACGGAATTCTTGAATTAGGGACACATAGTCCTCCCTTTCTGTTGAACTGAGCATAGAACCTAATTTAATCGGCCGCGAATCATTTGGCATGCCAAGGTCTAGCTCAATAACATCTGCATCTCTTATACGATCTTGGGCCTCTATCGGCTCATTCAAAGTGATCTGATAGATGTCTTCCGTGGTGGATCCCTCTTTGGACTCATCACTCGATGATGTCTCACTGGCGGATAAATCCTCTAATGTCTCCAATTTTGTAAAAAATAGAGGAGCTCTCTCACTCTGCGGGGACTCAGGATAGGCATCAATCACCACGTGCTGAGCACCTCTACCGAATATCAGTCGACCGGAGGGTATATCCACTTGGAAGTCTGCTTGTAAGATCCAAGGTCGCCCAAGTAATACTTGGTAACTTGGACGCCCTGCAAAATGAATCACCCTAAAGTCCAATAGGCATTCTACATTTGCAACAATGACATGGACCTTAGTAATACAGCCTTTCGGCTGTCTCAAACTATCATCCGCCATTCTGAGAATTGTGAAGGCATCTTTCTGGATCGCAAGACCCAACCTTTCCATCAGTTCAGAACTCATAATGTTAACAGATGATCCCGTGTCGACAATGGCATAATCTACTAATATCCCATTGACATAGGCTGCAACCCTTGGGCAATGCTTCTCAGCATGCTTAAACTAGTCATCACCAACTCGCGCAATACCCAAAGGTTCCATGATATACCCGATACACAGGATCTTTCTAAATTCCTTGCGTACTCCTGGGGAAAGCTTAATAAGCTATAAAAGGTTCACATCCGGCTTGACTTCACAAATAGAGATCGCCAAATTGAATTCATGATAGTTCGGTAGAGTTCACTTTTCATGCCAAACCATTCGCTCTTTAGGTCGCTGAACCATCTTTATTGCCTCTTTTTAAACTTTCACCTTCTTCCTCGGTAGTTCCTTATCCTTCTTAAAATTGGCTTTACTCTCCACGGGCTTCAGAGGTCCCCCTTCCATGGCAGGATCCAGAACTTGCGTTCCTTTGTCGCCCTATTTAGGGTTTCCGTCGACAGGCTTATCCTTGTGGGCTTCTCTACCCTTTTGACATCTTGTAAGGACAGCTCGTAGATTAGAGGTTTCAGCGTCATTAATGCGCACAGCCTCAATCAAACTAACCCCACTACCACTAGGCAGCTCCTCTACTATAGTCTTTGGTCGTTGGAGTATTTGTTTAGGCCCGTCTTCTCGTTGGGAATCATTTCCTTGTGCATGATGATTAACAGGCCCTGGTTGCCGACTACCTCGCTGGAGGGAGCTAATCTTACTCCAGCAAGTGGCTGCTAAATGGCCGGATTTCCCACAGATGTCATACTTGACATTTGGGCAATTTCGTAGATAATGTTGCCCACCACATCATTTGTAGCTAATGTTGAGATATCGAGCTCCACTCGTGATATGCCAGGGTGACCGTTGTGCATTTATGTCACCGACGTGTCAGTTGCAGATGCGGTTGGTACACCGCTCATGAATAATAGCTAGATGACAGCTATCCTTATCTACTCTAGTTCGTGGCTCAGTTAGTATGCCACCTTAGTTAGTTGAGTTTGGTTTGAGACCCATATATAGGGTTCTTCTATTTCTTTGTACTTGAGTTCTTTTGGCTTACACAACTAAGAAGAGGAAAATTATTTTCAGCCTCCACCTATGTGTGTATTCCCCCATTGTACAAGCAAGAAAGCTAAAAGTGAGACTCCTTCCTTCTCTCCCACAATCTTGACATGGTATCAGAGCCTTGTTCGTGGTAAGGAGCTCAAGAAAGCAAGCCAAGCTCGCGATGTTTTGGTAAGAGGAGCAGTGTTGCTTTCATTTGCTGTTTTGGGAGCAAGTCTCTGCAGGCAGCACAACCGGGAAGTGTAGGAGTGCATTGTCTCAGGTTGAGACGCCCTTCGCGATGAAGCAAGAGGGCAGTATATGCTGCGGGCAAGGGCTTTAGCCCTTGGCGACCCTGTTTTTTTGATTTGAGGCCATTTCGGGGTTTGTTTTGGAGGCGAAAGTTTTCTACGCGCACTCAGGAAAAGGCCCTATTTTATGCTGTGTGACCACTGTTCTACAGGTCGGTGAAAAGTTACCACAGAAATTGATCATATGCTTGTGTGCAGAGACATTGGGAGTTACGGAATCATCCTTGGTTCCTGTTTATGCAAAATCATCACTAGGAAGTGACTGTGTGGTCAAATACCACTTTCGCCAGTTTTGCAGATTTGCCCTTGTGAGGGTGAAGCTGTGGTTTTTGCAGTGACAAAATTTTTTGCAGTGTTCTGTAATGGCATTTGATTCTCTTTCACAGATTGTAACTGAAAAGCTTGACAAGAACAACTTCCAAGCATGGAAGTTTAGAATGACGAATTTCCTTATGGGAAAAGGATATTGGGAATTTGTTGCAGGAAATGAAGAAGAACCAGTTCTTCCTGATGTTTCCAATTAACAGCAAATGCAGGCATTTAAAGCATGGCATGAGAGAGCCAGGAAAGTTATGTATTGGCTGTCTATCAGCATTTTAGACTCTATGATTGTGCATATTCAGGATGCAATTTTGCCAAAGGAGGCATGGGATACGTTGTCAAAAATGTATAGCACAAATACGCAAGCCAGGAAAATGCAGCTCAAGCAAGAGTTGCATAATGTGCAAAGAGAAAATATGAGCATCAATGACTACCACATGAAGGTGAAGAAGATTGCAGATGCACTTGCTTCCATTGGGTCGCCAGTGGAAGATGATGATTTAGTTTTTGTGACCTTGAATAGTCTAGGAAAGGATTATGCACAGTTTCGAACATCCATTTCCGTCCGTGAAAGATTTCCTGATTTTGAGGAGTTGATTGCTCTTCTAATTTCTGAGGAGCAGAGAAATGGTGGTGCATCTTCTTTAGGAGGAACTTCAAAAGAAGCTGTCTTCTACTTAAATGCTGGAAGAGGTAGAGGCAGAGGTAGAGGAGCCGATTTGGAGGCCATGGTAGAAATCAAAATATGAAGCAAACTCAAGAAAACCAGTCCTATGGAGGAGGACGTGATAACTCTAGAGGCAGGGGGAGCCAAAGAGGTCGTGGTGGATGGCAAAGAGGCCAAAATGCAGAATGACATCATGAATGGAAAACTGCAACAAGCGAATTATGCATCTTCTAGTAGACAGGGTGATGACAGAAATGAGCATTTGTTTATGGTGCAGCACATGAATAATTCTGCTTGACGAGTGTAGAAGAAAGCAACGATGTATGGTATGTTGACTCACGTGCATCAAACCACATGATAGGTCATGCAGAATGGATGGAGGATGCAAGGAAAATGGAAAAACCAAGATTTTTGGAGACTGGTGATGATACTGCACATCCTATTGTGCAGATTGGAAAAATTCCTTTGTCTATGCAGGATGGGAAAAAGAAATACCTGTCCAATGTATTTCATGTCCCGAATATCACCAAGAATTTGGTTTCTGTTGGTCAAATGGTTGAGCAGGGCTTGCAGGTCAGATTTAATCCTCATGGATGCTTTGTTGAGGATATGAAAAATAAAGGTCGCTTGATAGCAAAAGGAAAGAGGAAGGGCAGAATGTTTACGTTGGATGCAGACATGTCTGAATTGAGTGCAGCAATGTTTGCACATGGGACCAGTGTAGTTGTAGATATTGATATCTGGCATAAACGCATTGGTCATATTAATGTACAACGACTTAAATCAATGCAAGCCCAAAATATTGTTGCAGGATTGCCCAAATTCAAGGTTGCAGAAATGCATAAGGTATGTGAAGCCTGTCAGTTTGGAAAACAGGCAAGGAAACCATTTCCTAGACATGTTCAAGAGAGTAAGAAGCCATTGGAATTAATCCACTCTGATGTGCGGACTACTAAAGCTGCATCTCTTGGAGGCTATCATTATTTTGTCACTTTTATTGATGACTATAGCAGAAAAGTTTGGGTGTATTTTATGAAAAAGAAAAGTGAAGTTTTTGGGCACTTCAAAACTCTTAAAGCTATGGTTGAAAAAGAAATAGGCCTGCAAATAAAATGCCTAAGGTCAGATGGAGGGGGAGAGTACCTCTCAAATGAGTTTGCAAGGTTCTTGCAGGAGCATGGCATAAAGCAGCAATATTCATGTAGTCATACCCCACAACAAAATGGAATTGCAGAAAGGAAAAACAGGCATATTGGAGAGGTATCTCGTGCCATGCTCAACGAAAAAGACTTGCCAGATTTTTACTGGGCTAAAGCAGTTGCTACAACAGTCTACATAATGAACAGGACTCCCACTACAGCAATACATGGGATGACTCCAGAGGAGAGGTATACTGGTAGGAAACTAGATATTTCTCATTTGAAAATTTTTGGTTGCATTGCCTATGTTCATGTGCCAGATGAGTTGAGATCCAAGTTGGATCCAAAAGCTGAGAAGTGCATCTTTATTGGTTACTCTTTGCAGCAGAAAGGGTATAGATGCTATAACCCTTCTACTTGTAAGTTTACAGTGAGCAGAGATGTTGTTTTTGATGAGATGAGTAGCTGGTATAAACCAGTAAATGTGATTAATGATATAGATGCACAAAATGGTAATGCTGCACAGAATTCACAGCAGCAGTCACAAAATATTAGTGGACCTGGAGCATCCTCTAGCAGTGGTTCACATTCTTCGCCATGGACAGGTAGATTGAGATAAGGAGAATCTTCTCAAAGCAATGTAGATAGTGGTATGCAGGTATCACGAAAAGGAAAAGAGAAGGTAGATCAGCCTATGTTTGATGTGAATACAGGTCACTCTTATGTGGATGGTGAATCCAGTGGCTCAGAATAGAGCATTGATGATGAGTTGGGTATTCCTTCTATTGTTACACCTGGAGTAAGGAAGACGAGGGATGTTTTGAGAGAACCTGGGAGTGAACCTACTTTGAGCATGTCTACCAGAGCTAGGTATCCTGTGGATAGGCTGAAATATGATGGATTTATAGCCATTCACTATGCATATATGGTCAAAGTGATACAGGAACCAGAACCCACTTCTTTTGAGCAAGCCATGGGAAAAGAAAAATGGGAGAAAGCCATGGATGAAGAAATGGATGCCTTGGAAGCAAATTCTACATGGGAGTTAGTATCTTTGCCTAAAGGTAAAAATGCAATTGGTTGTAAGTGGGTTTATAAGGCAAAGCACAATGCAGATGGTTCTGTGAACAGATACAAGGCAAGATTAATAGTCAAGGGGTATGCACAAACATATGGTATTGACTATGAAGAAACATTCAGTCCGGTTGCAAGGATGGCAACTGTAAGAGCAGTCATTGCTATGGCTGCATCAAAGGGATGGTCTTTACATCAGACGGATGTAAAGAATGCCTTTTTGCATGGTGATTTGCAAGAAGAGGTCTATATGGAGCAGCCACTAGGTTATATGCATGCTGTTCATCCTAAGTTTGTTTGCAGGTTGAAGAAAGCCTTGTATGGCTTGAAGCAAGCACCTAGAGCATGGTCTGACAAGATAGGACAGTATCTTGTCACTATTGGCTTTCAGATTTCGAAGGTAGATTTCTCACTTTATGTGAGAAAAACAGAGAAAGGTATTATGCTACTTGTCATTTATGTTGATGATTTGATTATGACAGGTGACAGTGATGAAGATATCCTTCATGTGAAAATGCTATTGAAGCAAAAGTTTGAGATGAAGGATTTGGGAGAGCTGCGTTATTTCTTGGGCATTGAGGTGATTAGATCACCAAGTGGGATACAGCTCTTGCAGAGGCAGTATGGATTGGACATGCTGTCCAAATATGGGATGACAGGCTGTAAGCCTATTTCAGTTCCTTTGGAGCAGAATGTGAAGCTGAGCACAGATGCATGTGAGCTTCTAGAAGACGCTACTATGTACAGACGCATAGTAGGATGTTTGATTTATATGACTATTACCAAGCCAGATTTGAGCTATGCTGTTGGATTGGTAAGTCAGTTTATGCAGGCTCCAAGGAAACCGCATTCAGATGCGGCTAGATGCATACTCAGGTATGTGAAGTCCACATTGCAGTATGGACTATTTTATGAGACAGGGACTCAGATACAGTTGCATGGATACACTGATGCTGATTGGGCTGGTAGTATTTCTGATAGACGATCTACCAGTGGATATGTGTTCTCTTTTGGGAGTGCTACAGTCACTTGGAGCAGCAAGAAACAGCCTACAGTTGCCTTGTTGAGCACAGAGGCAGAGTACAGGGGTGTAGCAATGGCTGCGTGTGAGGTAGCTTGGTTGCATAAGCTACTTTATGATATGCATCAGTCTGCAGATGGGCCAGTTGTCATTTATTGTGACAACATGAGTAGTATACACTTGGCAAATAACCCAGTCTATCATGCTAGAACAAAGCACATTGAGGTGCATTATCACTATGTGTGGGAGAGGGTATTACTAGGTCTTATTGATCTAGTTTATGTCAGCACAGAGGATCAGGTAGCTGACATATTCACGAAGGCATTGGGCGCAGAGAAGCTGCGCAAGTTCAGAGACCTGCTTGGTGTGTAGGAATTGGGATTGAGCTCGAGGGGGAGTGTTGAGATATCGAGCTCCACTCGTGATATGCAAGGGTGACCGTTGTGCATTTATGTAATCAACGTGTCAGTTGCAGATGCGGTTGGTACACCGCTCATGTATAATAGCTAGATGAGAGCTATCCTTATCTACTCTAGTTCGTGGCTCAGTTAGTATGCCACCTTAGTTAGTTGAGTTTGGTTTGAGACCCATATATAGGGTTATTCTATTTCTTTGTACTTGAGTTCTCTTGACTTACACAACTAAGAAGAGGAAAACTGTTTTCAACCTCCACCTCTGTGTGTATTCCCCCATTGTATAAGCAAGAAAGCTATAAGTGAGACTCCTTCCTTCTCTCCCACAATCTTGACAGCTAAACCTCGAAGGTGCACCCTCATCTGGGTATCTACTTCTTATCAAATTTTGTTGTTTTTTAAGAAAGTTGACATCAACGGCTATTTGTTGATACTGCTCCGTAATCATGTCGGTATAATGCTTCATCATGTCCTTAACCTCGCCAAGAACATTGGAAGCGCTCGACTCATAGCCTTGATCATTACCCTGTCGTTCCATCGGCCTAACAATTTGATTAGGCACTGGTTGTTGAACCACAGTCATGGTATTAGGATTAACCGCCTGGCTTCCACCATTTGGAGCCATTTGTCTGCTCGTAGGCATCATCATGCTAGGGGGAGCTGGTAATAAAGGCACATTCTGCATCATGTTCCCTCTTCCATTAGGATTAGCAATCACTATCCCTTGGCTATCACTGCCATTGGCCGTCTCCATATTATTTCCCAATGCTAGACCCATATTCGAATTGCCTCGAGAGGCATAGGCTGCTTGTAGTTGGGATTCCACTTCTTGTGCTCGTGTAATGGCAGTATCTATATCCCCCAAAGGGACACTACTCAACTGCAACTGGATATTAAAGTCCAAACCATGCAGAAAATATTGCAATTGGGTAGCTGCGGAGATAGGAATAGAGGTGTCCAACTTACAGAAAACCTCTTTTATTTTCTTTGTGTAAGCACGAATATCCTCGTGTGGTTCTTGGCAGGTCAAGTTGAGCACACACAACCAATATTGACCACCCCTTTCAGAGCAAAACTCCCTTCGAAAAGCCCCATAAAATGCATCAATATTCAATATGGTTCCGGCTTCTAAACCATGATACCATATGGCAGCTCTTCCTTTGAGAGTCATGTTGAAGAACATCATTAAATGTCCTCCTTCTTGGATGCGACAATTAAACATCAGCTTTTGAAACTCCCTGATGTGGAGTTTCGCATCTTCCTCAACTAGCCCATTAAAAATGGGTAGCGGGTAACCTAGAGCCAGCAAATCCGTCGTTCCTGCAAGAATTGCAATAGGCTATGCCATGACGGAAATTGGATTTGCACTAGAAATAGGGGACGGTGGGGTTACACCTCCTGTACTTGATGTAGATTGGCTTATGGAAGAAAGGGGAGCACTAGAGCTTCCACCTTCTCCTAACTTACTGCTTGTGGCACCAAGACCACTAGATCCACTCGCTCGTAAGGGTTCAGCACCGCTACGCTTAGGGGAATATCTCCTAAAGATTTCAGCACATTGCCTAGCTCTTTCGTCTCTCTCTTGCTTTAGGATTTCGGCTAGAAGATGCTTATCGATGAATAACGATCAATCTCAGTATCCTTTGGCATAAACTGCTAACTGGTCCCTAGACAACCAAGATTCGAGGACCGCCACTTCTAAGCGGCTCCCGGAAGATGCACCACTGATGGGACCTGAAACGGGCCGGCACTAGCTCAAGCACTAGCCGGACCTCTATCATGCGCTCAACAACCCCATGACCTCGCGGCCAGGAGCGTGGATGACACATACATCATCTTCCTAAACATCTTGCATTTGTATCACGTCTCATAGTCCAACTCTAACCCAACTAACACTCCTCAGAGGGAGTCCCAGCACATTGCCAAATAGCACGAAGTACAAACATAGGAGGTCCTCCCACGGCTGACGGCCGCTACCTCACTGCGACTCTCCTACACCTTGGGGATTGGCCCCTTGATGTGTCGCTAAACATATATAACATACGAACACAAACTTCTCTCTTTTATGATCCGCGTATTTCCAAGAGATATACCATGCTTCCTCACTTTCTTTCCCTTAGACCCAACGCCTAGCCTACAGCTTAGGACAACCTTACTCACTCAATGTTGGTCATATCTCTAGCAAGCAATTGCTATGCATCCAGGAGGTATTATCTGATACATTTTAAATTTCATGCTTCATGCAAACGGTGAATGTCCACATGCTCAAACAATTAAGAAAATCAGCATTGGTACTTAGTGCAAAGGCATTCTTTCAATGAATTTGACTATTGCTCGTATGCTGCGTTGCATGAACCTAGCATCGAGAAACCCTCGTGCTACTAGGTCCTTAATTTTTAAATTATCGACCAACCTAAATGGTATGCATAAAAACCAGCAAGCTTTTCATCATTCCGTTCAACATTTAAACACTTTTTGTACACTCTACCCCCTCACCCGTTTAGGTTGTGCATGGTGCATATGTTTAAGGTTCATTTTCCACATTTTTATTGTATAAAAAGCCATAGAAACTCACTAGAACATAAAGGTAGGGCTGAACTAAGGCTAAACCTCATACTTCAGACCCCCCATACATCCACAAACATGAATCTTATTTTTCCTTAATTTTCGGCACTCAAAATCCATTTTTCCATATTTTCCCTATTTTTTGTATTTTTTTCAATATTAAATGATTGAAAATTCAAAATGAGTTGTGGGTTGTGGTCCTTAGGTTCATTTGCACAAAAAACACAAGTTTATTTGGGGTGTCTTACTATATTTTCCATTGATATCTCAAAAATACCAAATTTTCCCCTATTTTGCATGTTTTACGGGTTTTACACTATTAATTTCATCCATAACACTTATAATTTTCTGATTTTCTGAGCATAAACAGTTGAAAGACATTGCAAGCAACATTATAATGCATAATCATCTCATGGGAACAAGCATTCATGAAGCAAATTGCATAAAAACACCATTTTCCTTTGTAAAAATGAGATTACCGTTCTTTGCGGGTTGCGGATTTTTATTTGCCATATCTCGAGACTGATTTCCAGCCACCATTAATGCTCATGATAGTCCACAATCAGCAATCTTCCATCTTCTTACACCATGGAGCAATCTAGTCTTCATTGGACAAGCATCCATCATCCATTCTTCTTCTTCCTCTTCACCACATGAATCTACCTTTAGGGGAGAGAGAGAGAGGAGAGAGAAATACTGAAATCAGATCTCTTCATAGAGACCGTCAATGGAGGAGCGAAGCACGGCGATAGAGTCAGCATCCAGGGGGGATTGAAGCCCCATGATCACTTGGGTGGGTTGTGTTGAGCAGCCATGATGCCTCTCCATCCCTTCAAGCGAAATTTGCGTCCTCTTCCTTCACGCCTTCTCTCCATGATTCTTCATCTCTCATTTGCATGAAAGTTTCATGCCACATTTAAATTTGGTCTCCCAAGGGTCACTTGCCCATTTTGGCCAAATTTTGTCGACCCCTTCGCATCTTGACCGATTTCTTGGCCATTTTCCCGTCCGGACTCCGAATTGAGCTCTAAAAAATCCTGGGCGTTTGACTTGGCATCCTGCATTGACCGGTAACTCGTGTCAACTCGCACAACTATCTGAAAAATTATGAAAAATCAACAAGTGTCGCTCGAGCGCCTTTAAAGCACTTTGGCGCTTAAAATCGTCCTAGATTGAGCTGCCGCCTTCGACGTTGAATATTTTTCCCTTGATATTCATAATTTTTAGCTATTTTTAAGCACTTCTCGACACCAAAATTCTGCACTCAAGAGGCTGTCGTAGAAAAAGCTAAGTGTAGGCACCAAAACATGATGGACATCCAGAGGCTGTAACAGGGGCCTCACAAAGTGTACAGGGACTGTAGTGCCAAGCTACATGAGGAGTTTACAAAGCTTATGGCAAGAAGCATTAGGTCTAGGAAATACAAGGCTTTTAAAACAGTCTATTAGAGTAATGAGAGTAGAAGGACTGATGAGGCTTGTCCTCCAATCCTGGTGGTCTTCATCTTCATCTTCATCTTCATCTTCATCTTTTGGTCCATGGTCTTCTTCTTCTTTCACAGCTGCAAGATAGGCCTTTTGGGACCTCTTCCTAGCATGACAGAACTTCTCAGTGTGTCCGGTCCTTTTACAGAAGTCACAGAAGAGCGATTTCTTTTTACCTTTGTATCTGTTGTTTACATATAACATTTGTTCATCCTTTGAAGTGCTAGGCTCTTCTTTGCTTTTAAGTTTCTTTTCTTCCTCTAACATAGAGGCTTTAATATCAACAAGTTGAGGATCAGGCATATTGGTTAGAGTGGTTGATACATTATCATAGGCAGGAGGCAGACTTTTTAACAAGACACCAATACAAACATCTTCATCCATTTTTAGCTTTATCCCTGCAAGCTGGGTTAGGAAACTTTCCATGTAATTTAGATGGGATGCTAGGGATGTATGAGGCTTCATATCAAGTCGAAAAAATTCAATCAATAGACCATACTTAGACGACTTTGATTGTGCACCAAATAAGGTATCCAATTTGTCCTAAGTGTCATGGGACGTGTCACATGTATCCACATGATGGATGTAGCTGTCATCCTATTCCAGTTTAATGATGGCCTGTGCCTTGTCATCATTCTTTTGCCAAGTAATTGCAAGGTCCGCATCTCGAGGTTTCTTCTCTTTGCCATTTGTGATGGCCTAGAGACCCTTCTTCATCAGGATGAGCTTGATGCGGGTTTGCCAGGTGTGAAACCCGACTCCCTTGAACCGAGCATTTGGAGAGTCTTTTCCCATGTTGGATGACTGGAGCAGCAGCAAATCAGCTCCAAGATTCTCAGATTTTACAAGCGGAGCAGATTACAATGTGTCAAGAGACATAAGTAATGGTAGTGTGAAAACACACTATGTAGAGACGTGATTTTGAGCTTGAATCTTCCTTGCTCAGGGTTGTTGATCCTTCTTCAATCTTCTCAAGTCCTTCCCCTCCTTGATTTGGTGTTGGGACAGTAGATCAGAGTGGCAGTGGGTTGTTCCAAGTGGTAGGAGAGAGAAAACGATGAGATTTTTGAGCTTTGATGAAACTGGCTATGGCTGACAGTTTAGGGTTTCAGACATGGGCCTGGTTTTTTGCAGATTGCAGGAGCTGTAGTTGATCATTTTGAAAATTTTTAAAATAGAAATGAAGCTTACTTCAAGCTCTTCAAAAGCCCTATCCTTCTCGTCAAGATCGCAGCATGTACGGTGCGCGCAGAGCAAACGAACAGATTAGGGCGTAGATTTTGTCAGTAGCCACGAATTTCGACAATGCCATGCTGGTTGATCAACAATGTGGACAATTTTTGTTCCAAGAGGGAGTGCCCTAAGTAGAGGAAGATATGTCTAGAAGAGAGTTCATGAAGATATGATCTATAGAGAGAGATATGAAGGCTCCATGGAGGGTATGTCATGCAAGTCACAGTTGAAGACTATGGCAGTGACTGGGAATTTTCACAATGCTGAGCTTCAAATAGCCAAATCTCATGGATTGATGTGATACAGGGAAGCTTTGTGAGTTGGAGAACACTTTTCCAGAAGGAAGCTCCAAGAGATTTGACCTGTGGAGTGAGATATAAGCGACTCAATCTGACAGGGTGCTGCTGGCTATGGCTGCCATGGAAGCTCAAGTGAAGGTAGAGTTGGGAGATGAAGTCATGGGATGAAATTGAGCTGACTAGAGATTAATATGAGCTGAGAGACAGCAAAGGAGAGCTAAGCTGAGCTGAGCCACGCCCGACTGGGCTCTGATACCATATTGAGAAACACGGATCTAGAGTATGGCTATGGTGGTTCAAAAACTGGAAGAAAACTCATGTAGACATAGACTTAGACACTGACTGTCACACAAGTGAATTAGGTTTCAAGATTGAGACTTGAACTCATAAACACAATCTTGTGTGTGGACAATGACACTGACACTTTACTGAAAAGAAAAGAGTACTATCATTGCATTAAGAAAAGGAAGCAAGTACAATGCTTTATAGGAAAGTAGGAAACTGCAGTAGGCACCACTGTGCATATGGGATAGGTAAGCCTGCATGTCCTTGGCCCTGAAGCTCCATACAAAGAGGCTGTGAGTGAGTGTGATTGCTGAATCTCAACATCATTGAAGTCTTCTACAAAGCAACCCTTTGCATTAAATTTGACTTGCAGCCCTTGCTCTACCATCTGACCGACTGACACCAAGTTCTTTGTAATAGATGGCACATGTAATATATCTGAAAGACTCTTTGTCTTACCATCGTGCAAGGACAAGCGAAATTTTCCAATGTGTGAAATTGGGTGGCATCATCACCTGTCTACACATAACCTGTATTTTGCAAATCTTGCATCTCTCCAAACCATTGTGCATGGCTGGTCATATGATTGGATGCACTTGAATCAACATACCAAACATCATCATGTGTTCCCTTTCCTGTAATAGCATTCAGCATATGCTGCATAACAAACAAATATTCATTTTTGTCTTCATTCTGTCATGAAGATGATGCATAGTTTCCTTGCTGCAACTTACCACTGCGAATATCATATTTCTTAACATAACATTGGGCTGCAATATGACCTGTTTTGCCACAGCAGTGACAAACAATACCAGAGTTGTTAGAACCTTTGTTCTGCCATCCACCTCTTCCTCTAAAGCTCCCCCTACCTTTAAAATTACTACGACATCCTGAAACCTGCATATCACCAATTTGTTGATTCAATCTATTTTGTTGGTTGTCACTACCACGTCCTGTACCATGGCCTCTTGAAGAGGACCTACCACATCCCCTTCCTGAACTAGAGTAGAAAGCTTGGACTTGTTCACCACTTTTTTCAGATGTCTCACTTTGCATGTTGATCTCTTCAGTGATCATAAGGGATACCAGCTCATCGAAATCTGGAAATGGCTTTCTGACATATACAGAAGTTACAAAAGACTTCTAAGCCTTTTCATTGTTAAGTCCACCCATGGTAGATGACACCAAATCATTATCATCGGGCATTGCATCAATCGCCTCCAAGGCATCTGCAATGCTCCTTACCTTCAGTCCATACTCATTGATAGACATCTTCCCTTTCTTCAATGTATTCAACTCTTGCTTGAGTTGAATCTTTCGTGCCTTTGTATTTACAGAAAACATACTTTCAAGTATGGTCCAAGCTGCATATGAATTCTCTGCATTTCTAATATGTCCTAGCATATTATTGTCAATTACTGTAGACAACCAATACATGACCTTTTTGTCTTTTGCATTTCATTCCTTCCGTGCCTTTGTCTCTTCTGCAGTTGGAGGATCACTCACCTCCGATTCCTTTTCCTCACCTGAAACAAACTCGTAGAGGCCTTTTCCAATAAGGAAGTTCGTGACACAGAACTTCCATGAAGGGTAGTTGTTCTTATCAAGCTTCTCAATGATGGGGTTTCCACAATTCTCTGCCATTATCACAAAACTAATACCAAACAACAAGCAAATCTTCTGCAACCCTCGACCTGTAGTGCACAGCAATACACTAGACAACCTTTTTCACTATCTGCTCAACAATACATGCAATATGCAACCAGTTTGTAGATAAACCTTGTGTTTATTCACTAATAAACACCTTTGAACTTAAAGATCTGAAATCTGTAACCTGTGCACCTATATATGGTAGGCACAACTGAAATTGCAGGATACCTTGAATTGCTGTCTGCAATCTTGCGAGTCTAAAACGGGGCCTGAAATGACCTCGGATGGCCAAAGCAGCAGTGGGAAAGCTCTAAAGGACAGCTATGTAGAATACACAGCGCTCTTCGTGCATACCAAATCTCACTGCAATTTGAGATTTTGGCTTTGCCCTGCTTCCAGTGCCTCCATAGGCACTGTCCAAGAGAAGAAGTAGAGAATGGAAGAGCTTCTTACTCGTTGCTTGCTTGCTCGAATCCTTGGCTCCTCTCCTTTGCTTTAGCCTTCAAAACTAGCCTCAATCAGTGGTGCAGCTCTGATACCATGTCAAGAATCACGTGGTGGGGGGACTTGCTCAAGATGCTGCGCCGAACATACACAGAATGCACAAGGAGAAGCTCACTCAAGAGATAAGAAGAGAGATGGAGGCCAAAACGTTTTCTTGCTGGTTTCTTCTTCTTCTTCCACACAATTTACAATGTACACTAAGTATAGATAAGATACAACATAAAGGAAAGTGGCCTACTAAGTCAAACAATGCATAACCGACTACACTAGTCGACTGGCGGTATAACTATGCTAGCTGTAAATAGGTGTAACAACTTGAATATAATAAGTAATGAGTCAGTGGCCATGTGAGATTCATAATGACCACCAACGTACTAAGTGTAGACGTGTGGACCCATCTAACCAGGTGGTCCATCATTAATGTCCGCATGTATTGAGCTTGTCATCTCAACACCCCCTACTCCTGTATAGCTAGTTAGACAGCCTACACCAATAGCGAATCCTTATGGCCAAGATGTTAGAGATGATGTTAGACATGATGTTGGACAGGTAGCACAGCCTGTATAGAGGCATTCTACTAGAGATAGATGATCTCCTGAGACTGCTATGAGCCCTCCATAGATTATGTCTTGGTTATAAAGGAGCCTCTCACCTATGATGGGTCTATGCACAGAGGTGACAATCACTCTTAGGAGAGGGTTATATAGTCTAATATTGACTCCTTGCATAAGAATCGTACATGGGATTTGGTTTCCTTGCCTCTACTCGCAAGAGGGCTTTGCCTTGTAAGTGGATTTACAAGTTGAAAAGTGCCCGTGGATACTCGAGGCTGGCATATAAGGCCAAAATAGTAGAAAAGGGTTTTAAGCAAGAGCATAGTGTTGAATTTGATGAAGTCTTCTCTCTTGTGGTTAAGGTGACCACCCTACGCTTAATCTTGGCTCTGGCTTCCGGGCTTGACTTGGACTTGTATCAGTTGACTGTCAAGACAACTTTTTTATACGGAGATGTGCATGATGAGATATACATGGAGCAAAAAAAGGGCTTTGTAGAGCTTGGCAGGGAACACCTAGTGTGCAGATTAAGAAAGAGTCTTTATGGCTTGAAGTAGGCACCTAGGGAATGATACCACAAATTTGATGCATTCTTGCAGTCATGGGGCTACAACCATAGTGCTATGGATTCATGCTTGTACACAAAGAAAGGCGATGGTTCATTACTGATTTTGGTACTCTATGTGGATAACATGCTTTTAGCAGGGAAATCTCATGATGAGCTAGATTCTCTTAAGGCTTAGCTTAAGAAGAGCTTTGAGATAAAAGATCTGGGATAGGCCTCTCATATACTTGGTATGCACATTACATGTGATAGGTCTCAAGGACTACTCTATCTATCACAAAAGGAGTATATCCATAAAGTTCTTGAGTGATTCTATATGCAGGATGTGAAGCCTATTGGCTGTTGTCCATTGCCTTCTCATGTGAAGGTATCACAGGTTGATTGTTCGCAGATGGGTTGTCCACAAATAGATGAGCAGAGGGCTGAGATTGTAATGTGTCCCCCTGTCCACTTGTAGGACACGTCTTAGCAGTCCATCAGGAAGAGAGTCTAGAAAGCACCGTTCGGCACTCACAAGGAATGTCACAGGGTTTGCGATCAAGGTCTTCCCGAGTCTGCCACGAAGCGGAAGCATCTGGCCGTTCCCACTTAGGACTGACCTGAATCAGGGTTTTCCTAATAGTCAAGTTCCTAGGAAGTAGCTAGCGTTAGACGAACCACTTTGCACAGAAACGTCGGGGTCGAAGCGGATTTATACTGCAGTTGGTTCAAGGACTCTTTGCCCGTAAGGCATAGTCCCATTCCGTTCCCCTAAAATAGCATAAGTCGGGACTCTAACTCTCTTGATTCTAGGTCATTGCTACTTCATTATCAATTCCTTTGAGAAAAGTTCTCAGCTAACCGAGACCACCCTTCCGTAGGACGGACCCAGAGTCACTTCCACCACACTTTCCTCGGGTTGCTTAAGTTATCTAATTACCTACCACATTAATTTTGACATGCAAAAACAGCTTTCTTAATTAACCAATTAAACACTCGTTCCTTCACGTAACTTAGGCACTGACATAGAAAAACAATGTCAAGCAAGTTTCTTTTTCAACATTTGATCTTCATTTACCATAATCTTTGGAATACATCAAATATCATGTCTGAAGGCTATCCCAGCAATCCTCGGGGATCGCTACTCCAAGTTCCGCCTGTTGACTAGTATACGAGCCTTGAGATCCCATCTCGAGTCACGTCGGCCTCTTGTTCAGGATCCGGAGGCAAGGAATTTACAGCCAGAGCCTCCCCTGGCACCCAAGCGTCCTCTTGCTCCAAGCATAACCCACGGAGAGACCTCTCGCGATGGGTTCGGTCCACGTACCTGACAGGCTAACAACCCCCTTGGATAGGGTCAGGCAGATAGTCGGAGGTAACTCTGATATTGCCTCTCTCTCTAGGCTTTTAACCTGAAGCATTAGTTGTTTTTCTTGAATTAGTTCCTTGAGCAAAGAAGTACAAATTGTGCACCTAAGTGTACAATCACAAGCATTCCAGTGGTCGTTCGTACGGCCAACTGCTAAGGTGTGATTCCTTTCCCCCGAATACTTCCAGCATTCAATCTTGGATCATTTGCAACTTGGCAAGATCCCAAAGGTTTAGCAAGCTAGGTTGCTTGTTTACCCTTTTTCCTTGGGTTAGGGTTTATACCCTGTTGACCCCAAATTGTTACTACCTTAGGTTTCCTTATATTATAGTTGGGACAACCCCGTCGTCCTAACTTGGTTGGTCAAATTGCTTCTTGATGATTCACCACTGCCCTAAACTTGACAAAACAGTTCCCAAGAGGGAGTGTTGTAGTAGGGCAACTACTCAATTCTCAGAGAAACTAATTCATAATTAGAACTCACCAACCTTGGTCTAAGGTGTAGCAAGACTAACTTGTGATTTAGTCTCAAGAGCATAGGACCTTGCAGGCATGTTGCACGAGATAGGTGTCAGTACCTAACTTGTGGGATCATATCTCTCATCATACAGTATTTCTTGATCAAGAATACCTTTGATCAAGACATAGGGTTTGGGAGCCCTATTGACCCAATCCAAAACCCTAACCCTACTAGGCTGATAAATGTTTTGGCCCTAGGGTCCCTAAATTCCTTGCAAAAGTCCATCATTTGGTCATCTGTTCCCTAGGGTGAGAACCCTAGATCATTCTTACATGGGCGTTTAGATAATCCTAACATTTCATGAATGTAGGTAGGACCTTTAAAATTGAAAATATTAAATCGGCATCCTAAGTGCTATACTAAGTAGAGTTTTATCATAACTTAACCCAACCTAGCACATTGAGGTGATCGTCGTACGCTAACTATTCGCGCCTTTATGAATCTCATGTGAGTTACTCAATTACATGCGATTTACTTAGCTGATCTAACTATCTTACAAATAAAGATGATCCTTCCTTTAGAGATGCAAATACTTCCCTCTAAAATTTGCAAGTACCGTCCTTAAAAGATGAAAGTAATTGCAAGATGTATGCGATGTATCATTTCATGTGAATATGCAATTTCAAGACCATAGGCCTTCCGCCTTTATGCAAGTACGGGATCTACAATGATGTTTCTTTTCCTTGCCCTATATGACATTGATTGACATTCAGAGCTATTTCTTATAAACTCTATGTTTATGCTTCAAATTCAAAGCTTTAGTATTTTAATAAAGGTGCATCGTTTCCCAATTGCGAATTTTGATAAAAGAACTCTATGCATGGATGCATCATTCCTTCATGTCCAGATGCCAATGAATACATCATCAATTTAATCCTTCCTTTATCGCTTAACTCAACCCTAAATGTAACTAACATTGCATGATAATTGCGTACTATATGTTTTTTTCTTTTTGTCAAGTTCATAAATCTTTTCCTTTCATTGCAACTATTTAGTCGACATGTAGTGACCTTCCACAATTATCCTATATATGAGTCCCAACCAGGAATTTATTACATAAGTGCATCAAGTGTTATATGCCCTATCCTTTGCGTGATGCAACAAGGATGCCTTTGTAGAATTTCATCTCTTAACTTATGCATCATATGTTCAAAAATGCGACTACCCTTGACCATGGAAGTGCAAGCAAATGCAAGTACCTCATCATGCAATTGAACTTTGTAAATTGAACAAGTATATAAATTTTCCAATGCATTTAAGTTTCCCTATGTGAATTAAAACATGCTTTATGCATCCTTTTCATGCGGGGATATTTTTCAGAACCTGGGCATTTAATATCGGGGCGTTGTCCACTCTTATACTTTGGGTGGAAGCTCCTGCGTGAGCTCCTCTTAACTTTTGCTTAGGAGCCATTGACGGAGTAAATTTTGACTCAACAAACTCTCCTTGGTCCCCTTTTTCGATTTTTGGAATTGCTTACTGCATGAGATCTCCCTCGCGGCATGGGAAATAGGCCTTGGGAAACACGTCTGAGAAATCCAACACCGCGGGTGAACTTGGTCTAGAGGAGCTTTAATAGAAGCTTCTCAAGCTTGTGGAAGATCAGAGATGACATGTGAAGACGTGATGGTGATGATGAATGGAGTGATGATGGTGAGGATGAATGGAGTGATGATGGTGAGGATGACGATGAGGATGATAATGATGATGGCATTGGCAGTGGCAGCAGCCTGACGGCATGGTGCAGTTCGGCAACGGCAGCAGTTCGACGGCGGGCAGCTCCTAATGATGCCCCCTCAAAGCTTGGGAGGGGGGATTTTTATAGGGTGAAGGTGGGGGGGGGGGTGTGGGGGTGGCCACACAGGTGGCAGATTGCATGCTCTCCTCCCCATGCCCCTCCACAAGCTCCTACACATACTCTCTCTCCCCGCCATGCAACGGGTGAAGGAGAGGGAGTTTATAATTTTTTTTTGCAAATTATTAATTATATTTTTTCTTGGGGGGGAGTTCCTATGGTGGTTTGCGGTTTTGAGCCACGGTTTCATATGCACAACGCGGGGGGGGGGGGGGGGGGTGGTATTTTTAATGCATGAGGATGGAGCACTTAGGCTAGAGTTTCTTTGTTGCGGGAGATTACTTCGGATTGCTTTTGCGCAGAATCTAGGGTCTTTAATACTTTGTTGTAGAAATATTACAGAGATGGCCAAGATTCCCTATGCATTTGCAATGGGCAGTCTTATGTATGCCATGATAGCCACCTATCCAGATATTGCATTTGCACTTGGTATTGTGGCACGTTATATGGTTGCACTTGGCAAGAGGCATTGGGATGCCGTAAAGGGTATCATGAGGTACTTGAAGGGCACTAATAATATGTGCATATGTTATGGTAGCGAGGATATAGGAGTCATGGGATACATTGACTCTGACTATGTAGGACATGCAGATAGTAGGAAGTCCACTTGTGGCTATGTGTTCACTTTTGCTGGAGGCACTATTTCATGGATGTCTAGGGTGTAGAAATGCATGAACCTTTCTACTATAGAGGTGGAGTATGTTGCTGCAAACACTCAAGATTGCAAAGAGGCCATTTGGTTGGGTCATTTGGTTTGCTGAGCTTGGTATTACAGATGCTATCCCTACACTGCATTCGGATTCTATGAGTGCTATCTAGTTAGCCAAGAATCCGGTATTTCATGTGAATATGAAACACATTGAGGTGAGGTATCACTTCATTTGTGAGGCCATTGAGGATAGGTCTGTTGTTGACCTTGTTAAGATCTCAACTGACCAGAATCCTACAAACTTGCTCACAAAAAGTCTCTCTATAGAACGCTTTGCTTTCCTTAGGAGGTTGATGGGGGTTGGATGAGATGACATCCTTCCTCATCCTATTGTATCTATGTATATGTTATAATATATTTTCTTTAAAAAAAAAAACTCCTCATTGAGGAAAATTCTCCTTTAAGTGGGAGGTTATTGGGGGTAAAGGTGCATCTGCCTAGCCAACTATGTATTACTAGACAGTACTTGTGCTTGCACACTGCAGGTGATAGGCGCCCATCACTGTCACTTCATTCTTTATTCTTTCAGTGACATTGGAATAAAGGGAAGGCATGGTAAAGGTGCCTTTGCTGCCTAGTTGCCTGTGTATTACTACAATGATAGTACCTGCACTTGCACACTGCAAACGATGGGTGCCCATCACTTTCACTTCATTCTTTATTCTTTCAGTGACATTTGAATAAAGGGAAGGACGGTCACACATTATGACTGTTGGAGTTCCCACATTGTGTGTGTCTCCTCTCTCTTGCTCTTGCTCCTTCCACCATAGCTCTTGCTCCTGCTCGTGCTTCCACTTCAGGGCTCATCTCCCTTCAATTTTCAGCCAATTGTAAAAAACTTGTAGGCACACTTAAGTGCTGATTTATTCGTCACCGTTTGCTATTTGAAGTCTTATGGGCTGTTGTAAATTAGTGGGAAGACAATTCAATCTGTCTACAATGGAATTATTCACAAAACTGTGTGTACTGCCATTTTTTATTAGGATAAACACATCCTTCCCATGAATATTACCCTTCATATGAAGTGTACTAGGGTGGAAATGGAAAAATTAATGGTAGCATGTGGCTCATCATGAATTCCTCCCGGATCAAAGGAATACTACCATTCAGATCAAAAGGAAAGGTGTCAACAAGATCATAAAAGTGTGCTTGCCCAACTTCCTCAACATCCTCATTTTCAATTGTAGTCACAAATGCATTGGCCTCATTATTTTCATCCTTTAAATCCTCAAAGACTAATATACTATGGATCTTGGCTTTTGCATTCTTGTATACACACTTTGTTGCATGATCTCTATATACTTCTGCACACATTTGAAACAAAAACATTTTTCTTTCTTTTCTTTGTAGAGATCCATAGGAATAGACTATGGATTAACATTGCCTAAAGTAGATCTAAACTTATTGTCCCCTTGTTTGAAATCCACTCATGGACTATTTGCTATCTTGAAATTTCATTGAGGTCTTGAAGCATTGATCAATGGATAAGTTGGCACTCTTAAGCTCCCTCTTGGGCATAATTGTTGCCATAAATATTGCCAACTTGTTCATGTTTTAAAACAGTTCTTGATTATCTATAACTAGGTTGAAATGAAGACCCTTTTTATACTTCCTTCCATAATGTTACGCAAGCTCAATAGCTTTGAAAAGATTAGTGGAGTTTCCACCATAACATGAGCTCTGATAAAGAAGGTTCTAAACTATACATATACCTGTGGAGTTTAGCTTCATCACTCACTAATGCTCTCTATATATATGGTAAGGTTGAGAAATTAGCTTGTATAACCCCATATAGTTAGGCCTCTTTGCTCTAATCCATATCATCTTCATATCTATTTCTCTTTTTCAAGAGGAGAGATTAAGGCTTCAATCATAAGTGTCTTGAATGCATCCCAACTCTCTGCTAGTATGTTCTATTTCTTGATGTATCTCCACCAGGTATACACAAACCCTTCCAAATATAATGATGCAAAATGAATCTTCATATCATCATTTCTAGGGAATATATCAAAATATGATTCTAATTTTGAAACCAATTCCTCTAGATCGGATGGTGAAGATGACTGTCCATTGTAATTTTCCAAAATGATTTTATCCTTCAACTCCCTTTCATGAAAAGGTTGTTATCCCAAAATATACTACTTATGATTAGTAGGCATTGAACCTCTGAAATGAGATAGCACTCTTCCAAAAGGTGGCTGAGAACTAGTGTGGAACCTTCCCGATGGTAGAGGAGCTTTAGAGAGTTGAGGATTTAGTCCATAGGCTTGGCAATTAGTACCATTCATATTACCCAAATAATCATCATGCCTTTGTGAAATCACTCCTACTTTATATTGACTATTGGAAATGCCCCTTCGTCCAATGATTCCTTAACTTTGGCCATTTTGATGACATGTTTGAACTAGGATTGATGGATCACTATTTGATTGAGTTTTCTCCCTAGCTTCCTTGGTTGCCATTTGCATTTGCATCCATTGGGAGAATTGAGCCATTATTTTGAGCATTGGATTCTACTAATTTGTTAATCAAAGCCTTTGTTTGGGTAGTGGAATCCACCAACTTCTCAATGGAAGACTTCGTTTGATTAGTAGACAATACCATTTGTTCAACTCTAGATAGTAGCTCCCTATGCCTTTGAGCACGCCTACTCTTATGTTCACAAATGGTGTTATTTAGTACGCTAATTTCTCCTTGCATTTTAGGCTCTTCAAGGCTTTGTTGAGGTGTTTTTGCTAGCATGGAATCTTTGATTTGTTAAGCATATTAATCCTAGGCCTTACTCTTTCCCTTACGACTTGCCATAGTAGTGTAGTCTTGCAATATTCCTTGTTGGAAAATTGGCTATAACTTGAGCTAGAAAAATTTGATTCTCAAAAATTTTCATTCAAAATAGAGCCAATGATGGCCTCTTCAAGATGAGCTATAGCATGTTATAACAAGTTTAGGGTAGAAAATTTTGCAACTCAATCTCTATGGCTGAACTATCCAGGCTTACACCCTATTTTAACTCTTAAGTACCTTGTTTCCACCTATAAAAAATGGTAATACCTAAGGGATTTCAGACCCTATGGGGAGCTATATAGGACCTGTGGGCTGCATTGCTATGTAAAACCCTTGTTTCACTCTATTTTGATCTTCAAGGTACTTGAGCCTTTAAGAGTGCTTCAATATTTAATTCTCCACTTGCTATACTTGTGTGAAGGATAAAATGAGAGGATAGGCTCCCTACATAAAGCTCATTAATTGGACGAACGAGAGAGATTAAGAATTGAAGAGAAATATATTTTGTTAGCTTGATGAAGGCTTGAATGACCCCCAAATGCTTGATGAAGCCTCTGTTGCTCAATGTTATTTCAATAACCTTCAATCCTTGTGCATTTAATTCTTAGAAACAATCTTGAAGCTTCAAAATCTTAAGATTGAATCATTGAACCCATTTCCCCCAAATCTTGACTCTATAGAAGCTTTTGAGGTTGGAATCTTTGGCCATTCTTGCTCAATTCTTGCAATTTCCTCAAGAATCTTTATTGAAATGAATCCCAGGGCTGAAATGAAAAAGAATCCTTAAGAAATTGAAAAGAAATTAAAGCTTGCCCCAAGTTTCAAGAGAGCTTGAAGATGAAGAATGGAGTGCAAATATTGATGATTATTGAGGGATTCTACTTGTTGAAGATTGGAGCAGCCAAGCTTGATATAAATCAATAAAAGGAAGTGAGAGATTAAGAAAGAATCAACCTAAAAATTGCACTGCAATTTTTGGGGCTATTTTACTTGCTTGGACAGCCACCAATCCCTACACAATGGTTATTGGCTTGAAGCTTGTGAGTTGAAGCAATTGATTCTCAACTTGCAATTGATTCTCAACTTGGATGAAGTCTGTAGTTTGATTTGTGTAGTAGGAAGAGATCTTGGCTAGGAACTCCATGGAACCTAGAGGAAAGCTCCAAGAAAGGGAAAAGAGAACCCTCTCCTTGAAAAGTAACCATAGTTTTTTCTCTTTCAAGTCTAGTTAATTGCTATTTGACCAAGTTACCTTCAAATTAGCCTATAATGGATGCACGACCTACATTTTAGCCATGGTTTGGCCAAATCTCTTCAAGATATTTGTTAGAGCTCCAAGATTAGTCTATGCTTCAAGTAGAACTCCTGCAAGTATCTACCATGTAGCTCTTGTATCTACTGTCCAAGATTTAAAAGTGAAAAATTAGAGAAAATATGAATGAAATGAGAAAATCAAATAGACCAAAAGCTATGCTCTGATACCACTTGTTAAGGAGAGAACTGAGAGGTGAAAGAAAGAAGAGTAGAGGAGAGAGAAAGAAGTGATAAGGAGGAAAAAAGACTAGAAATAAAGAGAAAAAGATAGTAAAGAAGAGAGAGAAGCCATAGAAACTGTAAACAAGAAGGTGAGGCAAGAGACATTAAATGTATTAATGTTCAAAAAGATGTGAAAATTTACCTGTCTCTCCCTTTTATACTTGTGTCAGTGTGATAAGGTATTATTAATAATTCCACAGTAAACATATCTTCTTCCTAGATTCTTACACATAAAGATAATGATCACATGAATCAAAACATAAGTATTCAAGAGGAGACAATGATCACATGAATCAAAAAATGTGTAATAAAGAGGCAAAAGATATTACAAATGAGTAAGCACTTTCATTTCTTTGATAGGCATGTACCCAAGATGATGATGCCAAAGAGATACATGAGGAAGATCAATCACAGGCAAGACACGATTGATAGATCTAGATACAAGCAAAGGGTTTAGGATACCAATCTTGGAACCTCTAGTAAAAACAAGACTACCACAAGTGATCTTCCATGCAGAATCACCAAAAGATCAATATGCCAATGATATCCAATGCACTGTCATTCCCAATCTAACAGATCTTGCAATTGTACAATAGCTAATAATGAAACTAATAGTGATATAGGGTAATATAGAATGAGGCCCTTGAATCAAGAAACCAACATTGAGAGCAAGATTATAGAGCCTCGGGTAATTGAGTAATGATAAGTCATGAAACAACAAGATGTAATCATTTGAGTTGTACTCTAAGGCATTCTCCTCATTTGAGTTGTACTCTAAGGCATTCTCCTCTATCTTCACACTAGACTTAGGCACAATGCTACAACCACCAGAAGAGTTAGCATTATCTTACACTTCTCCTTTGCCTTTCGCATTGTGCCTTTCATTGCATATTTATGGCATGATGGCTTAGTGTGACCTTTTGCCTACCTTAAGGACATGTCGAAGAGGACTCACAATTGTGGGACTTACTATATGATTGATGTAGTACTTCCACGCAATTAAAAGTTAGTTGGTTAGTTCGAAAGTTAATTAGTCAATTAGTAAGTTAGTAAGGTTACTAAATTAAGACTAACTAAAGTAAAAACTAACTAACGTTAATAACTAACTAACTAACTAACAATTAAAAAAAAACTGAGGATCGTAATCCAACATTTTTTCCGGATTGACAAGGACTATAGCCACCCATCACCAAAGTTACCATGTGAATGAAAGTTATGAGCCATATTAGTCATTAGTGTCAGTGTGTATAGTATGGATGGTCCAAAAATACTAGATTTTTGGACAAAACTAGCATATTTTTGATATTTTGGAAATTATTTATTGTAAATATCCTAAAAAGCTATAGAAACTTCTAGAACAAGGTGTCATGTAAAAAAAGCAAGTGGCTTTTTAAGCTAGTTTTGGAGATTTAATGCAAAAAAAGAAGGGTTGGTGGTTGGTGAAATCGCATGCATCGTGATCGCAGTTTAGAGGAAGCAAACAACACTTCGAATAGGGAGAAGTAGGAGTGATATGGAAGATTTTTGAGTAGGTGTCCTATCCTAGGGTTTTCTCCCCTTTTGGAGCCAATGGAACCATAAGATTTGTGATTTGAGCATTAGATTGCATCTTAGAAGTTTCAGATTGCTGATTTTGCCAAGATCCCCTCCATAAAGAGCTCTTCTTCTTAGCCACAACCCTTCTTCTCTAATTTAGCTCTATAAATAAGAGGCATGGGGAGTAGTTTAGATAGACACAAGGAGACCCTAAGAGGCTGCGAGAGGAAGGTAGAGAGAGGGAGGTAGAGAGAGGGAGATAGAAGGATACCCCTCCAAGAGGTTGCAAGACGGAGCTAGAGAGAGAGAGAGCTCAACCCCCTATCTTGGTCTTTGACTAAGCCATCTTCTCTTACGCTCTCTCATCTCAAATTTATTTCGCCTTCTCTATCTCTCGAACACACTCAGGGACGATGGCTCCAAAGAAACGAGGTGGAAAGACCATGGGAACCACCACAACCGATCAAGGAACGGGTATTCCTAGAGATATGGGAGTGCCTGAGGTTGCCGGAGTTACCACTACCAACAATAGAATATCGGGTGTGATGAACGCGAGTGCAAGCAAAGACGAAATTTCCAATGTCATCATGCCAAACCAGGTTATTCACTACTAGTACATAAAATAATAAGGCCAAATTTTTACACAAAATCTTAGCCATTGCATTAAATGGTACAAGATCTACTTGTTAGATTGCATGGACAACATCCATATAAGAATTAATTATTAAAAAAATATATAAGCTTCCATATTTTTCACATACATGAATTAACAATTTTATCTAGAGAGCGTATTAATACATGCATAAATGGTTAACTACTACCTATGATTTGTAGTTAGATTAATCAATATTATAATTCGTAAGATCATGATGAAAATAGTTACAGGAGGATATTGCACAAAATGAGTAAAAGACTATATGCGCACTCGAGATTAATAAAATAACTCGATACATTGTCAAGACGACAAGGTTAAGGTTGATTAACACTTGCTATGAAAAGTGAATGTCTATTTAAGGATCTTGTAAATCATCTCGTTAAATTAATGTAGCAATATTTAAAAAAAAAGAAAATTCACTTATGTTGGGTAAGATAGCTCCAAATGGAAAATTCATGTCTTGCTTAACATGTTGTAAGAGATGTACTCAACACTTCTTTATGGGGAGGAGAATCCTTAGTAGAATGCAAGGTTACCTTAGGATAAGGTCTACCTTGTCTATGGAAGCTGTGAGCTGCACGATGGTGTAATTGTCATTGCATCATTTGATATACATTTGAAAGGACTATTTATTTTTGCTAGAATATAGATCTTTGATTAAAAACATTGACAAACATGATAAAAGGAAAGATCGTGTTAGGCTATCCCCAAGCTAGGTGTGAGACCCTACTCCAAGGGGATCATGGTTATCACTTTGAGAGGCTTATATTGGCTTTGTAGTGAAAGGTCTATCTGTAGGGATAGCCTCGGGCAGTAGGAGATGTGCTAGGGGGGCTCTGGCCATAAATTCCATATTACTCCTAGAATCTATCGGGCCCCTCTGTGACCCAAGATGGGATCCTTGAACCCTAAATACTAGTTACAAGGGTGAAATCTTAGTGGGCAGAACACCCTTGTGGAATTCTTTATATCTTTCATAGGGTCGAAAATATAAAAGTTGTAATAAAATTTAAATATAATAATAAATTTATTTTACTCAAGGGTTGTTTGAATTGTATGCGTGTCCGTGAGATAAATTACGTGAAGGAACCTATGATTTAATGGATTAATTAAGGAAGCTAGTTATATATGTTCCAATAAATGTGATGTAGGTAATTAAAAAACTAAAGATGATTCCATCATCCAAAGGAAAGCGGGTGGGCGTAACCCCCGATGGGTCCGTCCAATAGTAGGGTGGTCCCAGTTAGTTGGGAGCCTTTCTAAATTAGCGATAGAAATAGGGAGATGATAAATTGACCAACTAGTCATTAGGTAGAATTGACTTGCATTATTTTAGGGGGTCGGAATGGGATTTTGCCTTATGGGTAGGAGGATTGATGTATCACACTCCCCTCCATCTCCCATTCTCTTTGAACCAAGTGCAATGGCAAGTCCGCTTCAGTTTGAGTAATCTTGTAGGAAGTGGAAACTCAAAATTACTGATGCTAGCTGGCTATTAGGAGACCTGTCTAATTTTAGGAACCCAAAAATTTAGGTCAATCCTAGTGGGTTCGGTCGAAACTCTTCGGTTGTGGTGTAGACTCAGTAGGACCTAAGTGACAAACCTTGTGATACTCCAAGGGAGCACCGGGCGGTGTCATTTTGGAAAACCTACTGATGAACTACTAAAAGGTACACCTTGGATTGAGATTGGCAAACACCTCAGTATCAGAGTGCACGTTAGTATAGAATACGACGTAAGCTTAAGAAAAAAATAAATAAATAAATTTTAAGACATGTTTTCTTCTCTTTGTTAATGTATGTTTTTGAATTATGAAAGAATAACGAATCTTGGAAACGATTCTTGATCTTCCGAGTAATGTTATGTTAGCTATGCATTCATCTAGTTTTACTTGGAGAAATTAGATGATGCAGATACTAGATCAACTATACAACCCCTCGCCTCTATATCGTGAGTGAAGATGGTGGATGATTAGCAGAGGATACTACTATATCGATGCAAGCCATCTAGCTTATCTTCAGAATAATCTGAAAAGGGTAAAATGGATGGAAGATCTTAAAGTTGTTGAGATCTATCTATTTTATGAGGCCAGTGTAAACTCAACCCTATATACTAGAGGCAAGAAGATCAAACTAAACTAGTATATCTATGAGGAAGTTACGAAGATCCTTCTAGCCGATAGAGGAAAAGTCGTAGGTCACTCTAGCCACTGCAACTACAAAAAGAACGGATTTCTTGAACTTCCTCAAAAATATAGATTCCTAGATATCTACTCTTAGAATCCAAGTTACTTCATAAAGGATGTATCAAAATGTCATGCTTAGATTGTAGTAGGGAATTCTTTTCTGAAAAAAAAAAGATAAACCTATGAGCTATCTGATTACCTTGTAAATCCGTTGCAATAAAGATTGATTGATACTTTATCAATCAAAACAATAATGGAACCTTCTTTTCCCTTGAAACATCTAAAATTGCAGTGTAACTTTAGCAATGGAAAAAGAGTTTTAATTGAAATTGTTTCAATAAATTAAGCTAGAAATAATTTGAGTATTGAACTCATATATTAATGCTATATAAATTTTGTAAAATTTAACTTGGGAATTGTTGAAAATTTCTCAAAATTTCACACCCACAATAATTCCCAACGAAGCCTAAGAGACAAGGAATCTTCTAAAGCAAGTCAAGCCTTTGGAATTTAATGGGAAAGTTGAGAATGTGGAAGCCGATGCAAAAATTTGGATCGAATCCATGTTTAAACTGTCCCAACCAACCAAGCCATGACATCTAAGGTAAAATTAATTACGAAGTGTGACTCTAGTGGAAGCAGTGGTACCGAGATCAAGGTGTCCCTAAAAATTGGGATTTGCTAAAAGAAGCTGTAAGAGGAAGCTATTTACTTCCAGCTTATCGCACCCAAAAGATAAATGAGTTCTTCAATTTGAAGCAAATGGGACTGACCCTAGAAGAGTATTACTCCAAGTTTTTTTCAATTCTTAAATATGCACCCTCCATGGATATTGCTCAATAAGTGTCCAAGTTCTACAATGGGCTAAATTCTCCTCTAAACACTTGTTTGGAATCAATGCGCCTAATAGACCTCCAAGATGCTTTGATTCGAGCTGCTCCTATTGTGCGAAAAGTACAATCAAGGCCTAAAAATAATAAGTTCTGGAGCTACAATAACGAGAGCAAAGGAGGATTCAAAGGTCAAGCAAAAAGAACCCAAGGGAAAATTTACCAATGTTATAAGAAAAAGACAAAATCCAATGCAGTTGGAAATTTTGTTCCTACCTAGGGAAACAAGGATGGTATTGGGTGCTTTCATTGTAATGAGCCAAGACATTTTAGGAGAGATTGTCCAAACTTGGTGGAAACCCATCGCCAAGGCCAATTTTGAGGTCAAGGCAGAGTTGCCCAAGGCCATGGTCAAGTAGCTATGGCAACAGGAAGAACATCAAATATTACCCTTAAAGAGATTAATAAGGAGGAAGACCCTACTATGGAAGAAGATATTGAAAGAGCAACTATTCAATGCTGCATTCCACAGGAAGGGTCCAAATCATCAATATTCGGTAATACAAACACCAGCTAGTCATCGAGGTAAATCATTTAAAGTTTTAATTGAATGTGGAAGTACATACTCATTTATTTCACCCAAGTGTGCAAAGAAGTCAGGAATAGATACAATAAATGCATCAAAACTGCTTGTGGAATTAGCAAATGGATAGGAAGTACTTTCTACGTAGCAAATTGCCAAGGTAGAGTTTAACCTAGGAGAAAACCTTTCAAGTATGAGGTTCAGAGTAATGAACTTAGGAGCTTATGAATGTTTGCTAGGAATGGATTGGTTGATTTCCAATGATGCTCATGTCCATTGTGGAAAAGGTCAAGTCACATTTCAGGATTTGAATGGTGAAATAGCAACTACATAGGGTGAAACAAGGAAACCTAAAGTTCAATTAGCAAAAGCTTCTCAAATTGTGATATAACTGAAGAAAGGATTACCTGTTTATTTGATCAATCTTAACAAGGTAAATCAAGATGGTCAGATAGAAGAAGAACCATCCTGGTTAAAAGTGTACGCCGATATATTTCCTAAAGAGCTAATTGATTTACCTTCAGAAAGAGAAGTCCATCATGAGATCATGAGTTACCTTTGGAAAGAGAAGTTGATCATGAGATTAAACTTGTTCCAAAAGACGCTCTCGTGGTGGCAAAGAGACCTTACAAAATTTCTATTCCTGAAGCCATCTAACTAAAAGAGCAACTCAAACAATTGTTAGAACAAGGGTATATTCGGCCAAGTAGTTCATCATGGGGAGCCCCAATATTATTACAAAATAAGAAAGATGAAACTCTCTATTGAGGGCTAAACAAGGTAACAATAAAGAATAATTACCTAATCTCGAGGATACAAGACCTTCTTGATCGTCTACAAGGAGCAATGATCTTTTCTAAGATCGTCGGTCAGGATATTATCAGATCAGAATTAAGGATGAAGATATTCCTAAAACTGCCTTCAACACAAGATATAGTCATTTCAAATTCATCGTGATGTCATTTGGGTTGAGAAATACCCTAGCTACCTTCAACAGGTTGATGCATGACATTTTCAGACCTCATCTTGATGATTTTGTTCTTCTATTATTTGATGACATCCTAACTTATTCTAAAGAGGAAGAAAATCATGAAGTACATCTTTGCATTGCCCTGGAGACAATGAGAATACACAAGTTTTGTATGCCAAGAAGAAGAAGCGTGCCTTCATCAAAAGGAAGATTGAGTACTTGGGATTCATAGTGTTGCTAAAGGTATATCAACAGATCCTGGTGGCAAGGTCAAAGATGTTCAAGATTGGCCACCCCCAACCACTATCAAGGAAGTGAGAAGTCTTCTAGGTCTAACACAATGGTATAGGATATTCATTAGAAATTATGCCCAAATTGCATCACCTCTTACATACCTACTCAAAAAGCAAGTTGCCATTATCTGGATGCCACTTGAACAATCTAGATTTGAACAACTAAAGCGTAGTTTGGTAACTACTCCTATCTTAAGGATACCTGACTTAAGAAAGGAAATTGAAATTGTCAATAGATGCTAGCTCTCTTGCATTGGGATGAGTACTAATGCAGAAAGGTCATCATGTAGCTTACTCCTTGAGAAAGTTGAAAGCCATGGTCATGAAAAGAGATATGCTACTCACGACCTGGAGTTGTTAGCTGTGATTCATGCTCTCAAGTTATGGAGACATTACCTGCTTGGAAATAAGTTTTCCTTAGTCACAGATCATAAAAGTCTTAAGTGGAATTTTACTCAACCTAATCTTAATATGAGGCAATGATGGTGGATCAAAATTTTGCAGGAGTATGACTTTGAAATTAAGTTCAAACTTGGTAAAGAAAATGTAGTAGTAGATGCCCTTAGTCGTAAAGCCTTCCTTAATGCTCTTATTATCGTCGCTAAAGAACCATCCGGGGGCAGAAAATCTCGCTACAATGGTATCAATGCCAATTAATCCTATCATCGAGTTGACTAAGGATGAAGCAAATAAGGACCCAGACTATCAACAATTGTTTTGGGAAGTTTAGAATAAGGAACAAGATCCCAAACTCAAGACTAAGTATCAAGAATTCTCTACAAATGAAAATGAAGGACTTGTTTATTTTAGAATGAGACTATGCATTTCTTCAAGTCAAACTCTCAAGAGATATATACTTTGGGAAGCACATGACTCCTTTTTTAGGACACCTGGGGTATGTAAAAATTCTTAATGCTATCAAGAAAAGCTATTACTGGCTCATTACTATCAAGGGGGTGATGTACTTGAGTATGTCATTGAATGTCTAAATTGCCAAAGGATAAAATTTGAACGTGTCAAGTTACCAAGAAAACTCCAACCACTTGACATTCCCTAGATGAAATGGGAGTTTATTAGCATGGACTTTGTAGTTAGGTTAACTTCTGTACAAGGAGGATATAACTCAATAATGGTAATAGTAGACATGCTAACAAAGGTTGCTCATCTTATTCCAACAAAAACCAATTACAATGCTTCAAATATTGCAAGAATTTTTGTAAAAGAGATTTTTAGGTTACATGGCTTACCTAAAAGGATAATTAGTGATCATGATTCTTTTTTCACATTACACTTTTGGAAGAGTTTATTTGAAGCCATTGGGACCCAACTTTGTTTCAGTACTGTTTATCATCCACAAAGTGATGGGAAGATAGAACAAGTTAATCAAGTGATTGAGGATATTCTACACACAAATTGCATTGTGGACCCTAAAGGTTCTCAAGTGCTTAGGACCAAACGCTTACAAGATACAACTCCTTGAGAATATAAAAATCCACAATATATTTCATGTTAGCTAATTGAAAGCATACATAGCTAACCCTAACTATATCCTTGATGATCAAAAAGTTGTAAAACCTAACCAAGGAGTCCTTGAGCTAGAACCTGACAAAGTAATTGACAAAAGGGAGAGAAAATTGAGGAGTAGAACCCTTAGACAATACCTTGTCCAGTGGAAGGATTATCCTGAAGAAGATGCTACATGGATAGATGAGAATGCTCTTTATTAACATTATCCATGGTTTCTCTCGAGATGAGGACATCTCAATTTCTCTAAGGGGAGGAGAATGTAATACTTCTATGCAATTAAAAGTTAGTTGGTAGTTCGAAAGTTAGTTAATCAATTTGTAAGTTGGTAAGGTTACTAAATAAAGACTAACTAAAGTAAAAACTAACTAACGTTAATAACTAACTAACTTAAAAAAATTTGAAGATCGTAATCCGAGATTTTTTCCAGATTGATAAGGACTATAGTCACCCATCACGGAAGTTACCATGTGAACAAGAGTTATGAGCCATATTAGTCATTAGTGTTAGTGTGTATAGTGTGGATGGTCCGAAAATACTAAAATTTTGGACAAAACTAGCATATTTTTGATATTTTGGATATTATTTATTGTAAATATCCTAAAAAGCTATGGAAACTTCTACAATAGGGTGTCATATAAAAAAAGTAAATGGATTTTTAAGCTAGTTTTGGAGTTTTAATGCAAAAAAGAAGGATTGGCGAAATCACACGTGTCATGATCGCAGTTTATAGGCAACAAATAACTCTTCAAATAGGGAGAAGAAGGAGTGATATTAAAGAATTTTGATCAGGCGCCTTGGGGTTTCCCCCCCTTTCGGAGCCAACGGAACCATCATATTTGTGATTTAAGCAGCACATTGGATCTTAGAAGTTTCAGATTGCTAATTTTGCCACCAAGATTCTCTCCATAAAGAGCTCTTCTTCTTAGCCACAGCCCTTCTTCTCTAATTTAGCTATAAATAAGAGGCATGGGGAGCAGTTTAGAGAGACCCAAGGAGACCTTGAAAGGTTGCGAGAGGGAGGCAGGGATGTTAAAATATGCAAGATCTAGAGCATGGTAGATGCGAAAGCTATGGAGGTTGAAAGAAGAAAAAGAAACTCATGAAGACATTGAACCTGACAAGGAAAAATTGTTACATAAGTGAATTCGGTTCCAAGATTGAGACTTGGACTCATTAACACAATCTTGTGTATTGATAGTGCCATGACATGCTACTGGAAAGAAAAGAGTAATATCATTGCATTACAAAAAAAGTGCAAGTACAATGCTTTATAGGAATTGAGTGGTGGTACTTTCTCCTATTGTGCATATGGGATTTTGGTCCTGCACCCTCATTTCTTCTCACAAAGGGATTGAATTAGGTGTGATTGTAAATATCTCAACACCCCTCCTCAATCACAACCAGAAGTACAAAGTGTATAGAGGCTTTAGTGAAAGCAACACCTGCAAAGTGTGGGCACACCATAAACATGGAAAAATACCAGAGGTTGCCATAGAAAAAAGCTTAGTGTGGGTGCCATGAACATGATGGACATCCAGAGGCTGTAGCAGGGGCCTCACAAAGTTTACAGAGGCTATAGTACAAGGCTAACTGAGGAGTTTACAAATTTATGTCTGAGGTATTAGGGCTAGGAAACACAATACTAAAAAATTCTATTTGAATAGAAGGACTAATAAGGTTTGTCCTTCTCTTGGTGGTCTTCTTCTTCTTCTTCTTCCTTTGCTAAGTTTTCTTTTTCTTCTTTGACTGCAACTAAATATACCTTTTGGGATCTTTTTCTGGCGTGGTATAACTTCTCGGTATGTTCGGTCCTTTTGTAGAAGTCACAGAAGAGCTGATCCTTCTTACCTTTGTACTTGTTGCCAACATATAATGCATGTTCATTTCTAGAGGTACTTGGTTATTTCTTAGTTTTTAGCTTCTTTTCCTCCTCTAATAGTGATGCTTGGATATCAACAATTTCAGGATTTGGCATGTTGATTAAAGTTGTTGATACATTATTATATTCAAGAGGCAAACTCTTAAGTAGAACATTGATGCAAACATCTTCTTCCATTTTAATGTTGATTCCTGCAAGTTGGGTTAGAAGTCCTTCCATGTAATTTAGATGCATGGCAAGTGATGTGTTGGACTTCATTTCAAGCCTAAAAAACTCAATTAGGAGACCATACTTTGATGATTTAGACTGTGCACCGAACAAAGTGTCAAGTCTCTTCCATGTATCCTGTGAGGTCTCATAGTTATCCACATGGTGGATATAGTTGTCGTTTAGCTCCAGTTTGATAATGGCCCGAGCCTTATCATCATTCTTTTGCCAAGTGATAGCAAGATCCATATCACGAGGCTTATTTTCTTTTCCAGTGGTAATGGCTCAGAGGCCCTTCTTTATCAGGATCAGTTTGATGCGGGTTTGCCAGGTATGAAACATGACTCCTTTGAAATGGGTAGTTAGAGAATCTTTGCCCATGTTAGACTTGAGGGACCAGCAACAAATAAGCTTCAGACTTATCAAATTTAAGCAATAGAAGAGTTGGTTGAGATGTGTCAAAAGACACAAGTGTTTAGATCACTGAAATGGGTGTCAATAGATACTATGTTTCTTCCCTGAGTATTTCAAACCTGCTAAAAATCCTTCAAGTTCTTTCAGATCCAGATCTTCCCCTTCTTGATTTGATGCTGGGACCTTCAGATCTAAGTGAAAATGGGTTGTTCTAGTGGTAGAAGAGAGAAAATGATGAGATTTTTGAGCTTGGTGAAGTTTGGCTATGGAGTCACAGTTAGGGTTTCTGAAAGCAGCTTGATTTATTTGACATTACAAGAGCTACACTTGATCATTTTGAAAACTTTTTTTATGAAAGTGTAGCTCTCTTCATGCTCTACCAAAGCCCCATGATGATGCTTAAGATTGATGCCTGATTCAAGCACGCGGGGTGGACGACAACATTATGCACAATTTTCACCAGTTTCCATGATTTCGTCGATGCTGGTCATAGCGTGCATCAATCTCCACGTTTTTTGTAATAGGATGGAGCACTGATGTTGAGGAAGATTTCCCTAGAAGACATCATGATCAATTGTGGCCTATAGTGAGAGATTCACAAGCTCCAAGATGCCTAGGTACTGCCTGGCTATGGAGGCCATAGAATAGAACTTGAGAAATTTGACAATGTTGAGTAGTGGATGGGGCAATGTCAAGTTCTAAAATGATGTAGAGAAGCATCAGTAGCGGTGGAACATTTTTCCAGAAGAAAGCTTGGTAAGATTTTGGTATATGGAGTGAGATACAATAAATTCAATCTGACAGGGTGCTATTGGCTATGGCAGCCATGAAGGCAAGCTTGAAGGTGGAGATGGAAAGTGAGTTCATAGACTGAGGTTGAGTTGAGTAGAGATGGACCAGAGGTGAAGATCTAATAAAACGATGGAGCCCCAAGAGGAACACCAAGGGGTTTCTACTGCAAGAAAATCTATCTTGTAACATCAACAAACTTTTGTTTCATTCTTTTGAGAACCACAACAAGGGAAAGAACAAATCTTCACGCATCATCATAGTAGATATCTCCCACAGATGTGATAGAATCAACCATAATCTTCAACATCTTCAGAGAATCCATAATAACAAACAAGAACACAAAGGAATACACCACATTTGAATGGAAATCAATCACATAGTATTCATCTTTATTGTCTTCATAGTTCTCTCTCTCAATCTCTCATAGAAAGATACATTGTTTTGATAGAATTGGCTATCTCTGACTCTCTCTCTTTCTTTCTCTATCTATCAATAATACATCATCTTCTCTCTACAATACTAAAAAATGGCACTTAATAATCTTTTTTAGGTCGTGGATGCATATCCCAAGAGGTATGGGAGGTATGTAAGGGCACCAGAGCCACTATGATGTCTCTTCATAGCTCACTATTGTAGCTATCACTTCAGTCTTCTTTTCCGTCTTCAGCAACTGCTTCTTCCATTTGATTTAGCTCTTTTGTACTTAGATTCATCATTTTTAAAAGTTAAATAACTTTTCCAAAGTCACACATACATTCTAGAGAACACTTACAGAAGATCTACAGAATAGAACAAAACAGGAACAGAGCAGAGATAGAAGGTCTACCGAGGGTTAACAAAAGGTCATCAAAGAATATCAAAACCTCATAACTCATACTAAAACCATCCCAAAATATAAAAAAAATTCAATAATATTTCAAAAGACCTCAATCTTCATCAATCATCAATCCATGCTTCATATAGAAGAAAATCAGAACAAAATAGAAGCTAAACAAAAGGTATCAGAACCAAACACAACCTCAACAAAACCTATCAGAACATCACAGAGCCTCATATTTTTACTAATATCATCATGAGCTTCCAAAACATAATCAATATAATTCAAAAACACTTTCAAACACTTTCAAAACAACCAATCATCACTCAAAATCCATAAAAAATCAACCATTCAGGCCTCAAAATCAACAAAAATCAATAAAAAATTCAGTCTTTTTCCACTCTCAACATATACCCACACTTAAAAAGGAAGCGTCCTTGCGACCTAAGGAGAAGAAGAATGTAAGTTTAGTAAAGAGCTTAATTCAATCTTCTTTAGTATCTTCAATAATCACCCAAGCACAACCCCAACTTATCACCTGTATCTAGGAAAAAATACTACTAAAGGAAAACGTCGTTATGCATTAACACATCTTATAAACAATAGAAAGTCATAACAATTTCGTAAAGGATATAAGAGGTTCTTCAGTTTTGCATCGTAGGCTTGCCATCCACCATCACCATTAGTGTCAATAGTCGAAAAGAGAGCTCTCGAACAAATTATTTAACCAGCATGAACTCATCACATAAAAATTAATACATCACAAACACAAAACAACCATCTGAATGGCACCTCCAAAAAATATATAATTAAGAAGCATAGAAGATACATTCATGGGTATCAGTGAAGATGATCCCTCTTGAAAGCTTGATGATTACGAAAGCGATCCATGGATAAAGACTCATCTACAAAAGATTTTGGAGGATTCTGAAAGAATTGAAGGCACAACATCTGTTCTAGCAAAACAAGGTATCTGCTAGGTAAACAAAGGGCATGAAAATATAGGACATCCAATTGTTGGGAATCAATGTTCACATTGACATTCATACAAAGCTTGGGAATGGCCTTTTAATCGTTTATGGGAATGCCTATGCATATATGCTAGGTACTAAGCAAAATGGGCTATCAATCTCACTGAAGGATCGAGAGATTATGAATATTGTTGGGAAAATTAGAGATAATTTTGGTATGCTTGATTAGCAGTTGTCCAGTCTCCTGGAATTAATGGCCAATTAATCTGTGGTCTCGTGAGAGTATCAGTTGAGCTCCATTCTCTTCTTCTTGGAACTTCTTGGAATCTGCTGATCAAATCCTTCATACCCACTAACCAACTGAGGGGGTTGAGAAATCGAAGTAGTAGGAGATGGAAGAGGAATGGGTAAAAGAGGATGAAGAGATGGGTAGGCAAAATCATAAAATGAGGAATAAGCTAAAGAAGGATTAGCTGAAAATTTAGGCAAATCAGTTAGGAAAGGTGTTAATTGATAAGCAGGAAAAGTAGAAGGTATATGGATAGAAGGGGAAGTACAAGACAGAGAAGGGGAAAAGACTCGATCTTCAATGAAAGAACGATAGGTAAAGAATGGAATTTGAGGAAAACCCTGAGGTTGGAAAAGGAGAGGTAAGATGGCTATTGAGTTGGATTCATAAAGGGAAAAATAAGCATCATAGCGATGGGCCATTTGTTGATAATACAATAAGCTAGGAACAGAGGGACCTAAAACAGATCATCAATGGTAGGCATCAAAGAAGGATGAATCAAATGGATGGTTCTTGGAAAGATAAGCTAAAAGTTCCACCCTTAGTTGGTTAGTGTTCTGCACATGAGTAGAGGCTTTATTCGGTCGTTGGTTCAAGACTACAAAATCAATCATTGAATACCATAAAGTGTCAGGGAAAGCAGCCACTTTAGAAGAGTATCACTGGAACATTTCATCTATCCTCAACTCCAAATGGTTGACATATAAGGCAGCTTGTAAGACCACATCCCCTACATACCAAGCCAGATCTACATCATTTGAAATTAATAGATCACCTCGTAGATACATATAAGATAGCAACATGGTATCCGTCATCACAGAATCTTCAAAGACCATATGGACAACTTCTGTCAGCAAATCAAAAGATGAGGCTCCACTCCAACCATCCTCTGGAAGAGGGAGATCCATCGTTGAGTGCTTAATATAGAAGGCCAACTTCTGTAGAGCTGATAGTGGACAAAAAAGGAATGGTCGAGAGGAACATACTCCTGAAATTGCTCAAATGTAGACCATAATAAATCCATCCTGGACTGCAATCTTTCCACTTTAGCTTGAAACAACAAACATAATGTGGCATGTCTTTGGAGAACTGCCAAGTCCTGCTGAGATATAGAAGGAATCATAGGGACACTGGGACTTGGAGGGATGGACCATGATTGCGCTAGTTGGTCATTCAACTGTTTAATCTAGAAAGCTTGGGATTCCATTGTATTGTGAGCAGTCTGCAAAGTTGATAGTTTCACATCCAAAAGAGTCTTAAACTCTTGAGCTTCTTTAGACATTTTCTCTTTCTCTTCCGAAACTCTAGTGACCTTTGACTGAGCTTCTACTAACTGAGTTTTTAAAGAAGATATTTCTTCTCTCTGGGTCTCAATCATTTGTGTTTGCTGCTCCATTTGCTTAAATAGATTGGAAAGAGTGTCTTTAGTAGAGGCTAACTCTGTGGTTGCCTTATGCATCTGGTCTTTGGATTGCATCAATTCTTCATAGAAAGAAGCATATAACTATTGAACACAAGCTATCACTAAGAGTTCAATAGAACTCTCGATGCCATTACAAAAATGAAAGGAATGGCATCCCGTGTCACTAAGTTGTTCAGTGAAGGAACTGATATATCCAAAGAACCCTCTCGATGTGACTTGAATAAGTTGTTGTATGTGAGGTAAGTAGGGAGGTCACTTCCAAAGGTAGCAGCAACTGACACTGAAGGAATGACTCGTGGAATTGTCTCTACTACATGCTTCAAGCGCTTTCGCTGAATGATCAACAGAGGAGGGGAGTCAATATCCTCTATGTTAATGGGTTCTGAATATTATAAAGGTGGAGGGGGAGGGAATGGATTAGATGGAGGAGAAGGTAAAATACCCTTCTTAAGGCCTGAATATGTCAGGAAAGCATATAAATATGAACCATAGGTTACATTGGTAACATTTCCTCTAGTCACCTTGACAAAATGCTGGTCCATCTTCGTAGTAAGAAGGTAAGTACTCCAGTCAATGGAAACCCCTTTTAAAACCATCCTGGAGGCTGTGAAGAGCTCCTTGGACAAATAGTGAGATGGTGTCTTGGCAGGCATGAACCTGTCCTGGAGAAATTGGTAGACTAGCTTCCAGAGAGGATCAATGATCATTGAGAAAGACACTCCTCAAGTGTTAATCACATTCTTGACATCGAGGACTTCTTTAGTTTGCTTTTGAAATAGCTTAAGGATCACTTCATTTGAGAATAACTGTCTGGTTGTGACAAAGGATTCTCCTTTGTAGGGAAGAGACAAAGCCTTCCCTAACCCTCTAGGTGTCAGGACCATAGAAGTACCACAAGCCAAGTTCGATTTCTTACTGCATGACGCGAGAAACTCATCACAAAAGGACTGGATCATTTGGAATCAGAGGGAGTGAAGAAGCCACAAAAGATGCAAGACCAACTTTCGCAATAGGCTCAAAATTCAGTAGGGAAGAATAATCCCTACTGATTAATGAGACATACTGAACATGAGGAGGAGCTTGAGGCGCCATTCAAATGGAATATACACATACACACCACCACACACACAGACAATCACAGTGAATGCTTGCAAAATAATAGAATATCTATAAAAAAGAAATCGACCAGAATAAGCACACATAGACATGACTAACCGACAGACCACCCCAAACAATCCACAGCCTATAAAAAATTCAGCATGACCCTTATACATATGCAACCGAAAGCTTCATGCTATGCAAAAAACATGCACCGAGACCCTGTATTAGGCAAAAAAGAAAACTACAAATTGCACCCATAATCATATCATATAATCAAACCATAATACCTCAATAACCCTCTCAGGATATAACCAAAACTTCTATAAGCAATGACAACTTGAAAGACTGCACGTGCCCATTCCACGAAACATATTTATTAAAAAGGAAAAAAAGTGTAATGAGGGGAATGATTTTAGTGAAGGGTTTGTTTTAATAAATTATAAACAATGGTTGAAATTTTATTAGGTTGTAAATCTTAATAAGAAAACAACGATTCATTTTTAAATTGTTAGTTACAATTTATCAATGTGAAACGATGCTTTTAACGAATCTCAGACTTCGATACCCAGACTCAAGTCTCTAAATGCATATTCATTAATTAAAAATTTTATGTGTCTGAAGCGCTTTTCTTTTTCACCGCGTGTACTTTTGTGACGACTGGTTTATTTTTATTTAAAATTAAGGTGCCTCTAAAGCGCATGTAGGGCGTGCAAAGTGAACGGTGAGTTGATTTTAATTTATTAGAAAAGAGTGTGTTTGGCACAAGCGCGCGTGCCATGATGGTGTTTAGGATTAATTTTAAGAATTAATCGTGAATTTTGGGATATCAAAAAATAAAAAATAGGAAGAGAAAAATAAAATGACTTGGAAGTGGGTATGCGTGTATGCAATGAAATGGAATGCGCACGTCTCAATCCCAAGATGCAAGTCAGTAGTCCAAAAATGAAAAAACCACGAACTGAAAATGATGTGGCACGTCAAGGTAAGGTTAGTGGAAGTATATTTGTTTGGTGTGCACGATTTTTTTGTTTTTTTTTGTTGATTGTGTTGTTAGGTTGTTTAAAAAAAAATTATTTTAAGGGTGATATCCGATGTTTGTTTGTTTGTTTGTTTTTTATAAAAAATACGATTAAAATAGGATAAATGAGACACATGAATATATTATAAATTTTTATGGTAAGGTTTCAACAGTCTACCATTAGTGAAAACTAGATCATCAAGTTTCAAGAATGTTTCCAAATTTATCCAATATTTTTCAGCTTATTTTCGAAATTGAAAATGATTTTTCCATGAACTTAGGTATTGAATTTAGTATTTTTTTCATAAAATAATAGTTGGACCATTCAACAAAGCACTTTTAGCATATGAAACATTCTAGAAATATTTAGATGAGTTGGTGGAATTTTTTGAATTTTTTTGAAAATTATTTTTGATTTTGATTGAGTTTTTAATGAATTTTGTTTACTTTTCCATGGATTTTGAGAGATTTTTAATATTTGTAATTTGTCTACAATTGATTTGCTACAGTTCAACTAGGAAAATAAACCAAAAAATTTCCCAATCTGGTAAAGGATTTTTCAGCTAATTTTCTATTTTAATTGATTTTTAATGATTTTTAAACGAAATTTTAGGATTTTAGGTGTTTTCTCGGGTTTTGAAATTAAAGATAGGTACTTAGGCTGCGTGTGAACAGCTGCATGGAAACAGTCGAGCATGCACCACCACACGGACAAGACCGAATGCGCATCCTTGCACGTGAACACTTGCTGGCAGCTCATGAATACGCGATCACGCCTCAGCGCCCGTGCGTGACGAGCCTCCATGTCGCATGGAGATCCCGAGAATGTAGCGGGGGGGAACAAGGGTTATGAGGTCGCGGGGGAAAAGGGGAGGTGGGGGGCTTAGGAAGGGCATAGGAAGGGGGCTTAGAAGGGGGGGGGTGGGGGATAGGAGGGGGGGTAAGAACAAGGGCTTAAGAAGGGGGGGGTGGGAGGAGGGGGGGTTTTGCAGAGGAGGAGAGAGGTAGAGAAGAAGGGTGGAGGAGGAGGAGGTGGCGGGAAGGAGAGGTGGTGAAGAGGAGGGTGGGAAGGAGAGGTGCTGAACAGGAGGAGGGTGGCGGGAAGGTGGCAAGGCGAGGTGTAGGGCACGGGCGGCGGTGCGACAAGGACGTGGCAGCGGCACGGTAGCGGTAGGGAAGGGAGGAAGAAGAAGGGGAGAAGGAGGTGGAGGGGAAGAAAGAAGAAGGGGAGGAGAAGGGAGGAGGAGGAGGAGGAAGAAGAAGGGGAGCAGAAGGGAGGAGGAGAAGAGAAGAAGAAGAAGGGGAGGAGAAGGGAGGAGGAGGAGAGGGAGGAAGAAGGAGAAGGGGAAGAAGGTGGGGAGAGAAGAAGATCAGGAAGAAGAAGAAGAAGAAGAAGAAGAAGAAGAGGGAGAAAGGAGAGAGGGAAGAAGAGAACCGTCAGGGAGGGGGGAATTTCATGTTTTTTAATTTATTTTTGTTTAAAAAACAAAATTGTGTTTTTTTGTTAAATAAAAAAATAAATAGAAATAAAAATAAGAAAAAGAAAAAGAAGAGAACCCCGCTCGTCCAGCGCATAGGCGTGGGGCGGGAGTAAAAAAATTTGTGTTAGCGAGAGCAGACGGGCCAGGATGGCAATGGTGAAGTTGCAGACGCCATGGAGACGTTGCGAGGTGCATAAAAATAAAAACACATGTGTTTACGCGCAAGGCGAGGTGCATAGGGACACGACAAAACAAAGAAAAATGAATAACTCACAAACCGTTTGTTGGAACACAATGCGGTAAAAAGAAAAACTAGGTTGAAAGGTGAGGGGACGAATGCGGAATAGTACAACGGGATGTTTGGGATCAAATCAAGGTGTTCCCATGGGAAAAAGGCAAAAAATAGGCCCGAAAACCCATACGACAATTAATATCAAAGAATCCATTCGCCAAAATGAAACATGGGAAAAAGAAAAATTGTGAGAAAAGTTATACCGGGCAGGGCTATCATGTCAAGACACAGTTCCAACGAAGATAAGACCCATTCACATGGAAAAAACCCAAAAATCATATCCGAAATGAAATTTGGAAATTAATACGGAATGATTTGTGCACCGGAAGGGAGGGCGAAAAAAATAAAAAATGTCAAGACATGTAAAATCTTCAGGGCTATCACATCAAATTTTAGTTCAGATGGGGTTAGGAGGCTTTCAGATGGAAAAAACAATAAAATAGAGCTCGATTACACCAATAGAAATTAATAACAAAAAATCGAGAGGTCAAAACAAGGTGGAGAAAAAAGGAGAATTGTGCAAAAAGGGTGGTCGGACAAGGCAATTTAGTTAGAATTGAATTTTGAGGAAAATAGGGCAGGTTCACATGAAAAAATGTCAAAAACATACGCGAAAAAGGCACTAAACCGGACAAAAATTAATTACAGACAAACCGTACGTCGGAATAATAGGCAGGTAAAAGAAAAAATGTCCAAGGGAGGGAGTATGAGAGGGCTGGTATGTTAGATCATTGTGCCGAAGCGATAGCGGTGCATCCAATTATGCGGGAAAAACTTCAAAAATGAATAATGCAAAAACGATAAACTGGAACAGAGGGATATTAAAAAAAAAAGTGTCATTCGAAGGGACGAACTAGGCTATAAGGTTGGATCGGGAGTTTGGTGAACGTAGGAGATGTTCACATAGAAAAGGGAAAAATTACGCAATAAAAGCAACCATAAGGGAAATGGCCTCGACAACAGGAGGTACGAGGGTGGGTGGGTGAGGAAGGGACCCCATTGGAATAATAGAACTCATACAGGGTAGACTCGCATGATTGGGTAATGACATATGTGGGGAATATGCACATCAGACACATAGGGATATGTCCCCACATTTAAGACCTTACCGGTTAGAGTAGATTGATTGATACATCCACGGACTTGTCAATTGATTGGACGTTGGTGTCCCCATACTTAAGACATAACATACACTTGCAAATAGAAAAGTAGGGTTAGGATCACTTGGCCCATTTCGTAGATGGTTGAAGGGAATCACCTTGTTGATGTAGAAAGATTGAAGTTGTCGTCGGGCGGCAAGAGGGACAAGGGTGTGCCACAAAACACATCTAGCATGGCACGGACCATGCAACAACACCCAAGGAGGTAGTTTTGTTGATAAATTCCACAGAGTCAAGTGTTGATGATGAATAATAGAACTCAAGAGGATGGTAGAATAGTCGCTCACCCCATGATGCACATCGATAAATGAATAAGCATGAAATCTCATAACTCATGGTCGGTTTAGAATTGAACAAGGGGAAAGTGATTGGGAGGGAGTATGCCAGTGTGTATAGTTGATGGTGCATTCGTGCCTTCCACCCATTTGGCATAGGTGCAAGTAGAAAGGCCAGGGAGCCTTATCATGTAGGGTACAGAACAGAGTGACGTGTCCTGTGTTGATGGTAGAGACCCGTCTCGTGCGTGCATAGGGAAACGGAAATGTACCTGACTCCAGGTTTCATAACGTCCCTCAATCTCACCTCTTGGAATTGATTGAGGAGAAACACAAGTCACACTCAACCCACCCTTTGTCTCACACTCTATTGAAAGATACAGAGGGCAGCCCATTCTTGAAGCCCATTGATGTAATCCTCACATTCACTTGCGCAAAGGGTTGTATGCCTTGTGCACATTTGAGGGTGCAACAGTGCATCCCGCTCTGTGCCGGCATACAGTGCAAGAAGGAAGGCCAAGGAGCCTCATGGTGCAATGCACAGGAACAGATCGTGCATTGTGCATTGAGAGGCCCAACTCGTGCATGCAACACTCCATTCACACATCTCGTCTCCCATTTGATTTTAAGGGAAAGATTGGTCACTCACCCCACCCTCTATCTCACACTCTTTTGATAGATATAGAGGGTAGCCCATACTCACGTCCCCATCCTGTTAGGATGAAAGCTCACATCACTCAAGGGGTTGGTGATGAAGATTGCATATATTGTTGTTGTCACCAGAGTGTTGAAGATGATGCATACCCAGGGAGGTGGTTGACACGTCTGATACTTCAATGATTTATATAAAAGATTATCTGTTAAGGAGGGCTGACGCACTGATATTGCAGGGACAGTGCACCAAGGGAGGTGGTTTCAAATTGCTTGTGGAAAGGTTTTGCTGATGAGTCATCTATCCTGAACTGCGGGGTGTTACCAGCTTTTCCACAGTCAGCTTCCCAGGTGTTTCTACCTTTTCTTGGAACAAGACTTGCACTATGACAGGGAATTTCTTCCTTTTTTCCCATAACAGTTTTCTTTTCGCTTTTTTGTTTGTTTGTTTGTTTGTTTTTTTCTAGGAGGGAAATGGTAGAACCACCATTTTTCAAAACCATCCTCTCCATAGTGGCTGATTGAAAATAGAGGATAAGAGATCAAGGGCAGGAGGTGGACCGGAGGGGACAAAGGGTTGAATACACCTCTTCAGGAGTGGCAAAAGAACGGCTATCAGAACTAACATTAGAAGAATTACAGTGCCACGCCAATGGGGGAAAGGATGGGGTGATTGTGATTGTCAAGATCCCCAAGGAGATAAGTACTTCTTCAATCGATAGCCATTAATCATGAATGGATTATTAGAGGCATCAATGATCTGAGCCATTAGGATTGACAACAAGTACCTTATATGGCCCCATTCAACATTGTTGAAGCTTACATGGAAACTTGCCAAATCAGGAATCATAAACCAGGACAAGATCACCTTCCTTGAACTCCTTGTGCTTGATGAAGCTATCATGATAAGCCTTGCGTCGCACTTGAGTGGTTTCCATGCACTATAGGGCCATCCATCGAATCTTGTCTAAACATTCCAAGTGCAAGAGGTGGCATTGCAGTGACTCATCATCTCCCAAGCGTTCTTTAACTGCCACTCGCAAAGAGGAGAATTCCAATTCAAGAGGGAAGATGACTTCTGTACCATACACTAACTGGAAAGGGGTCTGTCTTGTAGCTGCCTTATGGGAGGTTTTGTATGCCGAGAGGGCCTCTGTAAGTTGATTGTCCCAATCATGATGATGTGCAACAATTGTTCTTGTCAAGATCGGGCAGAGGATGCGGTTGGTGACTTCAACTTGGCCATCGGCTCTTGGGTAGTAAGGAGTGGACTTGCGATGGTAGATCTTATACAGCTCTGTCAGCTCTTCCATGATTTTGTTAAGGAAATGAGTACCTCTGTCACTTACCAGCTCAAGGGGACTGCCAAAACAGGTGATAATATTCTTGTACATGAACAAGGCTATGCTGTTACCATTGTCCCATTTCAGAGCTTTAGCTTCACACCACTTTGTGACATAATCCATACATATCAGGATGTATATGTTCTGCTTCTGTTTGGTAGGCAGATCAATGGGACCCAGAAATCAATCCCCTACTTCTCGAACGGCTTTAGGGGAAGAATAGGTTAAAGTGGCGTGGCACTTGTTTTAGTGGGTTTCCCCATTCGTTGATAAGCATCGCATCTCTTGTAGTAGTCATATGCATCCTTGTGGAGGGTCGGCCACCAGTATCCCGCTAATAGAGCCTTCTTGGATGTTGTTTCTCCTACGAAGTGTCCACCACATGGTTCATCATGGCATGCTTTCAATACTATGCCAATTTCATCTCCTGCAACACATCTTTGCAATACTTCATCTTTGCCTCTCTTATACAATGCACTGCCTAGCAAGGTATAGGGGGATGATTCTAATAGAAGCTTCTTCTTCTCATGGCTTGAGATGCCAGGAGGATATTGTTTAGTTACCAGGAGGTTGACTATGTCCACATACGAGGGAGTAACTATTCAGACTAGAAACAAGGAAGCATCAAGAAGGTATGGATCATCCTATTTAGTTTGAGGGATCCATGATAGATGAACGGCTAGGACATGGGAATGGCCAAGCTTGGTGACCACTTCAAAATCAAACTCCTGGAACAAGAGCAACCATCTCATCAGTTTTCCTTTGACATTTTCTTTGTTCATCAGGAAGGACTGAGTTTCATGATCCACGTAGAATGTGAAATGCGTTGACAATAGATAGTGTCGAAACTTCTCCAGTGCAAACACTATTGCTAGGCACTCAAGCTTTGTCACTATGTAGTTCCGCTCTCGGTTAGTTACTTTCCAACTTGCATAATAGATCGGTTGATCCAATTTAGAGGGGCCCTTTTGACATAGGACAACACCTAGCCCTTCAACTGATGTATCTGTGTGCACATGGAACTCCTTTGTTCAATTAGGAGGCTGCAAGATAGGTGCTTGGATAAGGCACTGTTTTAGTGTATTAAAGGCTTCTTTGCAGTCATCAGTCCAAAGGAAATCTCCATATTTTCTTAGGAGCTTGTGCAGAGGGACTGCCTTGGTTGCAAAATGTGCAATAAATCTTATGTAGTAACCCACATGGCTAAGAAATCCTCTCAGTTGCTTGAGGTTTTTTGGTGCTATTAAGGCTGCAATTTTTTCAATCTTCGCCGGGTTTGTTGCAATCCCTCGTGTAGAGACAATATGGCCCAAAAGAACTCCTGATGAGATGCCAGAGACACATTTGTTGGGGTTGAGAGAAATCCCATACTCTCAGCATCTGTCAAAACATTGCTCTAGGTGTCCCCAATGCTCATGGATTAGGCTATAGACACAGAAGTCATTGAGATACATCTCAATGAAATAATGCAGATGGTTTTGGAAGGTAGCCATCATTACTCATTGGAAGGTGGCAAGAGCATTACAGAGCCAAAACGGCATCACTTTATAGGCACAGGTTCCCCATTTTGTTGTGAAGGTTGTTTTGGATTGGTCCTGTTCTGCAATTTGGACTTGGTTATATCCGCTAAATCCATCTAAGAGGGAATAGAGCTCATGGCCTGCCATTGTGTCCAATAGTTGGTTTGTGAAAGGGATAGGGAAATGATCCTTCTTCATCTTTGAGTTCAACTTTCGAAAGTCCACACATATTCAAAGTTTCCCATTTTTCTTGGGTACTACCACAATGGGCAAAACCCATTCACTGTTAGCCATGGGATAAATGAAATCAGTTTCAAGAAGCTTCAATAATTCAGCCTTCACCAAAGCAGAATAATTAGGATTCATATGCCTTTGTCTTTGTCTCATAGGTTTGGCATCAGGCTCCAGGTCAATGTGATGTTGGCATACTGTGGGATCAATCCCCTTTAGATCTTTATACGACCAAGCAAACACGTCTAAGTTCTCCTTCAGTAGGTCTCACAGGACCACTAGTTCTTCTTCTAGAGGATTGAGACCCACTTTCAGGTGACGTTCAGTACCATCAGTATCCAAGATCGTCACTTGCCTTTCACATTCCACTTCGCAGATAAATGTCCCATGGATTGCTTCTAGATTGAGGTCTAACTCTTTCAAGGGAGTAGTGTCATCGTCTGACGTTCCACTAGAATGAGTGCCCTCCTTCTAAACAGATGACTCATTTGTCTGTTGAGATTGATGAAAGGGTATCAGAGCTTTGTTTGTTTCTGTGTGAGTGGTGATTTCTTCTAGACTTAGGGATTCATATTCAAAGAACGCGTCTAGGAATGTCACATAGCACAGACCTTCTATAAGTCGTGGCTCGGATGGCTCTAGCTTCTATTGACAAGGGGCATCATCATCATCTTTTCTCTAGAATGAATGGTTAGGGCGATAGGAGTCACTGGTAAATTTAATTTTTATACCTTTGATCCATTGCTTATGCAGATTCTGCATACTTTGTGGTCCATTGGTCAACCCAAATGGAACCATGGTCATTTCATCCCCAACACCTCGAGATCTTTGACCTATGAGGTCTCTGTAGGGACATCAACAAGATCGTCTGCTATCAGAAGAACTTCTTCATTTTCACTTTCATAACTTGCTTCGTTTTCTTCCTCATCATTTTCATCCTCTTCCTTTGGAGGCTCCGTCTCTGCTTCTGTAGAGGCTCTATAGAAGAAAAACAGATCTTCCGCCTCTGTGTCTACTCCTGTCTTTGGCTCTGTCTCTATGACTATCTCTGCTTCTGACTCTGTGACTGCCATGTAACAGGGAGAATAGTACATCCATGCTTCTGTTTCACTATTAGAGGTGATTTCAAAAGTCAATTCTAGTTGAGGCAGGAGGTATTCTCCCATGGACAAAGACTTTGCTTCCTTCAGTAGTTGGCTTACAGTGCCCACTGTTAGGGATTGTGCCTCTGTTTTCTTAGGAAAGATCTATTTAACAGCCTCTTTGTCTCCTAATATACCATCTGTTACTTTGTTGGAGGATTTTTTAATGACTTCGATGGATGTGGATCCATTGCCTTTTCGCGATCCATACAGTCTCAACACCACTTTATGGGGTCCTCTGCCTAGGGTTAGGGTTTCTTTGAACCAGTCTGTCTTGGCTCTTGCTTCAAAAAGCGAAGGTCTTCCCAATAGCAGAGGGTATGAGGTCCCATAAGAATTTGGTTTGACCACCAAATATGTCAGCTCCAATAGTCTCTTCCTGCAAGGGTTGTTTTTACGTATGGGAGGATGCCCAACGGTTCGATTTTGCTTTGGTCTGCCAATCTGATAAGCCACTGTGTAGGTTGAATTCCTTGCAAACCTAGATCCTTCATTATTACATCCGTCATTATGTTTACTGATGAGCCTCCATCAATCAATGCATCTGAAATAAAGCATCCTTCTATCCATACACTAATCTTTGGGGTTCCAGGATCTAGGAAGGCGTTAGCCACATCTACTTCCTTCATAGGTTCTGAGGCTCTGTTGGACTTTGTTGTTGTTGGGGGAGCAATCCTTAGGCCACGTCTTCTTGTCAATATGGTTTTGAATCTTTTTCGGCAACTGGGAGATAGCATCAGCAATTGGGAGATCCATGGGCTTCTCCATCTTGGTCAGGAATGGGGCTACACCCATTTTCATCTTTCCTTTTTCTTCTAGCAATGGCATCATCGGCACTTCTTCTGTTTCTGGAGGTGCTTCTGTATCATTTATCTCCTGGACCTCTGGTCCTATTTTTGGGACTGTCTCAATGACTCTCTGTGGCACTGCAATGCTTTGTATTGCACTGCTCTGTCTTGTGCTGATCTGTCCCTCTATTGCCAAGTTGAACTTCACAGTCTTGGCAGGGGAGTTGTTCTCTTTTTGGACAACTGGGTCCTTCTTCTTGGCGCATGTGATAGCGATAACTTTCAACTCTACCAAATTGGAGGCAGGCTCTTATGCCTTTTGCTGGCTATTTGTGGCATTGGCCTTGATAGGGACTAGACTTGGACAATCCTTTGCAGTGTGGCCTTCTCCTTTGCATTGGCTGCATAAGGGCTTGTAATCCACAGATCTTCTAGGGTTTGGACAATTTGGGGAGATATGACCCTTTTGTCCACATCTATAACATTCCACCTCGAATCTTTGAACACCGCCAGACTGTCATCCTCTGTAACTTTGAGAGGAAACCTCCTTGGACCAAAATTAGGACCAAACTCCCTAGGCTTTGGTCCAATGCCTTGCGTTGTCATTTTGGATTCTAGCAAGTTGAATCTTGAGTTTTCATCTTTTTTTCTTCGTTCATGCATCTCTTTTAGAGAGAAAATATCCTCTATATGGTTCTTCCTCAAACATTATGAACAGAAGGCTCTAGGAATGGTTGGTTTTTGGATACATTTAGTGGCTAAATGTCTTGCTTGATGGCACTTTCCGTGCCACGTATTAGAATGCATCACATCTCTCTCAGCTCTCATAGGAGTGGATATATTAGCAGTATTCACCTTCACGTTTGTAGTTGCTCTGTAATCACATCCATAAGCTCTTTCCTGATACTTGCGACTGAGTTGGATAAGTAGTCCTTCGGATTTTCACCTCTTGAAGTGCTTGTAGTAGGGTTTGGGAAGCTTTTGTAATTACTGCATATATAGGTTGGGTTGATCCAAAGGGTCCTCTATTCTGGTTCTGATTCAGAGCTCCTGTTGAGACTTGGGGTTGTTGATTCTAGTTGGTAGGGTTCCATTGTTGTTGAGTCACCATTGGAGGAACTGTTTGAGGCCATTGTTGTTGTGATTGAACCATCATTTGAGGCACTGTTGTCTGCGGTGACCACTGTGGATTAGGTGTATTGTATTGCGGTACTGTTTGCATCTGGGGATAGGGGTAGGGAACTATCCCTGGGACTACATTTGGTGGGTATACCATTCGTGGCATGGGAGGATGCAAGACTCCTCTTCCTGGAGTCATTGACAACCTTGCTTCAACTTCGTCATACAATCTTGCACCTTCCACTGCGGCTTGCAGATTGACTGGTCTTTTCAATTCCACAAACTTGCAAACTTCTGGTTGTAGGCCCCTGAGGAACACTCCTTTTTGGATACCTTCATCCTAATGATGGTTAGCCCATCTCTTTAGGATAGATTCCCTTCGGAGACATAAGCTTCTACTCTTTCTCCAGAGGATTGATGAACTCCTCTCGCATCGACTCTTAAAAACCTTCACGCCTGAATTTAGTGAGGAAGACCAACTTCAGGTCGTCCATATGCCAAAAGTTCCTCCTGCCTGTCTCTCATACCATTGAAATGCCGCACCTTTGAAAGTGGCGGGGAAGATTGCTAACCAATGCTTAGGGGTTCTGGCATTGTTAGCCACACATGCTACCATAAACTCTACTACATGAATATCGGGATCTTCATTGTACTCTCCCTTAAAAATTGGAAATGGGACTACATTTGCTGGCCTGTCATCAATATTTCCAAGAAGAATCTGACTAGGAAGGGGGCCTTGAGTTGCCATGGGGACTTTTGTAAAGAATGCTTTTAGGGTGTCAAAAGAGGCTTCTGCTGCAAGCTCATTCTCAGCCTTGATTCTTACCTTCTCTCTTCTCACGTACCTCTGGACTTGTTCTAATGGTTGCCTCTTGATTGCGTCATTTATCAGGGGGTTGGCTCCAACCAGTTGGTCTGTACTCAACAAAATAGAATCATAGAGGGGCTCCAAAATCGGGAGGATTCTCTGGCCAACATCTCTTCTACTTCCTTCTTTTCAACATTTCTAAATTCATCTTTCAAACCACTACTAGAGAGGGGGAGATATTCCGATTTGAAAGTATCAAATTTCATTCTTCTTAGGATTGTTGTTATGCCATCATTATAACAATGCCAGCTTCTAAGGGTTTCAATAGTGTATGTTGTGAAAAACACTTTGTCTATCAACTTCTAGTGGGTTGCTAATTGGACAAATAGAAGATTGTAAGTGCACCAAGCATCCCACGTATCTTGCTGTTGAGTATCCACGAACAAATTCCAACTCTTTTCTTTCTTGTTTTCATGAACCTCCACAGACCACAACTCTTGAAGCTTCTTCACGATCTCCCACTTGATGATGTCTCAAAACTTCTCAATGAATGCCAAATATTAAATGGATGGTCATTCTCTCTGTTTCTACCCTTCAGTTTGTTTCCAAACAATTTGCACCACGATATACGTCTTTGATGCCTCAACAGGAAGATGAAATAGTCCACCACATAGAGCTTGCATCATGATGGTAATATGTTTCTGCCATTGTGGGATGAACTTCTTGTAGAAAGTGGCTTTGGCAATAAGAATCTCCAACTCTTTAGTGGAAGAAGGAACTTTGCAAACATCCTTGAATTTTCCTCTTCTTGGCAATGCCATTTCCTTCATTTTCAACCTCTTCTAATACTTATTGATGGCAAATTTCCCCGGTTGTGCACAAAAAACATGAAGCCCCAAGAGGAACACCAAGGAAAAGGGGTTTCTACTACAAGAAAATCTATCTTGTAACATCAACAAGCTTTTGTTTCATTCATTTGAGAACCACAACAAGGACAAGAACAAATCTTCACACAGCATCATAGTATATATCTTCCACGGATTTGATAGAATCAACCATAACCTTCAACATCTTCAGAGAATCCATCATAACAAACAAGAACACAAAGGAAGACACCAATTTTTAATGGAAATTAATCACATAGTATTCATCTTTATTGTCTTCATAGTTCTCTCTCTCAATCTCTCATAGAAAGATATATTGTTTTGATAGAATTGGCTATCTCTGACTTTCTCTCTCTCTCTCTCTCTCTCTCTCTCTCTCTCTCTCTCTCTCTCTATCAATAGTACATCACCTCCTCTCTAAAATACTCAAAAATGGCACTTAATAATCATTTTTAGGTCGTGGATGCATATCCCAAGAGGTATGGGAGGTATGAAAGGACACTAGAGCCACTACAATGTCTCTTCATAGCTCACTATTGTAGCTATCACTTCAGTCTTCTTTTCCGTCTTCAGCAACTGCTTCTTCCATTTGATTTAGCTCTTTTAAACTTAGATTCATCCTTTCCAAAGGTTAGAGAACTTTCCCAAAGAAACATATACATTCTATAGAACACTTACAAAAGATCTACAGAACAGAACAGAACAAGAACAGAGTAGAGACAGAAGGTCTATAGAGGGTTAATAGAAGGTCATCATAGAACATCAAAAACTCATAACTCATACTAAAACCACCCCAAAATATAAAAAACTATTCAATAAGCTTTCAAAAGTCCTCAACCTTCATCAATCACTCGGGTAAGTAACTATGTATAAACCCTAGGCATCACGTGCTTTCAAGACATGTTTTATATATCTTAATGTAACATATTTTGTAAAATTTTCTTGATCGTTATGTGACTTTTTAGCAATATTTATAAATCCCATACTATAATTTTATTTTTTAAAGTAAAGAATTTAATAGATCCCTATGTAATAGATACAAGATACTACAATATAGAGTTGAGTGCTACAAATACATGCTTTACATGTGAATAGGAGGGACACATGGGAAGGGACTATCCCAATAAGCACCAAGTTGAAAGCAAGGAATATTAGAGGTAAAGTTTCCAAGAGGTACTTGGTGAAATTTCAAAATTCACCAACTGATGCCAAATGGGATGGAAGAGGGTGACATGGCAAACCACTCTCAATTGTTGCAAATTTACCTACTTCCATACAACTTCCTTGGTCATATTGAACCAACATAAGCCTCCCCATTCTAAAGTGATTCCCACCCTAGCCCTTATGGCCCTCACATATGTGTGCTTCTACACTTGCAAACCATAACAAATCACCACTTGCAAAGCAATCTCTGCCCTAGATTGGGTTTGTTTCTTAGACTACAGAATAAGTCTCAAGATGGAAGGTGACACAAATTGCTTGTTATTCACTCACATTTGCACATGAATAGTATGTTGCTATTAAAGCTGCAACACCAACTTCACATAGGACTAGATTTTTTTAAAATCTTGCAGCTTTATATGATCCCATGACAAACATGCCATTATTCATCTAACATGACAACAATCTCCTTACTAAAACAAGAGAAAAAAATGTGGCCATCGAGATGTTGCACCTTAGGAATAGATCGATTGAAGTATCTTTCTATCTTCTTCAAATTTTCTTCGTCTCTTTTGTTTATGAAGAGATTGAAAGCAACACCTATAATAAATTTTCACTCAATATAGTCCTTCCCATATAATCTAAATCAGCTTGATTGAAGAAAATCTTTGCATACCTTTTTTGCCAAATCGACCACTCCTTCCAATTTTCTGCAAGTATAATTCATAATTTGGCTCATGGAAATATTCATTTTTTATTGGTAGATCATAGTTGACCACGAGAATGACCTAAGATCCCCACCACAAAAAGGCCCCACAATAAAAAAACCAAACAATACTAATAAAGTCAAATAAAGTTACACAAAAAAAATCATGTTGGTCCATTTTTAGGAATCTTGTACCTAATGGTTTACACACAACAAACAAATATGTACACCTAAAAGGAACCTGTAGTTACTTGCGCTTGATCAAAACCTCGAGTGAGAAAATCTATTATTATCAAAATACATGTCACTCCAGACCTAGATTCATTCCTGGACAAGGTCACAATCCTCAAAAGACATGCCATCATGAATGGATGTGCATGTTGTCTCACTGTTGCTAGTCTATCATGTAATTGCCTTATGCTACTTCGAGTTTTGACAAAAATAATTGCATGCCCAAACTTTTCAAAAATACCAGGAAATATTTGATCAATAAATGTAGAAAAGAAAGAATCATATATACAATAAAGTAGACCTCTGCACAAGCATATGACCAGCTTCATCAAAAACCATCACTTTTATGTGGTTGGTGCTCATGATTTTTATAGTCATCCCTTTTTTAATGGGTCCTAGTGTACCAATCACAACTCAATCGACAATCTACTCATTCTTTGCTCTTGAAGAAGACTTGTTGTTGGCGAAATATGAAGAGATGGCATGAACAAAAGTGATGCCCAAAAATTTGGTCATCTTTTTAAGCACCTCATCATTCTGCCAATAAATCACACCAATCAGAAAACATATGAAAATACCTGGATAGCCATCTCTCTGGTTGGATAGATAAAGATTACCTAAGGTGCTTTCATAGCAAGATTGACCCTGCTCAGCATTCTGAGCCTGTGCAATAAGATGGTGGTATGGAGGAGTTAGGATCATAGGCAGAGTAACTGATTAGATTCTACTAGGTCTCACAAAGTTCGTTTCAGATTAGAGCACCTACAGGAGCTTGCGTGATAGGTTTAGATCCTCAAATGTATTTGCCAAATGTATTTGCATAAGCTTAAATTGTATTTTTTTCTAGCAGGACTTGACACGTATCAATGACTAGTGAGAAACCTAACTTAGTAGAGATATGGCAACACATTTTGTCCTTAAAGTCTAGGTCAATCCATCGTTTGGTATTGAATCCGAGATCGCTGTCCTAAGTCACTGATTGAACATATTCCTAAAAATCCTAATTTTAACACAACTACATCAACAAAATGAGGACGGCTTACATCTTTAATGGAAGCTTCTGATGGTTCCAGGAATTCATTGAGCTTGACTGACTTCAAGTTGACCTTAGGAGTGTCAACATCATCCCCTATGAAGGTTTGATTAGAGGCCTCTTCATCTTTGGAGGCCTCTTTAAAGAGGGACACGGATCTTAGCTTGGATGTGGACTCCTCATCTTCTAGCCCCTTTTTGCAGCCATCTTCTAGCGACATGGACTCTGAAGGCTTGTCTTTTTCTTTCTCTACCTTTCTATCCATTGCGCTGGAAGGCTTTTGCACTTCTGTGTTTGTATTATTGCTATTATTGGTGGACACCATAGCCGGACCATGGGAAGAGGAAAATGCTTACTTGGCTTTTCTTTTTTCACCCATCGCTTTGCTGGTGGACACCATAGTCGGACTACGAGAAGAGGAAAATGCTTACTTGGCTTTTCTTTTTTCACCCATCCCCAATTTGAAGTAAGTAGGATAAATTGTTGCAAAAACATTCTAAGCAAAAGCTTTTTCTCGCCCATCCTATTATTTGTCGGATGCCTTACCTTCCTTTGGTATCCCCCTCAAACATATATCCTTACACAACTTGCACAAAAAGTGCCCCCCATGGATACTCATAGAAGCTATAGAGCTCATCGAAAGATTGACTTACATAATGTGTCAAAAAATATTTCAAGTTGTGGCTCACAAGAACATATTGGTCAGTTAAAAACATTGAATAAGAAGTGAACAACTACCTCATATTGACAATTTGTGGTAAGTCCTTTCTTTTGTATAGCCGTTGCAATACATGAAACTAACAACCACTATAGGAAATGACTTAGCAACCATGGAAGCCACATCAAGGCATGCTTATGACACTAGTTAGGTGGACAATGCAATAGGCCAAGAGAGTCTCCAACATTGATGAAGTTCAACCATAGGCCTTATAATTGGAGCTTACTAATTGAAGGTCCATATCATTGATTGATGCAAACATCAAAGAGATGAGACAAGTGCCAATTTAGGAGGGATCAAATCAATGAGGAGAGGGGTGTAGTGTGTGGAGGACAAAGGAGAGGTCAATGTTTAGGGTTAAGGCTAGTAAAGGCTATAACTATGTCAAGGGCAAATAGCCTAGCATGAACTCAACCCTTCTTGTTGATTGTGCTTCCTCCTTTCTTCCTATTCATCCAACTATTGAGATGCCATTGCCATCTTGAGAGAGAGAGAGAGAGAGAGAGAGAGAGAGAGAGAGAGAGAGAGAGAGAGAGAGAGAGAGAGAGAGAGAGAGAGAGAGAGAGAGAGAGAGAGAGAGAGAGAGAGAGAGAGAGAGAGAGAGAGAGAGAGAGAGAGAGAGAGAGAGAGAGAGAGAGAGAGAGAGAGAGAGAGAGAGAGAGAGAGAGAGAGAGAGAGAGAGAGAGAGAGAGAGAGAGAGAGAGAGAGAGAGAGACACTTACATTTACACTAGACACATTGTTACATAAAATATCACCTAACATCTAGTCCCATATACACATATTTTATCTTTTATTTATTTTAAGATGAGAGATATAATTCTTTGTACATATTGGTGAGATTTTTGAAGAGGCACACCAGAATTCATAGATGCAAAAATTGAAAAAAAAATTGAACAATCAAATATGCACATTGCAAAGTATACAAGATCCCATACCAAGATCCATTGCGACACTTTATCTGGCATATTTCCTTCCTCAACTCCATCATCATCTTCAACACATGTCAAAGCTATAAAATGAACCAAGTTATCCTCAACATTTGTTAACACTTCCTTGGGTTCTGCAAGACTACACAACATAGTATCATTACATCACATTTGATGTTTCACATGCAATTTCATAGCAGACAAGAAATACCACCTTTGAGGGATTACATAATCCATAGATGTACAACTTCCAATACTTTGACTTCTGTCTACCAGTGCATAGACACTTTAGTACTTTCACCTCCCACAACAACTCGTTGCGAGAGTCATAAATAGTCTAAAATACCCATAAATGTAGATCTAGAAGTTGTAGAATAGAAAAGTGAATGCATTAAACCAAATCTAAGATTACTTCATTAGATGACCTTGTCAATACAATGCCAAGGTATGTGTGTTATTGTTGGTACATAGGCAAGTGCATTAACTTCGGCACGTATAACAATAATCCCTTCAAATCCTGGAGGTAAGTCATCTTCACTGACATGGCCTTTTGCAAGTGAAGATTTCCTATAAAAGATCCTTGGAATATTGTGCGAGTCTACTTTTTTGATAAGGTTGGAGCATCTTTCACTGCGAATAACCAAACCTAAATGCAAAAATGCATAGTATCAGTTGCTATCTATCTTGGATTTGAGAGGTGCAAATATATAATCTAATCACTTTTGCAAGCCAAAGGTTTTTGCAAGTTTAGGCATTACATCCTTTTTGAGAAGGTCTTTTTTACTAAAGCTGGGGAGTTATTCCTTTTGTTGAATAAGATTCAATCCCCTGATCGCCTAGCCAAGTGGTTAATATCTTTGCAATAGTTTGATTATAGTCTCCAAAATTACAAGGAATTGTTAAATGTTTATCAAATTTTAGTGAGATTAAGGAAGAGTGGATTGATATCAATGATTGTAAGGATCTATATAATATTGATGCATCCTCAATCCCATAGTGGTATGCTTTCATTATACATCATCTTTCCATAGGCAAACATTGGGCTGGTCTTTCCAAACTTGGCCAGCACCTTAGTAGTTTGGGTGGCCTCTCTATCATGCCACTATCAGGATAGATTTGCATTTATTGGAGGGACTCCATTTTCAAGTACTCTTAGTTCTTGACTAGCCCTTGGATTGGCTACATTTATAGGGTGAAGACTTGTTTTCCTCTCCATTTACTACGCCATCTCTCTAGCCAACGTTGCATGTTCCTTTCGGCATCGGATACTCCTTGTCTACCTTGGCTAAGTTTGATGGACCCAGATTGTTTCGAGGACACCTGCTATTGGTTGCTTTTACTCCAGTGGAAAAAGAAAATCAAGCAACAAACACTTCACTTTTCTTTAATACCTGGTGTCTTGTACAAAAAGAGAGTGAATGAGATATATCATCATTGCATGGTGCCTCATAAGGTGTGGTTAATTTTGGAAGAGTGTCATGATTCAACATGTGGGGGGTAATTTTGTTGGATGGATTACTACCTAGAAGGCTTTGTATGTGGGATATTGGTGGCCAATATTTTTCCAAGATGCTTTTGACTATCTAAAGCATTGTGATGTTTGTAAGAGGAACAATGCTAGGGAAAATCGTAAGTGACTGCTGAACTCCATTTTGGTGATGCTACTCTTTGAAAAGAAGGGCATTGATTTCATTGGACACGTGCATTCTTCATCTACAACATGGAGGGAACATATTGTTATGGTGGCATAATTTATGAAGTGGTTTGAAGCTTATGATATAATGAAAGATGATGCCAAGGATTTCATTCTAGAGCAAATCATTTATCATTTTGGTCCACCTAAAGAGTTTGTGTTTGATTGTGGGACACACTTCTTGAATAAGATCATAGAAGCATTAATTGAAGTTCTAAAAATTATGCATAATAAAACCACACGTTATAACAAGTTAATGGACAAGTAGAAAGTACCAAATAAGTAACTTGTGGAGATTCTTTTCAAAATTATATCAAAAGGCATGCGTGATTAAAAAAAAAAACCTTTATGTGGCTAGAGCAGAAGAGGTAGAATCACAATTACAAGCAGCTTATACCTCTAGGGCAAATTAGAATCCAAGTTTAGGAGTTGGAAATACTTTAGCACTAACGAATGGAGGTCAAGGGATGCCCATGAGTCCTCCTAATGGGAGAGGAAACATAATTCCAAATGTGCCCATGTTGCTAGCTCCTTCTAGTGTGATCATGCCTATGACTAGTCAAATGGCTCAACCAAATTTTTGGAAGCCCAACAATAAATTCTACTATTGTTCTAGGGAATCAACATCCCGATCCCTAATCAAGTGGTTAGGCCAATGGAATGACAGGTAGATGACCGCGGCTATGGGTTAAGTGCTTCAAATGTCCTTGGTGAAGTTAAGGATATGATGAAACACTATACTGATACAATTAGCAAAAAATATAAACAAATAGCCATTGATGTCAATTTTCTTAAGAAGTAACTGAATTTGATAGGGAGTCGACGCCCTGAAGAGAGTGCCCCCTCAAGATTCAGCTGTAAGTGGTGTGGTGGCCAACATTTCCCTAGGAATTGTCCAAATGTTAAATGCGACATACGTGGGTCCGGCCTTTTAGCCAGTACCTGCTGGAGTAAGATTAGCTCTCTCTAGCAAGGAAGTAAACAACTAGGTCTAGTTAATCATCGAGCACAAGGGAATAATCTCCAGGAAGATGAAGGACCAAAACAAATATTACAAAGAGGGAAAGCTATGGTAGAGGATCTACCTAGTGGTAGTGGAGTTAGCCTTATAGAAGCTGTTTGCATCAATGGCACTAAAGCTTCTAATCTACGTGTTATTACAAGAGGTCAAAAGGATAAAGAAGCCGACAAAGCGAAGGCAAAACCTGTCGAGGGAAACCCCAAACAAGATGATAAGGGGACACAAGTCCTTAATCCCAATATGGAAGGTGGACCTCTCAAGGCCGTAGATGGTAAAGCTGACCCCAAGAAGGATAATGAGTCACTAAAGAAGAAGGAAAAAGCCAAGAAAGAAGCATCAAAGCTGGTTCAAAGACCAAAAGAGAGAATGGTCTGGCCAGAAAAGCAAGCTCTTGCTAGCTATCATGAATTTGGTTTAGCGAGTTCTCTTTGTGAAGTTAAGGCAAATGCAAATATTCTATAGTTGATTAAGTTGTCCTTAGGAGTGCACAATGAATTTAAGAAGATTCTACGCATCGGGTATATCATTGAGTCCTTGGGAATAGCACGAGTAGGAGATGATTGGTTTGAGCATTGCTAAAAAGCATCGTTCTAGGGTAGCAAGGAGTCTACTACAGAGGATATCTATCAAGTGACTTTGAGTGAGCCAATAGAGGCTCATGATAGGATAAGGGATGTAGATGTAATTGAGCTTGACCTTGGTACGATGAATGATTCACGACCAATTACATTAGGGTCCATGTTTAGTTTGGAAGAAAGAAAGGACTATGTGTCCTTGATTCAAGAATTTCCTAACATTTTGCTTGGAGTTATGATGAGCTGAGAGGCATTCCTCCCAGCCTGGCTATTCATACGATTCCTTTGAAGTAAGGTAGCTACCCTATACAATAGAAAGTAAGGCATATGCCTTTCAAATCAAGGGATGGGCTATCCAGAAATTGACAAAGCTACAAAAGGCTAGTTTGATTTTTTCGGTTCAGCACACAGAATGGTGTTCACCAGTTGTTATTAGGAAGAAGAAGAACAATCAGATTTGTCTTTTCGTAGATTTCAGAGAGCTTAATAAGCAGACGATTAAGGATTACTACCCGTTGTTTGCCATTCATTGATCAGATTCTAGATTAGTTAGCAGGTAGGGAAATCTATTTGTTTATGGATTTCTTTGCTAGATATAACCAGATGGCTATTGTAGAGGAAGAAAAATTGAAAATGACATTTATTACTATCTTCAGTACCTTTGCGTATCATGTGATGGCCTTTGGTCTATGAAATGCGCTTGGGTCTTGGCAACAAACAGTTGATAAGTCTTTCAGTAATATCTCCCCAGAGGAGTTAAAATTATTTATTGATGATATGGGGGTAGCCACCACAAGGGAGCAACAACTGATTATTCTAAGGAAATGTTTTGAGCGTTGTAGACAATTCTGATTGCTCTTAACCCTAGGAAGTGCATATTTGGAGTACCATATGGGTTGTTACTGAGCCATGTGGTTAGTACAACTCGTATTGTGACTGACCTTGAAAAGATAAAGGCTATAGTGTCTATGAGCATGCTGAGGTTATAGTCTCTATGAGCTTGTCCCGGTGCACAACTTTTTCTGTCTCAGTGGGATACTATTGAAGATTTATCAATGCACTAGCAGAAAGAGCATTGCCATTGACAAACCTCCTATCTTTTAACTATTTGTTTAAGTGGAATGAAGCTTGTCAAGTATCCTTTGAGGATGTGAAGCAGGAATTAGCAAAAATGCCAATCCTAAAAGCACCCAGAAGAGGTGAAGTTTTCTATATATTTTCAGCAGCCACAATGCATCGTATCGGCTTTGTTGTGCTATTAAGCTCAAATTTGGGCGGAGAAATGGTATCATCCAATTACCTTTGCTAGTAGAAAATTGGGGGTACTTGAAGCTAACTATACATACATGGAGAAATTGTGCCTTGGAATGGTCTTTGCGATGAAGAAATTTAGGCATTATATTCTCTATGAGAAGGTAGTATTCTTTATGAAGGCGAAAGGACTCAGATTGTTGTTGCTAAACAAGTTGCAGTTGCCTGACCGTTTAGCAAAGTGGTTAATTAGGAGTTTTATTATGAGATTAGGAGCAAGCCACCGAAGCTGTAGGGTATTGTGGAATGTCTTGTGGATTTCGGGGAGCCAAAGGAAATTCTGGCTAAGGGAAGTGATACTGAAGGTCTATTTAAAATCAATATAACTTCCATCCCTTCCTAGTATGAAGCTATAATGCATTATTTATCTATAGGAGAATTTAGGATTGCATTATCAACGTCTGAAAAGAGAAAGATCAAGCAACAAGCATTACATTTTTCGATTATAGCAGGTATCTTGTATCAGAGAGGAGTAGATGATATCTAATCATTGGTGTGTAGTACCCGATGAAGATACCATTTATTCTTGAGAAGTGCCATGATTTAGCATGTGGGGGACATTTTGCTAGCCGACTTACCACCCAAAAAGCTCTCAATGCTGGATATTGATGGCCATCAATTTTCCAAGATGCTTTTAGTTATGTTAAGCAATGTGATGTTTGTCAAATACATGATGCGAGGGAAAATTGTAGGTGATCTCTAAATCCCATTTTGGTTACGTTACCCTTTGAAAAATGGGGTATTGATTTTGTGGAACCAATATACCTTTCATGAACTATGAGAAAGCGGTATATTATTGTAGCAATGGACTACTTTATAAAGTGGTCGAAAGCTCGAGAAACAGTGAAGGATAATGCTAAGGAGATAACCAGTTTCATTATGGAGAATTTTTTTTGTCGTTTTGGTCCACCAAAGGAGATTGTGTTTGATCGAGGGACACACTTCTTGAACAAGATTATAGTGGCCCTGACTGAAGCTTTGAAGATTAAGCACAACAAGACTACCCCGTATAATCCTCAAGTGAACGGTCAGCTTTGAGAGTCCAAATAAACAATTGGTGGGAATATTATCCAAGAAAGTATTGGAAAGCAAGCGTGATTGGGATAAGAAATTATATGTGGCAATGTGGGCTTACAACACAACATTCAAGAGAGCCATAGGCCACATCGCGTTCAAGCTAGTGTATGGGGAGGAGTGAATTTTGCCATTAGAAATAGAGCTCCCCACTGTGCATTTTTCCTTGAATCATTTGTTTGGGAGAGGAAGAAGCATTACAGGAACAATATACTTCTCTAGCACATCTTGATGAGATTCGCTTGCAGGCTTTACTACATCAAGAATTAGGGAAGAGAAGAATGAAAGCCCTTCATGATCTTCATGCTAAGAAGTACAAATTTGTGAAAGGTCAGTTAGTGCTGTATTATGATGCTTGTCGGGAGCTCTTTTCAATTAGAATCCAAATGGGATGGACCATACAAGATTGCATGTTTAGGAAAGAATGGCTCTACAGCCCTTCTAGCAGATTTTCGGGGGGTAGAATTTAAGACTAAAGTTAACTTTAATAAGTTGAAGCCTTACTATGTGTAAGGGTTGACGTTGGGCTTGGTGCCTGTGTAGGTCCTTTAAGATTTAGCTTTAACATGCAATAGGTACCAAGACGAGTGAATGGGCGGTATCATTCCCTATCTGGAGCATCCGTATCTTGAGCAACATTACCACCAAGGTTGAGTGATGCGGTGGAGCAAATGGTATCAGTTTATTGAGTGGCAAGATGGATCCTTTATATGGGAAATTAAGGTCTACTACCACCATTGTCAACAACTTTTGACTAGCATTCCTATCAAGTTCAAGGAAGGAGGGATTGTGACTGTTATACATCCTCTCTCTCGGCTTGATTTTGATTATCATACGTAATGAGTGAGCTGATTATTATGGCGTGGACTATCAATGAAGCCTGCGTTTATACTCTGTATTTTGATAGAGCTTCCAGAGGGCTCACTAAACATGAGAGCGTTGATGTGGTCATTAAAGATCCCTGATGTAGGGTTGTCATGAAGATGGGAGTCTATTTAGGACCCTCTTTTACTACTACTATGGTAGAATACAAGGCCTTGATCATGGGGCTGAATCTAGCTTGATGTGGTGGTATCTGCCAATTATTGGTTAAAGGTGACTCGCAGTTAGTAAGAAATTAGCTAAATGGGACTTACAATGTGCGAGATCCCATCTTACAGATGTACCATCATGCAGCCTTGGATGTGTTGCATATCTTTGAGATAGTGACTTGTCAGAGCTCAACAATGGAATCGCTTTGCGGATTCCCTAGCTAACTATGCTTTCATGGAAGATATATTTTCAATTGTGGTCGAGGGGAGCCCTTGCAATTACCTCCTAACATTAGCCTTGGAATAATTTGGGGTCTTCTTGTTCACACGTCATATTTTGGCTCTGCCGATGGTTAGTTTGGGTTATGAGTCAGGTAGGAAGTGAATACCTTCTTACTCTGTCATGGATGCATAGGATTGTGTATCGTCATATTCATTGGATACCCCTTGCTATTTATGCAGGGGGTTAGCTAATAACCTAATGCACTTAGTGTAGGGCCTAGGAAGCCTTATTATCCTTGGTTAATTTTTTGCTTTAGTTGAGTAATGTTAGGACCAAGGGATTATTTCAGTAGTACATTGTGCTGAATGGTAGTAAAATGGTTTACTTCATAAGGCTAACAGGGTCATTACTGTTGAGTTCTAATGTTTTACTTCATAAGGCCAAGAGGGCCGTTTTGTTGGTTGTGAAATGTTTTATATATCTTTAGGCCAAGAGAGCGATACGGCTGTTTGGTGTAGGTACCTTTAATGGTTTTTTGTTTTAGTGATTGTATCACATAGGTTGGATGAAGTGCTTGGAGGGAGCCTTTGTTGCGCAGGAGCTTCTTGTGGCCGTTCTAGGTGGTGTCATTGCCTTTCTGAGTTTTTCCTTAAGCTAATAATTATATGTGTATGTGGGGGTGATTTTCTTTTTATTTGCGGGGATTGGCAATCAAGGCATGAAGTCCTAGGGTTTGGTTAGGTATATCTGGGGGAGATTTGAGTAGTCATCTACCTCCTATTAGGGCATTGTCAGGCATTTAAGACTTGTGATAGAGGGTAGTCCTAGTGACCATGTCCTTCCTGCTTGCTAGGTAGTTGTCCTAGGAGTCCCTCTGCTAGTGTGAGGCAATTAGAGAAGCTTACCAAAATAGCAAAGAATAGCAACTTTTGAATATATCTAAAGATCAAAATCATAGAGGTATGTAAAAAGGGGTTCTAACCCCTCAATTAGAAAAAAAAAATGAAGAAAACTCCTACAAGTAGTTGATTATTGCCTTGTGGAGGCTTAGTAGGTTCCTAGGGAGACCCAAGGCTTGATGCCTTGTCTTCCTAGGGGTAGTAGCTAGCTGAAAGAAAAAAAATAAGGAAGGTTGGAGCGATTTTTTTTTTGAGAAAAACAAAAAAGGATTAAGTGCCGCCTCATGAGAGCTTGGTAGATTCTTGGGTACCGAATGTCAGGACGACTTGAGCCTGATGCCCTGTCCTCCTTGGGTCACTCTATGCGCAACCCCCTCTTTTTTACGCACTTGAGTATGGAAACCTTGGGAGGAAAATGTGTTATAAGAAAATTATGATGACCAAGCTATAGGAGTCCTCATCATAGGAGTCTTGGTCAAGTTGTCCTAAGTCAGGTAGCTAGTTCAGACCACCACTAGGGTGACCTCTTTGATAGGTTTTTTAGCCAGTCTGTATTCGAGCACTTGGTTAGCAACTCGCTTTGGATTTTTGTCAGATTATGCTAGGCCTATCCCTTGTGGATTCTCATGCCTTGATTCTGTCAGGGGTAGGGTGAGAGCTATTCTTGTGCTTTGTTGAGTATATTTTTTGTGGCAGCTTGATGCTTTCTTTGGTTATTGTTTGTGTAGATTGGGTCATGGGATTCGATGGGCTAAGTTGCCCTATCCCATGGTTGCTAATGAGAGCGGATTTTAAAGACATTTTTTGAAATGGAAAAGAGCTCGGGAGGCCGTAAAAGACCAAATTTTCATGCAAAATAAAATGATTGCAGATTGATGAGCTAAAATTTTCATAGATGGAGCTCGATGTCAGGAACCCAATGCAGGTCTCGGTTCATCGATCATAGTTCATTTGACCCCCTATTTAATCCTTGCAAGGTTTCATGTTATGAAGCAGATACATGATTCGAGAGTTGGAAAGTGCATCGTGAGTCCCAAATTGATAGATTTTGACATCACAAAGCCATCTAGCCGGACGGATCTCAAATCGGAGTTTGTTTGATACTCCAAAATGCAAAAACCCACTTCGATTGTAGTGTGAACATGAGAAGATGAACTAGATATTTTAAACTTTAAAACCTTAAGCTCGATTAAAGAGGAAAAAACCCAAAAAACTAATCATGAGCAAGAGGGGGCACAATTGTTTTAAAACCCTATTTTTTTGGAGATTCGTGCCTCTCCGATATTGGGGATAAGGGAGAAATGGCTATACATCTCCGATCTACTTCTTGAGGGCTCCGTTTTGGTTGGGGTGGAGTTTGATGCAAGATATGGATGGAATGATGGAATAAGAGTGAAGAAGATCATAGAGATTTTGATCAATCTCAACCCATAAATCAAAATATCAGAATTTTTATCTAAATAAATGAAGAAAAATAGTGGAAAAATGGATAAATATAGGTTTTTGCATTAGAAAATTAAGAAAAATATGCTTTATGTTTGTGGATGTATGACATGGCTGGAGCATGAGGGATAAGCCTTAGTTTAGCCTTGTCTCTATGTTAAAGTATAGTTTTTACTGCTTTTACAAGAAAAACACATGAAAAAATATCTCCTACACCTAGTACCAACCCATGCATAACCTAAATGGTAGGGAGAAGGAGGGGTTTGAGGATGCTTACTTGCTGATAAAATTTGAAATTTTAATCTATTTGATTGTGCATACCATATAGGATGTTTATAATTTAAATTTAAGAGGGTTTTAGCAACATGAGGATGCTCGGTGCTGACCCTTAGCAACGCAGCACTATGTGTAGGCTGGAATCATTGAAAGAAATATCTTTGCACTTCACAAGGCTGTTTGCTAAATCATAAAATGTTTGAGCACTATGGTCATTCACAATTGCATTGTGCATATAACATGGTATCATTACTGGATGCATTGCAATTGTCTTCTTATACATGTGACCCACGTGGAGCATGTGAGGTATCTTAAGTTGCAGGTTTAGACAATCGGCTTCCTTAGGGACTATTTAGTGAAGAAAATATCTATATCTCCTGGAACGTTTGAAAATAAGAGTGGAGTTCGTTATGTAAGTGCTATTTGTGTTAGTGACGCATGGACGAGGGGCCGATCCCCAAGGTGTAGGGGAGCTGTTGTGGGGCCATGGTATTCAGTCGAGGGGTGCTTCCTTTAGTTAGTGTACTTATGATGTGTTTTACACTGATATATGTGTAGGGACTCCCTTTGAGGAGTGTGGGGAAGGATTAATCTTGGACTAAAATTTAAAACAAACATAGAATTTACGATAGAAAGTCAGGGCAGTGTGTCCCTTAGACACTCCTGGTGACCGCGAGACTGAGGGGTTGTGTTCTTTGAGTATAGAGAGGCCCACTTAGTACTTAGAGCCAGTGTGGGTTTGTTTTAGGTCCCGACAATTATTAAGAGAAAGAGGTAGTTTTTGGGAGAGACCACATTATGAATTTAATGACCTACTTTTAACTAACTTAATTTCTCGATATTTACATGATTCATAAATGTTAAGAAAAATATTATTGATGCAATTACTTGATTCCTAATTCTCATTGAAATTTGTTATGGATTTTTCCAATGAACCTTTTTGAATTAAAAATTAATTTATTTGATGCATTTTGCTGATATATAACTAAAATAAGATTTAATTTGATGGATTATGATACCTTGCAATTTATTCTACTTTCAATATTTAAAAATCTAAATTAATAGTTCCTACTTTATTTTAACATTCTATTCTTATCAAAATTTTTAACTTACCTAAGTTGTGAATTATAAACAATTCATTTAAAATTTGAAAGAGCATTTGATAAGCCTATGAAAGGAACCTAGGATGGTATTGCTTGAGATGGTGTGTTGTCCATGCTCATGATTGCATTTGTAACTCTTGCTCTCTCTGCTCGAGAGTATGGTCTCTTTGGGGCCATTATGAAAAGGGTATTTATATGCTAGCCTTCCAAGCTTCATTGGACTTGAAGTAGAACCCCAAGCAACTAGGTGGATCCCTTATAAGACAAAGACCTTGTAGAGAGAAGAATGAGCCATTCCGTGGATGCTAGAGGCAAGAGGGTGGACAGAGTTTTTGCAAGTTAGAAATGGTGCTCTTTTACGTAGTGCTTGTCGACGATGATGGTCTCTTCTTGCTCTTCTCTTCCCTCATTACTCCCTCTCTTCCTCTTCTATCTTCCTTCTTTTCCTACTCTCTTCCCTCTATTATCATTCCCTTCCTCCTACCCCCTTATCTCTTCTCTTTCTATCATCCTCCTTCCTTACTCTTCTTCTTCTTTAATCCTTCCTTCCCCTTCTTCTCCTCTTTTTTTCTTCTCCTCCCTTACTCTTTTTTCTATTATCCTCCTTCCTTACTCTTCTTCTTATTTAATCCTTCCTTCCCCTTCCCCTTCTTCTTCTCTTTTTTTCTTCTTACTCTTCCCTTTCTTTCCCTTACTCTTCCTATCCTTCTCCCTTTTCTATGTGCGTGTGTGTGTAACTAACAACTAGGCAAAGTATAGATGGAGCGATGTAAGTGTGATCGAGTTGTTCTTGTACATACAACACTTTTTTGTCTTTACTACATAAACTAGAAATGTTTTTTTTTCTTCAAGGTGTTGGGCCTTTTCATGCCATTAAAATATCACGTATTTCTATCTATGAACATGATACTCGAGTCTCTAGATGATGTGTGATGTATTACAAAATTTGGGCATGGATTATAATAGCATTCATGCATGTGTCAATGTGACAATGTGCTCTTTCAAGGAGAATACAAATCCATGGAAACATGTTTGAAGTACGATCCTCATAGGTTTTGACAAGACTTGCAGGAGAAAACCATTCTTCAAATGGCTCTTACACATTTTTTTTTCAAACCATGAATCCCCCCATCATATGTTTGCACGTCACACATAAGCTTAACAATGTGTCATGTGCAACATAGGTCCATACATGGAATTCAACAAATACCAATAGACTTGCAAGCATGGGGTCACATTGATTCCACCTTTCCAAGCTTTACACAAGAGGCAAGGAATCTTCTGCTTGGTATTGGCTACATATAGATAGTGTGGCAAGCTTGGTCACATTAGGTTACAATGCATATCCATTGTCTGTTTGGGACTCCTGAATGTTGCGGACAATGAAGAAAACAGTTTATCAGGTTACAATGCATATCCATTGTGTGGATGACTCCTGAAGGTGGCAGACAATAAAGAAGTAAGTTTATCAGGGGGAGGGCCATGACTTGAGAGAAGGTTCTCTTGGACCACCCCTTGCATGAATGAATGCCCAAAGCTAGTGTGCATGAAAGATATTTCATGAGGAGTCTCTTCCAAGAGGAATGTGATGGTTCTCCATTTTCTACGAGATGCCATATGGGACCCATTGGATCCCATGCACATTTTCAAGAATGTTGGTAGCTTGTTGTGGGACAATATCACGAGAAAGAGAGACACTCTGGGGGTATGGATGGAATTGAACGAGATAGGTAAGGTGGAGATGTATTGGCCATAGATGAATTTTGATGGTTGTGTGCAACTATCTCATGCTCCTTGGGTCCAATCCACTAAAGAGGAGTGTATGGTAAAGAAAATTATCAAGTCTATCTACACACCGACGAGTATGATGCATTCTCTTAGGTTTGTATTTTATAAAGATGACCACCTAATAGGACTAAATTCCCATGATTAGCACAAGATACGCTAGGTTTGTCCTAGCTTTGATAGAATCTAACTTGAGTAAGTACTATCCGTATCTTTTTACTTTGCATTGATCTATAGTTTGCAATGCATTAAAATTTTAGCAATTCATAGTATCGATTAAAATCGTAGGTTGTCTCACTCCAAGTATAGATTTGAAAATTTATAAGTCATCAAACTTAGTCTAGTGGATCTTGCAAAAGGAGATAAGGATATCCTCCATTTAATCCGTAAGGCAAGAAGTAGTGCAAATAATCTGTCTCTTTGAGAAGTACTTATCCACAAGCATGCTCATGATACAAACTCACCTCCTAGTACATCTTGTGGATGAAGTGGAGATTGTAGGACCTTCCATACCTGATGAATGTTCTTCTTTGAACACTTCATAAAAACCTTGAACAGCTATGCCACAATGAGCTCATCCAAAGGGTAGCATGGCTGAATTGGCAAGTGTTGGAGATATTGATATATATTCTAGAGTGATTGCTAACAATGGATTTAGATAACAATATGCTTTGGACATTGAAGGACAATGATGGAATAACGTGAGCTATGTTAGTTGAAAATGGGATAGAGAAGAGGATGGATGGAGCCATGAAGGAGATAGTAAATCATTGTTGTATATTGCATCGTGCATCCATGAAAAAGTGGCTGGGTAGGTGAAGGAATGGAAGGAAATGTGATTAGAATTTCAGTGTAGTACATGTCACCAACATGTTTTAATATCTTGAGGGCATGGAGGAGTTGCCATGGTTTATGCATATGAGGTGGTTGCATGATGCCTTGAAAATAACTTCATGCCATGGGAAGAAAGTATCTAGGGAGGAGTGGGAGTTCTCAAGGGGATGCATTCCAAAGGTAAAAATGTGCTTTCTTTATCATTGTATCTAGTAAGTGTGTATGACAAATATACTAGGCGTTTCAATATGCAATATAAAGTCTACAACATGGCATGGTCATGTGGGTGAAATTTTTGAGTTCAGCACATTGACAAATTGTGCTCCTTGACGAACTATGGTGTTATGGCAAAATTTGAGCAATAGAGTCGACAGTGGGCCATAGATCCTATAACGTGCCCACCCTCAAATGGCGGGACACGTCTTAGCAGCCCATTGGGAAGAGGGTCTAGAAAGCTCCACCTGGCACTCGCAAGGAATGTCATAGGGTTTGCGATCTAGGTCTTCCCAAGTCTGCCCCGAGCGGAAGTGTCCGGCCATTCCCACTAGGATCGACCTGAAGTTCAGATTCTTAGCAGCCGGGTTCACCTAACACCCTTCTAACGTCGGTCAATAGCCGCTCTACTTTGCGTGGATACAATTGGACTAAAGCAGACTCATACTGCACTTGATTCAAAGAGAATGGGAAACGAGAGGGATGCATCGCTCGACCTCTCTACCCATAGGGCATAGTACCATTCCAGTCCCCTAAAACAGTATGAATCAGGGTTCTAACCAACATTGTCTAAGGTCATCGTCCGACTTTTCCTAAAATTTCTTGTTAACATTTCCTTTGAGGAAAGCTCTCGGCTAACCGAGACCACCCTTTCGTAGGATAGACCCATTGGTCACATCCACCACACTTCCCTCGGGGGTTGTTTTAGTTATCTAATTACCTACCACATTATGTTTAAGACATAAAAGCAGCTTCCTTAATGAACCCGTTAATCACAGGTTCCTTTACGTGATTTAGGGAACTGATACAAAGACAAGACAAAACAAGATCAAACACTTCCTTAACTTATCTTTAGATTAATGTTTGTCTGTCGCCCATACAGGAGAATTAAGTGTCCCTTTCTACCTCCGTAGAAAAATCCTTCCGTCTCTCGGCAATAAGAACTCGAAGGTTTATCCTACCAAGATTCTGCCTTGTAACTAGAATCAAGGCCTTGAGATCCCATCTCGAGTCACGTAGAACACTTGTGTAAGGTCCGGAGGCATTGGGATTTATAGCCAGAGCCCTCCCTGGCACCCAAGCGTCCTCCTACGCCAAGTAATTTCCACGGAGAGACCTCTCGTGGCGGGTTCGGTCCACATTCCCGGCACGGATTCATAACCCCTTTGGTTAGGGTTTGGCGGTTCGCGGAGGGTAGCTAGTGCCATCCTTCCTTAATTATCCCTTTAGGAAATCATCCAGAGCTGAAGCAACCAGCCTAATAACATTTACTAGGGAGAACATCCCTTTTGTTCCCATGGCAATTTATCCTTACAGTTCCCGCCATGAAAATATCAATCACAAACAACTTAGATTAGCATCCAAAACCACATCAAGAAATCACCTTGCTTATGATCCTCCTATCCTTAGTAAGATTCTCTCCTCTTACCAACACAACCAGTCGATTTCCACTTGGAGATACCCTTTTCAAAGAACCAAGCATAATTTGGGTCAACAATCCATTTAGAGTTAGGTCATCTATTAAGCTAGGAATGTATCCACTTGCGATAGTCTACAGCAAGATTGATAAAACAATTCGTAGGAAATTATACTTGACCTCTTAACTTCTTTTGAAGCTCTCTTCCCCTTGGGCGTTCCTTGTGGTAACTTAGTCCTAACTCAATGCATTGATTGGTCAACCAAGGCAACATACAAGCCTTATTCGCAACCCATCCAAGAGCCTTTTATTCTTTCAGTTCTTTATTCATATCTCTCTAGCCAAGTAAAGTTAACACGCTTGGCAACACAAGACTTTTCACCTAGGCCTTCAAGATACAGTTTAGATGCATGCGTCCCTTCCATCTCTCTTAGTGTGGTACTATGCAAAATTCTCCAATCAAACTTACCCATCATGCACATGGTGCATTGAATATATTAGTACATCCTAAACGACCTTTAACTCTCTTTATACCTGACAATGAATACTTATTCCTAATGCACCAGATCTCATGTGACTTGAGTATATGAAATTCTAGGTTTCTACCCATCGGTGCAATTGCATCCTATGAACAGAAACTAACATTTCGTGTGTTTAATTTTCATGCAGATGAAAATCATGATTTTTATTGGTTAATTTAAGATCTGCTCTACGCGAAGGTCTATAATTTTATGTAAAAATTTATGAAAACCCTATCATTTCATGTGCATCAATCCATGCAGAATCCATTCTATTTGTCCACTTGACTCCCATGCAATCATCCTGTATTTGCAATAGTTCGTGCAACAATATTTCATGTACTAGGCTTGTCAATATTTCATGCAACTCATGCACTTGACTTTTCATAATCATGCACTTTAAGTATGGAAGAAAAACCATGAACGATAAGAAATAAGAATAGTGGGAGGGTTAGAGGACACCCTTTTCGAGTGGGTAGTCAATGTCGTCTTGCTAGGTGTCACGAGCCATCCACGGACTTCCGGTCTCATGCGTCCGCGTAACCCTAAGTGTCCTTGATTTCTTGATAGCCATGAACGAGTCTTCGTGCTTGGCCTTTTGATTTCTCTTCAAGTTCTCTTCTTTCTTACCTTCTTCTTCTTCTTCTCCTCTCTCTCCCTCTTCTTCTCCTTCTCTCTCTCCCTTCCTCTTCTTCTTCTTCTTCTACTCTTCTTCTCCTTCTCTGTCTCTCCTCTTCTTCTTCTCCTTCTCCTTTCTCTCCTTTCTCTTCTTATTCTTCTCTTCTTCTCCTTCTCTCTCTCCCTCTTCTTCCTCTCTTCCTCTCTTCTTCTCCTCTCTCTCCCTATTCTCCTTCTTCTTCTTCTCATCTCTCCCTCTTCTTCTCCTTCTCTCTCTCCCTCTTCTTCTTCTTCTTCTTCTTCTCCTCTCTCTCTCTCTCTCTCTTTCTCTCTCTCTCTCTCTCCTTCTTCTTCTTCTCTCCCTCTCTTCTACCTCTCCTTCTTCTTTTTCTCTTCTTCTCCTCTCTCCCTCTTCTTCTTCTTCTTCTTCTTCTTCTTCTTCTTCTTCTTCTTCTTCTTCTTCTTCTTCTTCTTCTTCTTCTTCTTCTTCTTCTTCTTCTTCTTCTTCTTCTTCTTCTTCTTCTTCTTCTTCTTCTTCTTCTTCTTCTTCTCTCTCTCTCTCTCTCTCTCTCTCTCTCTCTCTCTCTCTCTCTCTCTCTCTCTCTCTCTCTCTCTCTCTCTCTCTCTCTCTCTCTCTCTCTCTCTCTCTCTCTCTCTCTCTCCTCCTTCTTCTTCTCTCCCTCTCACGACCAAGGGCGCTGTTCACGGGGTAGGGCAGGGTGCCGTTGCCTGCCACAAGCTAGAGGGGGGGGGGGGGGGAGGTGACAAAGTATGAGGGGGGGAGGACCTGCCCTCAAAGTTGGAGGAGGGGGCGTACTGTGCACATTGGCGGCGGGGGGGGGGGGGGGGGGTTCACACTGCAGTCGAAGGGGTGGAGAGCTTGCTGCCCCCATCCAAATGGAGGTAGGGGGGAGACTCTTGTAAGTGGGGGGGGAGAAGACAGCTGTCCGCTGCCACCTACCTGGGGTTGCATGCCCCCGCCCCCCCCCCCCACTCATTACTCACACACACACACACTCTCTCCCCGCCATGCACATGGTAGGGGGAGAGAAAAAAATTTCACAAAAATTTAAAAATAGTGAAGGGGGGGTTCTCATGGGGGGGAGAGGCACGGGGGAAGCATGGGGGGGGACATTACAGATCCAAACATTATAGTGGATGAGATGGTATATTTTGGCAACTTATAAAGTGTTATTTTAGTAGATTATCATAGCTTCTTCATGATTATATTCGATGTATAGTGGTTTAAAAAAGCAGTGTTGTTTGACAAGTGCCATTCAGATTCTTAAAGGTAGATTTCAAGAAAATATGAAACGATTTGTGCGACATGTTTGTCTTACTAAGTCACTATGAGTACGTGCATGGCATTAAATTTTTTTTTTCAACATGAAAAATTTACAAATTCTTTTTTTTCTTTGCAACATATTCTCGATTGATTTCAAATGGGTACTCTTCTACCCTAATCTACAACACCCTCATTTGGTGGTACATTGTGCCTACAATGTCTTGAATAGTTTGAGTGTATGATGAAACCAATGTCCTTAGAATGGGTGTAAAGTATGTAAATAGAGGAGTAACTATTATGGGGGGTGGAGGATGAGGAGAGCTTGCAACATGCAAAGGAGACAAGCACACAAAATCCAGTGGAAGAGATAGGAGTACAAAATTTTTTCAAGAGTGAAGTAGACTCTTCTTTCTACAGGGACCTATGCATGTATCTTCCAGTGTATGCTGAGATATGCCAAGAGCTTATCATGGAGCTATAGTATCAGTCATATTTGAATTTTCTTGTTATCAAATTCATTGACTACTCACTTATGTTAGTATTTTGTTATATGTTTTTAAACCCAAGTACTTCTTTGCAAATATATATTATCATGCTTCACTTTCACCCTTATATTGGTTATGCTAACATCATTTTGCAGCTATGCAAGTCACTATAGTTGATTTAGAGAGAAGGATAAGCTGACATTACACAGATGAGGAGCTATAAGAGATCTTCAAGCATATATCTCTAGATCAAATATGTACTTCGGGGCCATAGTAGACCAAGAGTTGTCTCAATCGGCATTTGGGTATTTTGCACATTCTACCTTGGCACACTTTAACATATCAATCTCCAATAGGCAAAGTCGATGATCTAGGATGGCCATGGAGGGAGGCTTAGGGATACCTTTCTTGACTAGCGTAGGTGGTGGTTGTGGTGGATGCCTGAAGGAGTTGTAGGCTTCCCTTCCTCCTCATTGTAAGGGTGGTCATAGGGGGTTCTATAGAGCTATAAATTTCAAGATCCCATGCTTGATTGCTACTCCTTGCTCCCATGAAAATTCTAAAGAGAGTGACTCAGGTGCTTGCTATGGAGACACCAATGTAGTGTCCCCATCCCATTAGTCGAGTGGACACTTATCACCTCCACAATTCGTCACACCTATAGGTACATCCATTCCCCTAACACTAGGTTTTGCTTAGCTATCTATGGATGCTACTCCTATGGGTCCTACTTTGAGAGATGCCATCCATGTAGGTACTCCACATATATAGGGGTCTTTTGATTATGCCTAAAATTGTAGTCACAGGAGGGAGATGATGCACCTTAAATGCATCCCACCAAGGTATGGGTACTTACTAGATTAGAAAACTGGTATCGTGCTCATGAGAGGAGAAGAGTGGTTGCATGCATGAAGGAGTTGTACCAACAAATTTTTAGGCACAATGTACTAGATTATTGGAAAAATATATCATAGGAAAGCAAGGACCATGTGATAACATTTTTTCATGAAGAGTTTTTAGTACCTACACTTGCTGATCGGTTCTCCACTGGGGGATGGATGATGGATTGTATGCATGCCCATATACCACATAGACAATCAGACATACACAACACATTCAAGAGTGGTGTACCAAAACTTGAGTGGTTGGACCTAGAGGATTGGAGAAAACTTAGAGGGGAGGGTGCGAACTCTCGAGGGGGATGGTAGCAATAGTAGGAGGTAGCAAGGGTGTGCATGAGTTGTGCACCATCCTAGGAGTGGTAGTCAAAGGATTTATTTGGAGGACATTGTAAGATGTCTATTTGTTATGTTCACTTTCTTATATTGTATATTGCTTGTACTAATAACCTTATTTTCAACAATGCTACTTTTTCTATCATGCAAGAATCGATCATAAATCCCAACCCATGGGATTGGAGACTCGATGTGCTAAAAGATATGATCTTACTGTACTCATCGATAGATTATATGTGTATAGTAGGTCGATAAGTCATGTCTCTTTCATGTTTTCAGTTTTTAGATCTTGTGATACATTGTGTACTCTAGATTAATCTTTGGTTGTTTATATTGCAGAGTCTATTTGAGAATCCATTGCATCACGAAGAGCTCTTAGATAATGAGGAGTTGTAGTAGTTGCTTAGATTCATGGAGCATGCATCCCTCCCTTTTCTAGCCCTATGATCCTTGCAAACTCTTTCTATGTAGCTTTCTTTAGATACATTTCTCATCCTTTGTATGGACTCAAATTTTGTGATATTTATGGATACATTTCTCTACTTTGGTCTCTTCCCCTATAAGTCCATGTAGTTCTATGAAATATCAAATTTGATATTATACTTATTTGGAAATTGAATCAATGGACTCCTTTCCAACATCTCATGATGTATGTATTTGGATAATAGTTATATATGTAATTTATACTGTCAGAGAGTGAACTAGGGAGAGAGGAAGAGGAGAGAGAATACTGCAAAAGAGAGAGAAAGACTGTAGGAAGAGAGAGAAGAAGAGTGACGAGGAAAGAGAAAGACTAGTTTTAGAGAGAGAAAGATATGAAAGAGGGAGAAGCCATGGAAGCTGTGAGCAAGATGTGAGAGAAGGAGAGTAGTTGTATTAATGTGTCAAAAAGATATGAAAAATTACACGTCCTCTCCTTTTATACCAATGTCAGTGTGACATGGCATAATGTCAATATTATTTACACTAAATCCTTATTCCTAGCTTCTTACAATTCATCCCTTCCCAAAAATTTTTGTCCTAAAAAACAAACCTGGAAGACTAGAAAAGGGTGGATAGAACAGAGTACTACTCTATTTTTAGAGCTTTATAAATGGAAAATGAATGAGGTATGACCAACTATATGGACTAAGATTGAAGAACGAGAGTAGGCCTCAGCTATATACATGATCTGGAATACTTCAAAAGTATATGGAGCCATAAAGTCTTCAACAAATAATCTCAAAATAAAGTAGACAACTTGTTGTGTAAACAGACCCTGTTGGACCAAATCTGCCATAACTTCTACTAGAAGTGTCCAAATGAGGTGTACCATATATCAAAACAAAGCTTTTGAAGAGTAATTTAAGGCCATGTAGATATCTTAATTCTCAAAAGTAGGCACGATAAAAACTGTTCTAATACATTCTGTTGTTTTGATCCTGTCTGCATCATCACTAGCTCCATAATCAATAGGCTTTAGCCACCACCAATGTATCCCTTAAGAAAGAAAACTCATCCAATAGAGAATCAGGCCTCCAAGAAGCTTCCTCAAGTGGTAAACCTCTCCATTTGATCAGATATTCCATGATAGAATGAGATCGAAAATTCTTCTCACATTGACCTATAACAGCCTCTGGGATGTACTGAATAATACCTTCTTCATCAATAGGTGGTAGCTCATCAACTATATCCAATGGATCACCATAAAAGGGCTTGAACTGACTAACATGGAAGACATTATGAATCTTTGTGGAAGAGAAAAGCTCTAATCTATATGCGAAGTCTCCAATTCACTTAAGGATCCGATTATAAGGGCCATAAAACCTGTGGGAAAGCTTATTACTAGATCCATCTTTTAATGTAGAGTACTTGGACTTGGGCACCTTCAGTAAGACCAACTCTCCTTCTTGGAACTCTAAAGGCCACCTCTTCTCATCAGCATACATATTCATTTGGCCTTGAGCTTTCCTAAGATTCATCTTGCATTGCTGAAGAAGGGTCTACATTCTTTCTAACTCTTCCTTCCCATGAGGATTGATCCTTTCATTAAAGGTGACTGTGGGTAAGGGCACCTTGTAGCCATACACAGCCTCAAAGGGTGAAACTCCAATACTAGCGTGGGTAGAATTTTTATAAGCAAACTCAGCCAAGTGTAACCAAGAATCCCATGAAATTTGGACATCATAGCAGAAATGGCAAAGATAAGTCTCCAACCATTTATTGACTCTTTCTGTCTGTCCATCAGTTTGTGGATGTTAGGTTGTAGATGGAGCCAATTTAGTGCCCATAGATGTAAAAACTACCTGCCAAAAGTTACTCATAAACTTTGAGTCTCTATCATGAACAATCACCTGCGGTAATCCATGTAGTTTAAAAATCTGCTCCATAAACTGACTGGCCACTTGAGAAGCAATAAACTGAATCTTGGTTGGAATAAAATGGGCTACCTTGGTGAGTCTATCTACCACCACATATATACTATTCCATCCCTTCTTGGTAGTAGGCAAGCTAGTAATGCAATCCATAGTAATATGAGTCCATTTACTTGTAGGAATAGGTAATGGCTATAACAAGCCTCCTGGCTTATGGTTTTGTCCTTATTCTGCTGACAAGGCATACACTTCATAACAAAGTCCTTAACATCTTTCCACAGTCCTTTCCAATAGAAACTTTTGTTGATCCTATCATAGGTCTTGAAAACTCCTAAATGTCTAGGTAGAGGCAAAGAATGTAGTTCCTCCATAATTTTCCGTGTAAAAGAAGAGGTAGAAGGAATAACAATATTTCCTTTCAACCAAATAAGGCCATTTTTGAACTGGTAATGCGAGTTTTCTTCCATAAGGCCTTGCTGTAATTTCTAAAAAGTATGACTGAATTCTTCATCCAGAAGATAAGCCTCCTGTAATTCTTCAATCCAATCATTATGCAATTCTGTCATAGTTGAAACTTTGCAAGCCCATATACGAGAAAGAGAATCAGCCACTATATTATCTTTGCCTCTTGTATGAGTGATGTCAAAATCATAATTCTATAATGTAGCTACCCAATGACGTTGCTTAGGAGTAAGATTGGACTAAGTAAAGAAATACTTAAGTACCCTGTGATCACTGTGTTCTCTGAATTGGCTACCATATAAGTAATGGTGCCACTTCTTAATTGCATGAAAGATAGCCAACATCTCCTGGTCATAAACATTCATGGCCATTTCTTTATCTGTAAGCTTACGGTTCTCAAAGGCAATCACTCCATGCTCATGTAGCAAAACAACCCCAATGCCATGGCCATTAGCATCGCACTGTATAGTAAATTCTTTGGAAAAGTCCGGGCATACTAAGATAGGAGCAGAGGTAAGGAGTTCCTTTAACTGGTTGAAGCTGCTATCTACAAGAGCATCCCAAAAGAAAGCCTCCTTCTTCAACCTATCAGTCAAAGGAGTTGCAATGGCCGCATAATGCTTAATGAATTGGCGATAGAATGAAGATAAACTAAGGAATCCTCTGAGAGAGGTAGTAGTAGTAGGTGTTGGCCAATATTTTATACATTGCACCTTCTTAGGATCAGTCTGTATTCCTTTTTCATTGACAATATGTCCCAAGTATTCCACTTCAGTGTGCATGAAAGAACACTTCTTCTCCTTAGCAAAAACCATGTGATGTCTCAATACATCAAAAACCCTCCTCATATGTGCCAAGTGATCATGTAAAGTCTTGCTGTAGATCAGAATGTCATCAAAGAGCACAAGATAAACTGAAAGAGGAAAGGCTATAAAATCTTATTCATCACGCTTTGGAAGGTAGCTGAAGCATTTGTAAGCCCAAATGGCATCACTAAGAAATAATAGAGCCCAGGATCAGTCCTGAAAGTAGTCTTGACTTCATCACCCTCTTGCATGTGAATCTGATGATACCCTGACCTCAAATCAATCTTCGTAAAGAATCGATCCCCCTTAAGCTCATCAAGCAAATCATCAATCATGGGTATCGGATACATGTTCTTCACTATGATCTTATTAAGATCCCTGTAGTCAATGCACATTCTGAAAGATCCATCTTTCTTTTTGACTAACAAGACTGGAGATGCATTGTTGAGATATCGAGCTCCACTCGTGATATGCCAGGGTGACTGTTGTGCATTTATGTCACCGACTTGTCAGTTGCAGATGTGGTTGGTACACCGCCCATGAATAATATCTAGATGACAGCTATCCTTATCTACTCTAGTTCGTGGCTCAGTTAGTATGCCACCTTAGTTAGTTGTCTTTGGTTTGAGACCCATATATAGGGTCCTTCTATTTCTTTGTATGAGAGTTCTTTTTGGCTTACACAACTAAGAAGAGGAAAACTGTTTTCAGCCTCCACCTTTGTGTGTATTCTCCCATTGTGCAAGCAAGAAAGCTACAAGTGAGACTCCTTCCTTCTCTCCCACAATCTTGACATGGTATCAGAGCCTTGTTTTTGGTAAGGAGCTCAAGAAAGCAAGCCAAGTTCGCGGTGTTCTAGTAAGAGGAGCAGTGTTGCTTTCATTTTCTGTTTTGGGAGCAGATCTCTGCAGGTAGCGCAACCGGAAATTGCAAGAGTGCATTGTCTCAGGTTGAGACGCCCTTCGCGGTGAAGCAACAAGGCAGTATATACTATTTTTTTGAGCAACCCTACTTTTTTGATTTGAGGCCATTTCAGGGCCTGTTTTGGAGGCGGAAGTTTTTTGTACGCACTCAAGAAAAGGGCCTGTTTTATGATGTGCGACCACTGGTCTACAGGTCGGTGAAAAGTTACCACAGAAATTGCATCGTATGCTTGTGTGCAGAGACATTGGGAGTTACAGAATCATCCTTGTCTCCTGTTTATGCAAAATCGTCACTAGAAAGTGACTGTGTGGTCAAATACCACTTTCACCAGTTTTGCAAATTTGCCCTTGTGAGGGTGAAGCTGTGTTTTTTGCAGTGACAGAATTTTTTGCAGTATTCTATAATGGCGTCTGATTCTCTTTCACAGATTGTAACTGAAAAGCTTGACAAGAACAACTTCCAAGCATGGAAGTTTAGAATGACGAATTTCCTTATGGGAAAAGGATATTGGGAATTTGTTGCAGGAAATAAAGAAGAACCAGTTCTTCCTGATGCTCCCAATCAACAGCAAATGCAGGCATTCAAAGCATGGCATGAGAGAGCCAGGAAAGTTATGTAGTGGCTGTCTATCAGTATTTTAGACTCTATGATTGTGCATATTCAGGATGCAAGTACGCCAAAGGAGGCATGGGATACTTTGTCAAAAATGTATAGCACAAATACGCAAGCCAAGAAAATGCAGCTCAAGCAAGAGTTGCATAATGTGCAAAGAGAAAGTATGAGCATCAATGACTACCACATGAAGGTGAAGAAGATTGTAGATGCACTTGCTTCCATTGGGTCGCCAGTGGAAGATGATGATTTAGTTTCTATGACCTTGAATGGTCTAGGAAAGGATTATGCACAGTTTCGGACATCCATTTCAGTTCGTGAAAGATTTCCTGATTTTAAGGAGTTGATTGCTCTTCTAATTTCTGAGGAGCAAAGAAATGGTGGTGCATCTTTTTCAGGAGGAACTTCAAAAGAAACTGTCTTCTACTCAAATGCTAGAAGAGGTAAAGGTAGAAGTAGAGGAGGCCGATTTGGAGGCCGTGGTAGAAATCAGAATATGCAGCAGACTCAAGAAAACCAGTCCTATGGAGGAGGACGTGGTAACTCTAGAGGCAGGGGGAGCCAAAGAGGTCGTGATGGATGGCAAAGAGGCCAAAATGCAAACAACAATGTTGAATGCTACTATTGTGGTAAAATGGATCATATGGCTAAAGACTGCTATAAAAAGTAGAATGACATCATGAATGGGAAATCGCAACAAGGAAATTATGCATCTTCTAGTAGACAGGGTGATGACAGAAATGAGCATTTGTTTATGGTGCAGCACATGAACAATTTTGTGACAAGTGCAGAAGAAAGCAACGAAGTGTGGTATGTTGACTTAGGTGCATCAAACCACATGATAGGTCATGCAGGATGCAAGAAAAATGGAAAAACCAGGATTTGTGGAGACTGGTGATGATACTGCACATCCTATTGTGCAGATTGGAAAAATTCCTTTGTTTATGCAGGATGGGAAAAAGAAATACCTGTCAGATGTATTTCATGTCCTGAATATCACCAAGAATCTGGTTTATGTTGGTCAAATGGTTGAGCAGGGCTTGTAGGTCAGATTTAATCCTCATGGATGCTTTGTTGAGGATATGAAAAATAAAGGTCGCTTGATAGCAAAAGGAAAGAAGAAGGGCATAATGTTTACATTGGATGCAAACATGCCTGAATCGAGTACAGCAATGTTTGCACATGGGACCAGTGTAGTTGCAGATATTGATATCTGGCATAAATGCATTGGTCATGTTAATGTACAATAACTTAAATCAATGCAGGCCCAAAATATTGTTGCAGGATTGCCTAAATTCAAGGTTGCAGAAATGCATAAGGTATGTGAAGCCTGTCAGTTTGGAAAACAGGCAAGGAAACCATTTCCTAGACATGTTCAAGAGAGTAAGAAGCCATTGGAATTAATCCACTCTGATGTGTGGACTACTAAAGCTACATCTCTTGGAGGCTGTCATTATTTTGTTACTTTTATTGATGACTATAGCAGAAAAGTTTGGGTGTATTTTATGAAAAAGAAAAGTGAAGTTTTTGGGCATTTCAAAACTCTTAAAGCTATGGTTGAAAAAGAAACAGACCTGCAAATAAAATGCCTAAGGTCAGATGGAGGGGGAGAGTACCTCTCAAATGAGTTTGCAAGGTTCCTGTAGGAGCATGGCATAAAGCAACAATATTCATGCAGTCATACCCCACAACAAAATGGAATTGCAGAAAGGAAAAATAGGCATATTAGAGAGGTATCTCGTGCCATGCTCAACGAAAAAGACTTGCCAAATTTTTACTGGGCTGAAGCAGTTGCTACAGCAGTCTACATAATGAACATGACTCCCACTGCAGCAATACATGGCATGACTCCAGAGGAGAGGTATACTGGTAGGAAACCAGATATTTCTCATTTGAAGATTTTTGGTTGCATTGCCTATGTTCATGTGCGAGATGAGTTGAGATCCAAGTTGGATCCAAAAGCTGAGAAGTGCATCTTTATTGGTTACTCTTTGCAGCAGAAAGGGTATAGATGCTATAACCCTTCTACTCGTAAGTTTACAGTGAGCAAAGATGTTGTTTTTGATGAGATGAGTAGCTAGTATAAACCAGTAAATGTGATTGATAATGTAGATGCACAAAATGGTAATGCTACAAAGAATTCACAGCAGCAGTCACAAGATATTAGTGGACCTGGAGCGTCCTCTAGCAGTGGTTCACATTCTTCGCCATGGACAGACAGATTGAGATCAGGAGAATCTTCTCAAAGCAATGTAGATAGTGGTATGCAGGTATCACGAAAAGGAAAAGAGAAGGTAGTTCAGCCCATGTTTGATGTGAATGCAGGTCACTCTTATGTGGATGGTAAATCCAGTGGCTTAGAACAGAGCATTGATGATGAGTTGGGTATTCCTTCTATTGTTACACCTGGAGTAAGGAAGACCATGGATGTTTTGAGAGATCCAGAAAGTGAGCCTACTTTGTGTAGGTCTACCAGAGCTAGGTATCCTGTGGATAGGCTGAAATATGATGGATTTACAGCCATTCACTATGCATATATAGTCAAAGTGATACAGGAACTAGAACCCACTTCTTTTGAGCAAGCCATGGGAAAAGAAAAATGGGAGAAAGCTATGGATGAAGAAATGGATGCCTTGGAAGCAAATGCTACATGGGAGTTGGTACCTTTGCCTAAAGATAAGAATGCAATTGGCTGTAAGTGGGTTTATAAGGTGAAGCACAACGCAGATGGTTCTGTGAATAGATACAAGGAAAGATTAGTAGTCAAGGGGTATGCACAAACATATGGCATTGACTATGAAGAAACATTCAGTCTGGTTGCAAGGATGGCAACCGTAAGAGTAGTCATTGCTATGACTGCATCAAAGGGATGGTCTTTACATCAGATGGATGTAAAGAATGCCTTCTTGCATGGTGATTTGCAAGAAGAGGCCTATATGGAGCAACCACCAGGTTATGTGCATGCTGTTTATCCTGAGTTTGTTTGTAGGTTGAAGAAAGCCTTGTATGGCTTGAAGCAAGCACCTAGAGCATGGTCTGACAAGATAGGACAATATCTTGTCACTATTGGCTTTCAGATTTCCAAGGCAGATTTCTCACTTTATGTGAGAAAAATAGAGAAAGATATTATGCTACTTGTCATTTATGTTGATGATTTGATTATCACAGGTGATAGTGATGAAGATATCCTTCATGTGAAAATGCTATTGAAGCAAAAGTTTGAGATGAAGGATTTGGGAGAGCTGCGTTATTTCTTAGGCATTGAGGTGATTAGATCACCAAGTGGGATATGGCTCTTGCAGAGGGATTGAACATGCTGTCCAAATATGCGATGACAGGCTGTAAGCCTATTTCAGTTCCTTTGGAGCAGAATGTGAAGTTGAGCACAGATGTAGGTGAGGTTCTCGAAGACCCTACTATGTACAGACGCATAGTAGGAAGTTTAACTTATATGACTATTACCAGGTCAGATTTGAGCTATGCTGTTGGATTGGTAAGTTAGTTTATGCAGGCTCCAAGGAAACCACATTTGGATGCAGCTAGACGCATACTCAGATATGTGAAGTCCACATTGCAGTATGGACTATTTTATGAGACTGGGTTCAGATACAATTACATGGATACACTGATGCTGATTGGGCTGGTAGTATTTCTGATAGACGATCTACCAGTGGATATGTGTTCGCTTTTGGGAGTGCTGCAGTCACTTGGAGTAGCAAGAAACAGCCTACAGTTGCCTTGTCGAGCACAAAGGCTGAGTACAGGGGTGCAACAATGGCTGCATGTCAGGTAGCTTGGTTGCATAAGCTACTTTATGATATGCATCAGCCTACAGATGGGCCAGCTGTCATTTATTGTGACAACATGAGTAGTATACACTTGGCAAATAACCCAGTCTATCATGTTAGAACAAAGCACATTGAGGTGCATTATCATTATGTGCGGGAGAGGGTTTTACTAGGTCTTATTGATCTTGTTTATGTCAGCACAGAGGATCAGGTAGCTGACATATTCACGAAGGCATTGGGTGCAGAGAAGCTGCGCAAGTTCAAAGACCTGCTTGGTGTGCAGGAATTGGGATTGAGCTCGAGGGGGAGTGTTGAGATATCGAGCTCCACTCGTGATATGCCAGGGTGATCGTTGTGTATTTATGTCACTGACTTGTCAATTGCAGATGCGGTTGGTACACCGCCCATGAATAATAGCTAGATGACAGCTATCCTTATCTACTCTAGTTCGTGGCTCAGTTAGTATGCCACCTTAGTTAGTTGTCTTTGGTTTGAGACCCATATATAGGGTTCTTCTATTTCTTTGTATGAGATTTCTTTTTGGCTTACACAACTAAGAAGAGGAAAACTATTTTCAGCCTCCACCTTTGTGTGTATTCTCCCATTGTGCAAGCAAGAAAGCTACAAGTGAGACTCCTTCCTTCTCTCCCACAATCTTGACATGCATAAGGTGAAGAACTTGGTTCAATGAATCCCATCTCAAGAAGTTCCTTGATTTGCTTGGCTACTTCCTCTCATTCACACTTTGATAATCTGTAAGATGGCTTATTGATTGTCTTTGAGTTGGGCTCCAAATCAATGGGGTGATCTACTGCTCTCTTGGGAGGCAATGAAGTAGGTACCTCAAACAAATCTCTATACGCCTCAAGAAGAGCTGTCAAGGCTGGATGGTTTTTTGAATTATTGGGTTGATCTTGCATCTCTTTATTCAAATGCAAAACAAATATTTGTGAGCACCTCTTGTACTCCCTTTTGAGTTGTTGAATGGTAATAAGTTGAAAATCTGATCTACTAGGAATTCCCTATAAATGGATAAGCTGTCCCCATTGAAGATAAACTCTATATACAACTGTGAGAAATCCATAATGATCCTGCCTAATGTCATCAACCAATCACAACAGAGTACAATGTCTATAGGCCCCATTTTCAAAGTGATCAGGTTTACTTTTGCTTCAAAATTTTTAGTCAGTTGTAAAGAAACCTGTGGGCATATCTGTGTGCTAATTTCCTTTTCACCATTGGCTACTTGAACTCTAATGGGCTACTGTAAATCTATGGGAATATAATTCAGTGTGTCCATGATGGACTTATTCACAAAACTATGAGTACTGCCACTGTCTATCAGAATGAACACTGGCTTTCCACAAATGTTTCCCTTCATACGGAGTGTATTAGGGCTCTTAGATCCTATACAAGCATCCATAGAAATAGAACAATTAGTGGCAACAAGTGGCTCGTAACAAGTCCCACTTGGATCAAACAGAACACTTTCACCTAGATCAAAAGGAAAAGAGTCGATTGGATCATAGAAATACTCTTGCCTAACTTCTTCCTCAAGAATTCTAGGGAAACTCCCAGAACCTTGCATGAGATAGCAACTAAGCAAGCCCTCATCGAACATAGAAGTGTCACAAAGTACTGAGTTGGATGCTAAACTCAAATTATTCGCATGTGCCTATGTCCTTGCAGACATAGACACATTACCTAGGGAGTAGCTTAAGGAATATTTTTCATATCCACTATTCTGGGAAGAGCAATAATATCTTAATGAGCACTATGACAAGCTCCTATATGAACAGATGCAACTCATTTTTGACGAGGAAGTTAACGAACTATGCTTAATTGTGACATTCAAGGAAGCACTTTGCCAACCAAATCTCTTAGACATAGAGCAACTAAAGCAACAATCAGAAGGTTGAAGTCAATTTGAAAACCGTTTGTTTAAAAATTGCGTTAAAATGACTGAACTTGGAGCCCAGATAATGATAGTCTCAGAGGAGCAATTGGCCCAATGATGATCTCAATACCTATGTGGCACCAACTTCCTTTTGAGTACTGACTGTCATTCGAAGTATGGACTTACTCAAAACTAGCTAGGAGAACTCTTTGATTGATAAAATTATCACTAAGGAGGAGCTACATGTTACTAGTAGACTTGGACAAGGTACCATGCTACTCGAAGTTGCAAAATGTGTGTTGTTATTGAGTAGGTTGCCATGATTACTGGATACGTGTACCACACTCCAGTACAATCTTGAGTTCTACAATTGGTTTTTATCCTTACGAAGTGACATGGATTTATAAACATGTATATAAATAAAAATATTACATTTCCTTAGGCTATGAGGGCCATACGTCTGTTTGGTGCAGGTACATTTAATGGTTTTCTATTTTAGTGATTGCATCACACAGGTTGGACGAAGTACCTGAAGGAACAAAAGCTTCTTGTGGCCATTCCAAGTGGTTTCATCCCCTTTCTAAGTTTTCTCTCAAAGTTAATAATGCTATATGTGTATGTAAGGGTTAATTTCTTTTCGTTTGTTGGGGTTTGGCAATCAAGGCATGAAGTCCTAGGGTTTTGTTAGGTATATCTAGGAGAGATTTGAGTAGTTTTCTACCTCCCGTTAGGACATTGTCAGACGATAAAAACCTATGCTAGAGGGTAGTCCTTGTGACCCTATCCTTCCTGCTTGCTAGGCAATTGTCCTAGGAGTCCCTGCTAGTGTGAGGTAGTTAGAGAACCTGCCAAAATATTAAAAGAAGAGAAAGTTCTAAATATATCTCTTTTAAAAAAATACCGCGGTGTGTAAAAAGGGATTCTAACCCCTTAATAAGAAAAAGGGAAAAGAAAAAGGAAAAAAACTCCTAAAAGTAGTTGATTATTGCCTTGCGGAGGCTTGGTAGGTTCCTGGGGACAAGCAGACCCAAGGTCGATGCCTTGTCTTCCTAGGGGTATCAATTAGCTAAAAAGAAAAGAAAGGAAGGTTGGAGAAAAAATAAAAGTGAGCATTGAAAAAAGGATTAAGTGTTGCCTTGCGAGAACTTGGCAGGTGCTTGGATATTGAGTCTGGACTTAAGACCTATGCCATGTTCTCATTGGGTCACTCTACCCTTGAGTATGGAAATCTTGAACAGAAAATGTGTTACAAGAAAAATATGATGACCAGGATATAGGAATCCTTGCCTCGTAGGAGGTCCTGGTCCAATTGTCCTAAGTTAGGCAGGTAGTTCAGACCATCGACCTTTTTTATAGGCTTTTTAGCCAATCTGTATTAGAGCAGTTAGTTAGAGACTTGCTTTGGATTTCTGTCGAATTATGTTGGGCCTATCCCTTGTTGATTCTCATGCCTTGATTTTGTCAAGGGGTATGGTGAGAGCTGTTCTTGTGCTTTGTTGATCATATGTTTTGTATCAGTTTGATGCTCTTTATGATTATGTATGTGCATATCTGTTCGTGGGATTCAATGCGCTGAGTTGCCCTATCTTGTGATCACATATGAGAGCTGGATTTTAGAAGCTGATTTCGAGCCGAGCTTGAAGCATTTGAGGCTGTTTTTGGAGCAATGAGTATTCAAGAAGTGCCAAAGACCAAATTTTCATGAAAAATCAAAGGGTGAGACAGATGACCGAGCTGGAGTTTACTAGATGCATTTCGACATAAAAAATCCAAGGCAAGTCTAGGTTCATCGATCAGAGGTTGTTTGACCCCCCATTTAATCCCCACAAGATTTGGTGTTATAAAGTAGGTACTAGATCTGGGAGCCAAAAAGTGCGCGATGAAGGCTAGGTTTATAGATTTTTTTGCACCCTCCCAAAATCTGATTGGTGCCTCTCCGATACACACCCATTTGGAGAGAGAGATAAAAATTCTAGATTAGGACAATGAGAGGAATGAGATGACTGTAAGCTTTCCCGTTTTAATGGAGGATTTCAAATTTTGATTTTTTTAATCTTTCTCTCTCCTCTCTCATTTTAGCAGTTGTTCATATACATCAATTCAAGAGAGAAAGGGGAGGGTTGTGATGATGAATCCAAAGCAAATGATGATGTTGGATCATGATTGAGGATGTAGATTGGGTTGAGAGAGTGCATCAGCAGCAAAGAAGAAGCATCAATGGCCTCCCATCTAAGAGATACAAGCCTCGGAGTCGTGGTTTCTATACGTAAGTGAGTGGTTATTTTATTTTACAAAAAATGGTTGGAGAAAGTGTTTGTTCTTGACTTCCCATGTTGCATTCTCTCTGAAATATGAAAGGAAACTAGAAAATATGATTATATAATAGTTTCCCGCAAAACAGGCAAAACTCGCAAGTTGTGGTTTTTATAAAAATAATGGAATTTGGGTTGAGTTTTTTGGGATTATATGGGATAAAAATGAATATGAAAATGATGATGAGTGTTCTTGATCAGTAAGAACTCATAATTTTGAAATATCACATTTTTATGAATAAATAAATGAAGATAAATAGAGAAATTTTAGTTTTTTATGCTAAAAATTTTAAAATATGCATTTTATATCTATGAGCATATAACAAGGCTGGAACATGAGGATTAAGCCTCATTCAAGCCTTGTTTCCATGTTATAGTGTGTTTTTATCGATTTTAATATGAAAAATCACATAAAAATGAACCCTACACCTACCCAATGAATGCAAAACCTAACCGGTATAGGAGGGAAGAGGGATTATGAAAGTGAGTGATTGCTAAAAATCTTTTAAATTTTGATTTATTTGATTATGCATAGCATACAGGCCGATCACTATTTAAATTTAAGAGAGACTAGTAGCACAAGGAAACTTGATGCTAGTCTCCAACAACGCCACAATTACGAGTAGCTTGGAAATCATTAAAGGATTGGTTTTGCATCTCATGTGGCTGGTTTCCTTTTATCATAAAATGCTTGACCACAATTATCATCCACAATTGCATTATGCATATCACATGGTAAATCTTGGATGAATAGTAATTGATTGCCAATTACATGACCTACACTGAGTTGTGAGGCACCTAAGATATAAGTTTAGGCATTTGGGTTCCTTGGGAGATGGTAATGTGAGGAAATTTCTATCTCCGAGGATCGTTTAAAACAAGAGTGGAGCTTATTACATTTGTGTTATTTGTGTTAGAGCGGTGCATCGGGGGGGCAATCCTCTCGGTGTAGGAGAGCTGCAATGGAGCCACAGTATTCAGCTGGAGAGGTTGCCTTCTCTATGTTTATCTTACATGGTATATTATACCAAGATGTATGGGATCTCCCTCTGAGGATTAAGGAAGGGAAATCGTTGGACTATATTCCATTACAAATGCAATATCTCTAATAGTGATTAGGGTAGTAATACACTGGGGACTAGGCGGCAGAGGCCCCTTTACCCCCAACAACCTCCCACTTAAAGGCGAATCTACCCTATTGAGGAGTGAAAGGAAAAAGAAAAAAGACAGTACAACATGTACACATGTACAATAGGATGAGAAAAGACGTCATCTCATCCCACGCCCATCAACCTCTTGAGGAAGGCAAAGCACTCTATAAAGAGGCTTTTCATGAGCAGATCTGTAGGATTTTGGTCTGTCGAGATCTTGACAAGATCAACAGACTTGTCCTCAACGACGCACATATGAAGTGATACCTCGCCTCAATGTGTTTCGTCTTCGCATGGAAGGACGGATTCCTGGCTAACTGAATAGCACTCATAGAATTCGAATGTAGTGTAGGGGTAGTATCAATACCAAGGTCAACAGCCAAACGACCCAACCAAATGGCCTCTTTGCAAGCCTCAGTGTGGCTGCAACATACTAGGCCTTTGTAGTAGTAGAAAGGGCCGTGCATTTCTACACCCTCATCCAAGAAACAACACCTCCATCAAAGGTGAATACATAGCCAAAAGTGGACTTCCTACTATCTACATGTCCTGCATAATCAGAGTCAGTGCACTCTACAACTTCTGTATCCTGGCTACCATAGCATATGCACATGTCTGCAATGCCCTTTAGGTACCTCATGATACCCTTCACGGCATCCCAATGCTTCTTGCCAGGTGTAGTCATATAGTGTGCCACAACACCAACTGCAAAGGCAATATCTCGATGAGTGGCAATCATGGCATACATAAGACTGCCCACTACAGATGCATAGGGAATCTTGGCCATCTTGGCCCTCAGCTCATCTGTCTATGGACAATCAACCTATGATACCTTCACATAGGAAGGTAATGGACAGCCAATAGGCTTTACATCCTTCATGCGGAAGCGCTCAAGGACTTTATGAATGTACTCTCTCTGTGCCAAGTAGAGGAGTCCTTGATGCTTGTCGCGTCTAGTACGCATACCAAGTATGTGAGAGGCCTCTCCCACATCTTTCATCTCAAAGCTCTTCTTGAGCTGAGCCTTAAGAGCATCTAGCTCATCATGAGCTTTCCCTGCTATCAATATATCATCCGCATAGAGTACCAAAATCAATAAAGAACCATCACGGGATTTCTTCGTGTAAAGACGAATCCATAGCACTCCTGCTATAGCCCTATGACTGCATAAAGGCATCAAAATTATGATACCACTCCCTAGGTGCTTTCTTCAAGCCATAAAGGCTTTTCTTCAATTTGCACACTAGGTGCTCCCTGCTAGGTTTTGCAAAGCCCTTAGGCTACTCCATATAAATTTCATCATGCAAGTCCCCATGTAAGAAAGCCGTCTTGACATCCATCTGGCATAAATCCAAGTCAAGCTAAGCAACCAAAGCCAAGACTAAGCGTAGGGTAGTCATCTTAACCACAGGCGAAAAGACCTCATCAAAGTCCACACCATGCTCCTACTTAAAACCCTTTGGTACCAATCTAGCCTTGTATGCCAGCTTAGGGTGTCCAGGGGTACTTTTCAGCTTGTACACCAACTTGCATGGCAAAGCCTTCTTGCCCTCAGGCAAGGAAACCAAATCCCAAGTCTCATTCTTATGCAAGGAGCTTATCTCAAACTGCATAGCCCTCTCCCAGGAGTGGCTGTCACCCCTGCACATAGCCTCATCATAGGTGAAAGGCTCTCCTGCATCTCTAACCAAGACATAATGCATCGAGGGCTGAAATCTATCAAGTGGATGTCTATCTCTAGTAGATCGTCTCACGGCAAGCTTTGCTGCTTGCCCAACTACCTGTCCAACGCCCTGACCATGAGCATCTGCTGCAGCTATAGGCTATCCAATTGGCTATGTGGGAGCTCTCGGCTCCTCCTGAAATATGACCTTGCGGATCTCAACAACTCTCTCAGGCTGCCGATATATCGTGTCTTCATGGAAGACTACATCATGACTGTGGATGACTTTCCATGCCTGCGGATCCCAAAGACAGTAACCCATCTCGCCTACATCCCCATAACCAAGGAAAATGCATTTGACACTCTTAGGATCTAGCTTACTTCTCTTGTCCCTGGGCACATGGAAAAATGCCTCACATCCAAAGACACAGAGATGCGCATAAGAGGGAGGTTTTCTAGTCCATACCTCCTCTGCAACCTGGAAATCCAAACCACTAGAAGGTGATTTGTTTATGACATGCATAGTTGTACTAACTGCCTCAGTCCAAAAGCTCTGCGGTAGGCCTGCATGACTAAGCATATTGCGTACACGATCCTAGATGGTTCTATTCATCCGCTTAGCCAAACCATTCTAGGGGAGGGTGTAGGGTGTGGTCAATTGACGCTTAATACCCCTCTCATCACATAACTGCTCAAAAGCACGCGAGACATACTCACCCCCATTATCTGTCCTTAGGCATTTTAGCCTATACCCAAACTGGTTCTCTCAACCAATGCAAGCCATCTCCGAAACATAGCCAAGACATCGGATTTCCGCTTAATGGGATAAGCCCAAACTTTTCGTTAAAAATCATCTATGAAAGTAACAAAATACTTGGCACCACCCATAGACTGACAAGGCATGGGCCCACAGATATTCAAATGTACCAATGCCAAGGGCTCACTCGTGCGTGGCCTACCAGACTTCTTATGCGTAGACCTAGTCTATCTACCATAAAGACAATGCTCACATGAATCAAAACATGCATAACCAAGGGGCAGTAAGTACTGCAAACCAAGAAAACATTTTGATTCCCTTCAAAGACATATGGCCCAAACGGGCATGCCAAAGAGATACATGTGGGATAGAATCCACAGACAAAACATGATCAAGGGAAGAAGCGGATAGAACCCACAGAAAAAACATGATCAAGGGAAGAAGCAGATACAATCAAGGGATAGAGGCTACCAGCCTTGGCACGTCTCGCAATCACAAGTCTGCCACGAGTGATCTTCCATGTAGAGTCTCCAAAAGATACATGATAACCTACATCATTAAGCTGTCTAGTTGACATGAGAATGCGTGTCAAAGTAGGTACATGACGTACATCCTGCATAACAAAACTGCTGCCAGAAGGAAACTGCAGCCTAATATCACTAATGCCCACAATATCAAGAGAGCTGTCATGACCCAAGCACACAGAACCCGAAACAATACGGTATGAATGAAACCACTCTCGACAAGGTGTCACATGGAAGGACACACCTAAGTCCAAGATCTAACATTGTGCATACATAGAGTGTATCTCTGTCATCTACGAAGCACTAGAAGAAGCTGCAAGGATATAATCATCATCATCAACATCCTCAAGCTGCATAACATTGATCTCTTCAATTTTAACACTGGACTTTGCAGGTGCGATTAGAAGACTTATCTTGCACTTTGTCTTTCCCCTTATCTTTCCGCCTTTCATTGCATAGTTCATGGCATTGCGGCCTAATATGGCCCTTTTCCCCACAATGGTGACAAGTAACATCTGCATTCCTACCACGGGATTCGCTATGTGACTTCCCACGAGACTTGGACCGAGATTTCTGAGAATCCTGTCCACAACCACTGCCACTGCCATGCTTTCCATATCCATCATTCCTATCTTCCTTTGCAGAAGAGCACTCTCAACATCAGATAATTTCAAGGTAGCAGTAGAGGCACATAATGCAGTGTGGAATACATCCCATGACTCATTAAGAGTACCAAGCAAGAAAAGAGGAGTGACATCCTCTACAAAAGTGATGTCCTGTGAAGTCAAGTTCTTAAGTATAGCATGAAACTAGCTCAAGTAAGCAGACATAGTCACATTCTCCTTCATGCACAGATCCATAAGCTGCTTCAACCAATACATCTAACTCGCTGGACTTTTCTTGTCATAGAGATTCTTGAGTTTATCCCAAAGCTGCCATGTACTCTGTTCTTCCTCAAATGTATTGTAATGAACCTATTCTGTGAGAGATAATACAAGAGTGGACTTGCATAACTCATCAAGTTCAAGCCATTCCTCATCTGGCATAGTTGCAAGCGGATGCCCGCTCAACCTCAAAGGTTTGATTTGCAATTTTTGCACCAATAATTGCCAAATATGGCTCTTCCAATAAGAGTAATTCGTACCATCAAGCTTAGTGATGTTGAAAATAGCATGATCAATGGACAAACTAGCCATAATGCAGGCTGGAAGACTGTAGACTGTTCAAAACTGCTTGCTGTTTACTGTAGAAAATGACAAAAAAATCACCAAAATCGAGAGAAAATGGCGAGAAAAGTGTAACCAAAGCTGCTCCCACCAAGTACTAGTGAAAGTGTAGCATTTTAGAATATTTCAGTATGAAAAATCCATGTCAGTCCAGAGTTATATGCTTGTTGTAATAAATGATAGTAGGATACTTTGAGAGTCAATTTCTGACCAAATCACTGCACCAAGTCAATAAATGACAATCAAGACATGACCAGCCACCATAAACGGGCATAAATCAGCACCAAACAGTCATCAAGACCCTGAGCAAACACCCAAATATGTCACCAAAGTATCCATCAGTAGGCATATCCCCTAGACAGTATGGCAAAGTATACATAACACTGGCAAGACCTAACACCAGTAGGTGTATGCTCACTAGAGTGCAAAGCCCAAGCTCAGGTCAAAAGTAATTCCAAGATATCAGTGCATGAACCATACAACATGTAAGTGTAAGAGATCCTAAAGTCTCAAGTATCTGCAAAAATGCTCAAATAGCATAAATCTCATGCTCAATATTGGTCAAGCATACAAAATGCTCCCACTGGCACAAAAGGCAGATAAATGATCTCAACAGCTCAATCAAACCAAGTCAAAGTACCAAAGATAGGTAACCAAGACAATGCCTCAATAGCATCCCAAGAGCATGATAGTTAGAGAGCGACTGTAGGTAGCATCCATGATCAAGACATACATCCCAATAAAGATCTCTGACAACCAAAGTGACATCCAATATAAAATTCTGGAATAGAAAATGAGAATCCAAGACAAGTCTTCAGAGAACACTAAAGCTCAATAGGTATATGGTACACTGTGCCAAGACAAATGCATCAAGCCGTAGGCATCGGGTAAGCATGTACCCAAAGAGCATATAACTGTCAAAGCACTGACCACTGTCAAGCTTAGACCGATGTCAATAAGTGCGGGATGAAATAAGCTCAAGCTTCCAAAAGCATCTGGATCCAATGACAAGCTCAAAATCGTCCCTCGATAATCAATACATCATAGTATAACCCAAGACATACATCCGGAAGCAATAGGCATATGTCAAAGCATGAAAGATAGCTTCAGCCCAAGAGTATTCAGCATGCATTTATTGTTATAAATTGAGTACTTCCAACCCTACAATCAGGCCAAAATCATAGCATTACATGTAGCTTCAATCCCCCAATCAATTGACATCAGTAGAAGCATCACATAAGCCATAAGCATACAAATACATGCTGTCTCAGACTTGAAATTTGTTGCAAAATATTCTGTCATTGGAATTTGGTAAATCCGACATCACCATCACGTTTGGAGTGTGCCAAAACCCCAACTTAGACTCTTACCTTGCCTGAATCGGGTTTCGAATGCCCGAGATATGACAAAAAGAGTGATTTTTTGGGCCAGATTTTGAAACATGCACAAAAAAAACGTGAGTTGGCTGGGGGGTCTGCTGTTCCACATATCAACAATGGGGCCCAAAGGGGGCACAAATGGGGGCCAAACAAGGCCTACACCAAGCCTCAGCAAGCCTTGATAGGCTGGAAGTAAGATTAAGGTAAAGGAAGCTCCAAGAGGTGTGAGCTATGGCTACCCACAACCTGTGAAAACCCTATTTACCTAGACATGTGGACTGAGATAAATCTCTAAAATAATGAAGCAATACCTCAATGTCAATGCCCTGATGGTGCCTCAATAGTCCGGGAAGAAGCTCGGGAATCCGGGGAGTGACGGGAGCTCAAGAGAATGAGCTATGGCTGCCGAGAAGGAGACCCAATGCGAGTGGAACACCATATTGGAGAATATGGAAATTTTCCACAAGTTTGGGACACGTAGTCAAATCTTTGGATTTGTCATAACTTGAACACTCTAACTCCAAATTGAGCGCTCTATAGCTTAGTAGATTCCAATTTTCAAGCACTTTCCAATGATAGGTCACATCATATGGTTTTGAGAAACTTATGGGTATGTTATCCGGATGCCACCTTTTTAGTATTCAAAAAATGGGAATTGGGAGATTCCCAAACTCACTAATATTGTGTTGTGGGGAGTCGATGGGAAGCTGAGAATGCCATGAGCTAAGCTCAAGAGTCGGGAAGCCATGCTCTGATATCAGTTGAAAGATGAGAAGGATCAAAGCTTACACTCGAGAGCTATGGCGGGAGAGCAAGAGCAAGAAAGAGAGACAAGAAATGGGAACTCCAACAGTCACAATGTGTAATTGGGCCTTCCTTTATTCAAACTATCACTAAAAGAATAAAGAATAAAGTGACGGTGACGGGCGCCTGCTACCTGTAGTGTGCAGTGGTGGTGACTATCAGTGTAGTAATACACAGGCGGCTAGGTGGAGGCGCCTTTACCCCCAACATGATGCTCTTTATGATTATGCATGTGCATATCTGTTCGTGGGATTCAACAGATTGAGTCACCCTATCTTGTGATCACATATGAGAGCTGGATTTTAGGAGTTGATTTTGAGCCGAGCTTGAAGCATTTGAGGCTATTTTTGGAGCAATGAGTACCCAAGAAGCGCCAAAGACCAAATTTTCATGAAAAATCAAATGGTGATAGATGACCGAGCTGGAGTTTCCTAGATGCATTTCAACATAAAAAATCCAATGCAAGTCTAGGTTCATCGATCAGAGGTTTTTTGACCCCCCATTTAATCCCCACAAGATTCGGTGTTATAAAGTAGCTACTAGATCCGGGAGCCAAAGAGTGTGTGACAAAGGCTGGGTTTATAGATTTTTTGCATCCTCCCAAAATCTGATCGGTGCCTCTCCGATACACACCCGTTTGGAGAGAGAGATGAAAATTCTAGATTAGGACAATGAGAGGAATGAGATGGTTGTAAGTTTTCCCGTTTTAATGGAGGATTTCAAATTTTGATTTTTTTAGTCTTTCTCTCTCCTTTCTCCTTTTAGCAGTTGTTCATATGCATCAATTCAAGAGAGAAAGGGGAGGGTTGTGATGACGAATCCGGAGCAAATGATGATGTTGGAGCATGATTGAGGACGCAGATTGGGTTGAGAGAGTTCATTAACAGCAAAGAAGAAGCATCAGTGGCCTCCCATCTACGAGATACAAGCCTCGGAATCGTGGTTTCTATGCGTAAGTGAGTGGTTATTTTATTTTACAAAAAATGGTTGGAGAAAGTGTTTGATTTTGTTTGTTCTTGACTTCCCATGTTTCATTCTCTCTGAAATATGAAAGGAAACTAGAAAATATGATTATATGGAATTTGGGTTGAGTGTTTTGGGATCATATGGGATAAAAATGAATATGAAAATGATGATGAGTGTCCTTGATCAGTAAGAACTCATAATTTTGAAATATCACATTTTTATGAATAAATAAATGAAGATAAATAGAGAAATTTTAGTTTTTTATGCTAAATTTTTTAAAAATATACATTTTATATCTATGAGCATATAACAAGGCTGGAACATGAGGATTAAGTCTCATTCAAGCCTTGTTTCCATGTTATAGTGTGTTTTTATCGATTTTAATATGAAAAATCACATAAAAATGAACCCTATACCTACCCAATGAATACAAAACCTAATTGGTACAGGAGGGAAGAGGGATTATGAAAGTGAGTGGTTGCCAAAAATATTTTAAATTTTGATTTATTTGATTATGCATAGAATACAAGATGATCACTATTTAAATTTAAGAGAGACTAGTAGCACAAGGAAACTCGATGCTAGTCTCCAACAACGCCGCAATTATGAGTAGCTTAGAAATCATTAAAGGATTGGTTTTGCACCTCAGGTGGCTGGTTTCATTTTATCATAAAATGCTTGACCACAATGATCATCCACAATTGCATTATGCATATCACATGGCAAATCCTGGATGCATAGCAATTGATTGCCACTTACATGACCTACATTGAGTTGTGAGGCACCTAAGATATAAGTTTAGGCATTTGGGTTCCTTGGGAGATGGTAATGTGAGGAAATTTCTATCTCCTGGGATCGTTTAAGACAAGAGTGGAGCTTGTTACATCTGTGTTATTTGTGTTAGAGTGGTGCATCGGGGGGGCAATCCTCTCGGTGTAGGAGAGCTGCAATGGGGCCACATCATTCAGCTGGAGAGGTTGCCTCCTCTATGTTTGTCTTACATGGTATATTATACCAAGATGTATAGGATCTCCCTCTAAGGATTAAGGAAGGGCAATCGTTGGACTACATTCCATTACAAATGCAATATCTCTAATAGTGATTAGGGTAGTGTACCCTCGACACTCATGGTCGCAAGGCCATGTGGGGTTGTCCTGTTAGTGGTGTAGAGGCCTAGCTAGTGCCTATAGCCAATTTTAGGCCCTTTTTAGGTCCCAACATTGTTGGTGCTGATTCCTTGACCATGGCATTTTTCTCCATAACCCCTTGGTGTACAAGAGACTATCTTTGATGGCGTGTTCCTTCCTTTTAACTTTGCTTACTCCATCAAGTAGTGAGTGCTCAATATCTTTAAGTAAGAGACTTGGAACATTACTTAGGGTGGACACAAGATTCTCATATGGATCCTTATTTACACTTGCAAGCAGTACAGTTATTGCTTCATCTTCATCAATATTATTCTTAAGAGTTGCAAGCTAGATTTTTAGGCTCTTGAACTTGTTAATGTGTATGGTCATGGAAGCACTATCTTTTATATCCAGTTTATAAAACTACATGAGTAATTTTACCTTTGAATTTTTTACTTGGGTATCAAAGACCCTGTCAAGTTCCTCCCAAGCACTTCTAGCATCTTTGATGCCAGAGATATGATGTCGCACATCATCACTTAGTCCCCAAGCAATGATGCCTAGAGCCTTGTTGTTCATATTTTTCCACTCCTTTGTCTTGAGCTGGTCTTCTTCAATGAACCCATCTTCATCATCTTCCCTCTTGCTATCTGCATCATCCTCAAACAAGTTCCACAAGTTCTTCCACATAAGGTGGTACATGGTCTTCTCCTTCTAGTCCTGAAAGCCTTCTCCATTAAACTTGGCTATTTGCTCAAGTTTAGACATTTTGAAGGAGGTCTTACCATGACTGTACTCAGGCAGTATCTATCCTTTTACAATGAGATTGAAGCTTACAAGATATTTAATAAATTGGGCATTCCACATTAAAAATATTCATGTTTGTCAATGCAAGAACTGAAGTAAAACCAGCAAATGAATTGTTCTTGGATGTGTGAAGAAACATAGGTGCCAAGAAGCACTAGGTTAGTATCAAGAGATACTATCTTGATTTCAAGCTTGACATTGCCTGATTTCAGGTGGACTACTTGAATTCAAGTGGGTTGCTCTAGATCTTCTTCTTGAAGCTGCACTTTCTAAAATTTCTCAATCTGAATGATAGGGACTCCATTTGACTGAGAAGGATGAGAAATTGAAGAGATTTTTTAGCTTGAAGTTTAAGGCTATGGAGTCTCTATTTTAGGGTTTCCTACAGATTTGAGTTTTTTCTTGTAGCAGGAGCTATAGTGGATCATTTACTACAATATTAATGTGGGAGATAGGTTATGTATAGGCCTTCAAAAGCCCTATATGTGCAAGGTGAATCGTGGCGCGCAGAGGTTGACTACCATCATTTGAGGCACTGTTGACTACGATTAATGTGGATTTAGTGCATTATGTTGTATTACTATTTGCATCTGAGGGTAAAGATAGGGAATAGTCCTTGGGATTGTATTTGGTGGATATGCAATTCCTGGCATGGGAGGAGGTAAGACTCCTCTTCTTGAGGTCATTGATAGCCTTACCTCTACTTCATCATATGGTCTTGCATCTTCCATTGCAGCTTGCAAGTTGATTGGTCTTCTTAGCTCCACAAACTTATGAACTTCTAATTGTAAGCCTCTAAGAAAAACTCTCTTATGGATGCCTTTATCCAAGTTATGGTTGGTCCATCTCTTCACTGTGGATTCCATTCTAGAGACATATGCTTCCACCTATTCTCCAGAGGACTGATGTAAGTTCATGAACTCCTCTCTTATCCACTTTTCAAAACATTCACACCTAAATTTGGTGAGAAAGGCCACCTTTAACTCATTCCTTGTGCCTAAAGCTTCAACTATTAACCTCTCATACCACTAAAATGATGTGCCTTTAAAAGTGGCAAGAAATATTTCCAACCAATGCTCTAGGGTTCTGGCCTTGTGGGCCACATATGCTACCATTGTTGAGTGTTGAAATGACTTGTTTTTTGGCTGATTTTTGTTGTTTTTGAGAGCTGAATGGTTGATTTTATGGGATGATTGATTGATTTGGAAGTGGTTTGAGAGGGTTTTGGATGATATTGATTGTGTTTTGGAAGTTCATGATGTTTGTTGGTGATTCTGTGATGTTCTGATAGGTTATGAATGGTTCTGTATACCTTCTGTTTTGTTCTGTTTTGGTCTGTTTTGTTCTGATTGTCTTCTGTAAGGAGGGATAGAGTATTGATTGATGAAGAATGAGATATTGTGAAAGCTTGGTGAATGGTTTGTGAGAGTTTTGAATGGTTTGAGAGTGAGTTATGTAGTTTTGGATGACCTTCTGTAACCTTCTGTAGGTCTTCTGTAGAGCTTCTGCTTCTGTTCTGTAACTGTTCTGTTCTGTACTGTAACTGTTCTGGTACTGTTCTGTAGACTGTTCTGTAAGTGTTCTGTGGAATGTATGTATGACTTTGGGGAAAGTTTTCTAGCCTTGGAAAGAGGTGAATACAAGTGCAAAAGAGCTGAAAGAAGTGGAAGAAGTAGCTGTTGAAGACTCAAGAGAAGACTAGAGTGAAGTGACAGTAGTGAGCTATGAAGAGACACTGTAGTGGCTCTGGTGACCTTTCATATCAGACATACCTCTTGGGAGGGGTATCCACGACCTAAGAGTGATTATTGAGATTAATTTTTGAGAGATTGTAGTGAGGATATGATGTATTATTGATGGAGTGTGTGAGAGAGAGTCAGAGATAGCCAATTCTATTGAAACAGAGTGATTGTATATGAGAGATTGAGAGAGAAGACTATGAAGATATTGAAGATGAATACTATGTGATGTATTTCCATTCCAAGATGGTGTACTTCTTTGTTTTCTTTGGTCTATTGATGGATTTTGTGAAGATGTTGAAGAATATGGTTGATTCTATTAAAAACCGTGGGAGATTTACATGATGCTGCATGAAGATTTGTTGTGCCTGGTGTTCTTTTCTTCATTGTGATAATATGAAACATGATAAACAAGCTTGTTGATGTTACAAGATAGATTTTCTTGCAAGATAATTCTCTTTTCCTTGGTGTTCCTCTTGGGGCTCCATGTTTTTGGTGCGCAGCCAGGGAAGCTTGCCATCAACAAGCACCAAAAGAGGCTGAAAATGAAGGAAATGGCATTGCCAAGAAAAGAAGAATTCAATGGATGTTTGTAAAGTTCCTTCTTCTACTGAAGAATTGGAATTCCCCATAATCAAAGCCACTTTCCATAAGAAGTTCATCCCACAATGGCGGAAACACATCACCATCATGATGCATGCTCTATGTGGTGGACAGTTTCCTCTTCCTATTGAAGTAGCAGAAACTTGCATCTTGGTGGCAAACTGTTTGGGAACAAACTGAAAGGCAAAAATAGAGAGAATGACCATCCATGGAAGATTTGACATTCATTGAGAAGTTTCCAGACAACATCAAGTGGGAGATTGTGAAGAAGCTTCAGGAGTCTTGGTCTGTAGAGGTTCACAGGGACAAGAAGGAAAAGAGTTGGAATTTGTTCGTGGATGCTCAACAGCAAGATACATGGGATGCTTGGTGTACTGATAATCTTCTGTTTGTTCAATTAGCAACCCACTGGAAGTTGGTAGACAGAGTGTTTTTCACAACATACACTATTGAAACCATCAGAAGCTGGCATTACTATGATGATGGCACCACCACCATGCTCAGACGTATGCATTTTGACACCTTCAGAACCGAATACCTTCCTCTGTGCAGTGGCATGAAAGCAGAATTTAGGGACGTTGAGAAGAAAGAAGTAGAAGAAATGTTGGCAAGAGAGTCCTCCAGAGACTGAAGCCTTCTGTTAACCCTCTGTGGAGCACTAACAACATAGTGGAGTCAACCCCCTGATGAATGACGCAATAAAAAGGCAAGTGTTAGAACGAGTCCAGAGGTACGTGAGAAGAGAGAAAGCAAGAATCAGAGCCGAGAGCGAGCTCGCAGCAGAAGCCGCCTTTGACGCCCTTGCGGAACTCTTTACAGAAGTCCCAATGGCACATCAAGCCCTTCCTCCTCTTGCTGGAGGTCCACTTCCAAGCCAGATCCGTCCTGGAAATATTGATGACAGACCAGCGAATGTAGTCCCATTGCCAGTTTTTAAGGGAGAATACAATGAAGACCCCGATCTTCATGTAGCAGAGTTTATGGTAGCATGTGTGGCTAACAATGCCAGAACCCCTGAGCATTGGTTAGCAATATTCCCCGCCACTTTCAAGGGCGCGGCGTTTCAGTGGTATGAGAGACAAGCAGCAGTAACTTTTGGCACATGGGACGACCTGAAGTTGGCCTTCCTCACTAAATTCAGGCGTGAAGGTTTTGAAGAGCGGATGAGAGAGGAATTTATGAACCTAAGTCAGTCCTCTGGAGAAAGAGTAGAAGCATATGTCTCACGAATGGAATCCATCCTCAAGAGGTGGACTAACCATAATCTAGATGATGGCATTCAGAAGGGAGTGTTTCTCAGAGGATTACAACCAGAAGTCCGTAAGTTTGTGGAGCTACAAAGACCAGCCACACTGCAAGCTGCAACAGAAGGTGCAAGACTGTACGATGAAGTGGAAGCTAGATTAGCGATGAATACAGGAAGAGGAGTCCTACCTCCTCTGATGCCAGGAATGATGTACCCACCAAATGCAGTCCCAGGGACTGTTCCCTACTCCTACCAACAGATGCCCCCGGTATCACAGTACAGTGCACCAAATCCACAGTGGCCACAATCCATGCCTCAAATGATGGTTCAACCACAACAACAATGGTCCCAACCAATTTCCTCAATGCCAAATCAACAGCAACAGTGGAACCCTACCCACTGGGGTCAACAGCCAACAGTTCAAACAGGAGCTCTGAATCAGAACCAGAACAGAGACCCCTCTGTACGAGCCCAACCAGTTTATGCAGTGATTACCGAAACTCCTCAAAACCCTCCTGCCAGTACGTCCGGAGGAGAAAGCTTGAAGGATTATTTATCCAACTCAATTGCAAACATCAAAAAGGAGTTGATGGATGTGATTACAGAGCAACTACAGACGCTGAAAGTGAACACCGCTAGCATATCCAACGTTGCAGGAGCAGGAAGAGATGTGATGCGGTCAAATACTTGGTGTGGTAAGTGTCATCAAGCAGGCCATTTAGCCACTGAATGTACACGGAAACCAACCATTCCTGGGGCCTTCTGTTCCTACTGTTTGCGGAAGAACCATACAGAGGATATTTGCTCTCTGAAGGAGATGCATGATAGGAGAAGAAAGGAAGAAGACGCAAGATTTAACTTGCTGGAATCCAAAATGACAACACAAGATATTGGACCCAAGCCTAGAGAGTTTGGTCCTAATTTCGGACCCAGAAGATTTCCTTCTCAAAGTTACAGAGGAAGACAGTCTGGCGGTGGTCAGAGATCAGAAGTCGAGTGTTACAGATGCGGAGAAAAGGGACACATCTCACCAAATTGTCCAAATCCTCGAAGGTCAGTGGATTACAAGCCCTTATGCAGTCGATGCAAAGGAGAAGGCCACACTGCAAAAGACTGTCCAAGCCCAGCCCCAGTGAAAAATAGTGCTACTGATAGTCCGTCCAAGGCCCAAGAGCCTACCTCCAATTTAGTGGAATTGGAAGTTGCTGCCATCACTCGTGCAAAGCAGAAGGAACCACCTATCCAGAAAGAAAATAACCCTCCTGCCAGAACAGTGAAGTTCAGTCTTCCACCAGAAGAACAGAACAGAACAGAGCCTAACAGTGCCGTACAGAGCACTACAGTGCCACAGAGAGTTACAGAGACAGTTACAGAGACAGGACCAGAGGTCCAGGATACAGAAGAGGAGGAAGTGCCACAAATGGCAGAAGAAGTTCCTGTAATTCCTCTGATGGAAGAAAGAGGGAAAATGAAAATGGGTGTTGCCCCATTCCCTAATCAATTAGAGAAGCCAGTGGATCCTATTAAGGAATACGATCTAGTCAAAGATCTAGATACCTTTAAACCAAACCTTACATTCCGACAACTATTGATGTTGTCTCCCAGTTGCCGGAAAAGGTTCAAAAGTATACTGACAAGAAGACGTGGTTTAAGGATTGCTCCCTCAACAGCAACAAAGTCCAACAAGGCTCCAGAGCCTGTAAAAGAAGTGGATGTGGCTAATGCTTTTTTAGATCCGGGTACCCCAGAGACTGGCGTATGGATAGAAGGCTGCTTCATTGCAAATGCACTGATTGATGGTGGTTCATCAGTGAACATTATGACGGATGTGACGATGAAGGATCTAGGCTTACAAGGTGTGCAACCAACCCAATGGCTCATCAGACTGGCGGATCAGAGTAGAATCAAGCCTTTGGGCATTCTCCCATATGTGAAGACTACAGTGGCTGGAAAAGATTATTGGCTGACCTATTTGGTGGTGAAGCCAAACTCTTATGGTACATCCTATCCTCTGTTACTGGGCAAACCATGGCTTTTTGAAGCCAGAGCAAGGACGGATTGGTTCAAAGGAACCTTGACCTTGGGCAGAGGACCCAACAAAGTGGTGCTGAAACTGTATGGTTCTCAAAAAGGACATGGCTCCACCTCCTTGGAATTATCTTCTGATTCCCCTAACGAGGCTACGGATGGAACATCAGCAGACGAAGATGCTGTCAAACAGATCCTTCCTAAGAAAACAGTGGCACATTCCTTAACAGTGGATACAGTAAGCCGACTTCCAAAAGATGCAAAGCCATTATCAATGGGTGAATACTTCCTGCCTGAACCAGGAATGACTTCTGAAATCACTTCTGATAGTGAGATAGAGGCATGGATGTACTGCTCTCCCTGTTACATGGCCACAGCAGAAGCAGAAGCAGAAGCCGAGACAGAGGCAGGAGAGGAAACAAAGAATCTGTTCTTTTGTTACAGAGCTCCTACAGAAGCAGAAGCAGAAGCAGAAACAGAAGTAGAGACAGAAGCAGAAGCAGAAGCAGAACCAGAGACAGAGGCAGGAGAGGAAACAGAAAATCTATTCTTCTGTTACAGAGCTCCTACAGAGACAGAAGCTGAAGCAGAGACAGAGACAGAGACAGAAGAGGATGGATATGATATGGACGAAGAAGATTATGAAAGTAAAATGGAAGGGTCTATTCCACCTGAAGAGGATACAATTGGGGAAGAAGTTCCAGAAGCATCAGAAGCCGATGAGCTCATGCTACGGGACAGAATGGTAATGGTACCATTTGGTTTGGTAAATGGATCTTCTCATATGCAAAACCTTTATAAGAAATGGATTAAGAAGAGCAAGCCGTCTTTCAGCAGTGGCTCCTGCCGTCCTAACCCATCTTTGCCAAAGAAAGATGATGATGATGCACCGTGCCAACAAGCACCAATCCAACTAACCCAACAAGCACCAGAGGGTCCCTGTTATGTGACGTTTCTGGATGTGTCATCTTCAGAAGATGAGTCTTCAAGCCATGAGGTAATTAATTTTGAAACCAAACCCGAAACAGCTTTAATCCCATTCCAATATCTTAAAGAGCAACCTAAGTCCCCACCAAAAGAAGAAATCGGTTCTAGTGGGACATCAGAAGAGGACACCACTCCCTTGAAGGAGTCGGATCTCTACCCAGAAGCAGTCCGCGGGACCTTTATCCGTGAAGTAGAAGGTGAAAGGCAGTTAACCTTTATGGATTCAGAAGGTACTGAATGCCACTTGAAGGTGGGTAGCAGTCTCCCAGAAGAGGAGTTATTAACCTTGTACAACTTGTTGAAAGAGAATTTGGATGTGTTTGCATGGTCTTACAAAGACCTGAAGGGGATTGATCCCACAATATGCCAACATCATATTGACTTGGAGCCTGATGCCAAGCCAGTACGGCAACGACAGAGGCAAATGAACCTGAATTATTCCACATTGGTGAAAGCGGAGCTACTGAAGCTTCTGGAAGCCGAGTTCATTTATCCAGTGGCAAATAGTGAATGGGTTTCACCCATCGTGGTTGTACCCAAGAAGAATGGCAAATTGCGAATATGTGTGGATTTCCGAAAGCTTAATTCCAAGACAAAGAAGGATCACTTTCCTATCCCTTTCACAGACCAACTGTTGGATACAGTGGCAGGACATGAGCTTTATTCCCTTCTGGATGGATTCAGTGGATACAACCAAGTCCAAATCGCAGAAGAAGACCAGTCCAAAACAACCTTCACCACAGAATGGGGGACCTACGCTTACCGAGTGATGCCATTTGGGCTCTGCAATGCCCCTGCTACTTTCCAACGAGTCATGATGGCCGCATTTCAAAATCATCTGCATGACTTTATTGAAGTATATTTGGATGACTTCTGTGTCTATAGTTTGATCCGTGAACATTGGGAGCACCTGGAGCAATGCTTTGACCGATGCCGGGAATATGGGATTTCCCTCAACCCCGACAAATGCATCTTTGGGGTCTCTTCTGGAGTCCTGTTGGGCCACATTGTCTCTGCACAAGGGATATCAACAGACCCTGCAAAGATCGAAAAGATCGCAGCTCTGGCAGCACCCACCAACCTCAAACAGTTGAGGGGATTCCTAGGCCATGTGGGTTACTACAGAAGGTTCATAGCCCATTTTGCGACAAAGGCAACTTCCTTGCACAAGCTCCTGAGGAAAGATGCAGAGTTTACTTGGACGGAAGAATGTGATAAAGCCTTCCACACTCTGAAGCAGTGTCTGATAGAGGCATCCATCCTGCAACCTCCTGATTGGACGAAAGAGTTCCACGTACACACTGATGCATCAATTAAAGGCTTAGGTGCTGTCCTCTGCCAAAAGGGCTCCTCAAAGTTGGATCAACCGATCTATTACGCAAGCCAAAAAGTCACTGATAGGGAACGGAACTATACAATGATAGAGCTGGAGTGCTTGGCAATGGTGTTTGCCCTGGAGAAGTTTCGCCATTACCTCCTATCCACCCACTTTAAATTTTATGTGGATCATGAGGCCCTATCCTTCTTAATGAACAAAGCAGATGTGAAAGGACGAATGATGAGATGGCTCCTTTTATTCCAGGAGTTCGACTTTGAGGTGATTACTAAGCCTGGTCGTTCCCATGTTCTGGCTGATCATCTGTCGCGTATCCCACAAACTGCAGACGAGGAGCAGGATGATCCAGACCTCCCTGATGCTTCCCTATTCTTGGTAGAAACTGTAACTCCCTGGTATGCGGACATTGCCAATCTGCTGGCAACCCAACAGTACCCTCCTGGTATTTCTAGTCGGGAAAGGAAGAAGCTTATGCTAGAATCAGCCCCATACACCCTACTAGGTGGTGCACTGTACAAGAAAGGCAAAGATGAAATGCTCAGAAGATGTGTTGCAGGAGATGAGATGGGGATTGTTCTGAAGGCTTGCCACGACGAGCCATGTGGAGGTCACTTTGCCGGAGAAGCTACAGCCAGGAAGGCTCTGCTAGCAGGATATTGGTGGCCTACCATCCACAAAGATTCCTATGATTACTGTAAAAGATGTGATGCTTGTCAAAGAATGGGGAAACCCACGAAGACAAGTGCCATGCCATTGCAACCTATCCTTCCGTTGAAGCCGTTTGAGAAGTGGGGCATTGACTTCGTAGGTCCGATTGATCCTCCCACCAGAAGGAAACAGAACCGATACATCCTCGTATGTACGGATTATGTTACAAAGTGGTGTGAAGCTAAAGCCCTAAAGCGGGACGATGGTAACAGCGTGGCCCTGTTCATGTACGAGAATATCATCACCCGTTTTGGCAGTCCCTTAGAGCTGGTAAGTGATAGAGGCACTCATTTCCTCAACAAAGTCATGGAAGAATTGACAGAATTGTATAAGATCCGCCATCGCAAGTCCACTCCCTATTACCCCAGAGCCAACGGCCAAGTTGAAGTCACCAATCGCATCCTTTGCTCGATTCTGACAAGAACAATTGCTGCACATCATCGTGATTGGGACGATCGACTTACAGAGGCCCTCTGGGCGTACAGAACCTCCCATAAAGCAGCAACGGGACAAACACCCTTCCAGCTGGTGTATGGTACAGAAGCAGTTTTTCCTGTTGAACTGGAACTACCCTTGTTGAGAGTAGCTATCAAAGAGCGTTTGGGGGATGACGATTCACTGCAACGCCGTCTCCTGCACTTGGAATGTTTGGACGAAATTCGTAGGATGGCTCTACAGTGCATGGAAGCCACGCAAGCTCGACGCAAGGCTTACCATGACAGTTTCATCAAGCACAAGGAGTTCAAAGAAGGTGATTTGGTCCTAGCCTATGATTCACGCTTTGGCAAGTTTCCTGGCAAGCTCCAACAGCGGTGGATGGGCCCCTATAAGGTACTTGCAATCAACCCTAATGGCTCTGTCCAAGTACAGACCGTTGATGCCTCTGATGATCCCTTTCTGATCAATGGATATCGCCTGAAGAAGTACTTCCCTCCTTGGGGATCTTGACAATTATGGACACTTGATCTTTTCCCTCGTTGGCGCGGCACTGTACTTGTTATGATGCTACTTTTGATAGCCATTCTTCAGCCACTTCTGATGAGGTGGACGCAACCTTCTGTCCCCTCCAAACCCCCTTCCAGCCTTGATCTCTTATCTTCTATTTTCCACCAGTGACAGTACAGAGGTTGGTTCTGACACATGGTCTTTCTACCATTCCCTTGCTCACTTTGAAAAAAAAAAGAAAAGAAAAGAAAAAAAACAAAACATATCGGTCATGGGAGAAAAGGACTTAGGTCCCTGTCATGCCGACCTATCCTTCAAGAAAAGGTGGAAACACCCTCGGGAATAGGGGAAAACAAGAAAAAGAAAAAAGAAGAAAAAAAAAAACAAATAAACAAATCTGTTATGAGAGAAAAGGAAGCAATTCCCTGTCATAGCAGGCCTCGTTCCAAGAAAAGGTGATAAACACCCTTGGGCGAGAAGCTGGCGGTGGAAAAGGTGGTAACACCCAGCAGTCCAGAAAGTGGATTCATTAATTGATATCCTTAGGATCCAATTCCGACGCTGCCTCCCTTGGTACGCTGTGTCCTGGGTCTCTCTGCAAAGTGACTACCTGTCCTCTAGTAGACAACATGTTCCTATCCAATACAATAATCGATTTGATGGCTACCTCCCTGGGTACGCCTCTTCAACAACTGATGACGCGATCTTCATCGACAACCCCTTGAGTGATGTGAGCTTTCATCCTAACCGGATGGGGAAGTGAGTATGGTTGCCCTCTGTATCTATCAACAACGAGTGAGACAGAGGGTGGGTCGAGAGACTAGTCTTTTCCCTTCAAATCGAATGAGAGGTGAGAAGTGTGAATGAAGTGTTGCACGCACGGGATGGGCCTCTCAAAGCACAAAGCATGATTTGTTTCTGTGCACTGCACCATAAGGCTCCCTGGCCTTCCTTCTCGCACTGTATGCCGGCACAGGGCGGGATGCACTGTTGCACCATCAACTGCACACAAGGCATACACCCTTTGCACAAGTGATTGTGAGAATTACATCAATGGGTTTCAGGAAAAGGCTGCCCTCCTATATCTATCAACAGAGAGTGAGACAGAGGGTGGGCTGAGTGTGACAGGAGTTTCTTCAATCAATTACCGAGAGGTGAGATTGAGGGACGTTACAACACTTGGAGTCAGGTACGTTCCCGTTTCCCTATGCACCCACGGGATGGGTCTTTACCGTCAACACAAAACACATCACCCTGTTCTGTACACTGCACTGTAAGGCTCCCTTGCCTTCCTCCTTGCACTTATGCCAGATGGGTTGGATGCACTGTTACACCATCAACTGTGCACCCCGGCATACTCCTGCACCATTCCCCCTTGTTGATTCCTCAATCGGGTATGAGATATGGGGTTCCATCATTCTTCCTTGAGTGATATTAGTCATGGGGCGAGTGACTGTTCTTTCATTTCATTTGAGTGACTGTGAGTTGAGTGTAGTATTCCTCATCATCGACGAATTTCCTGTGATTCCTTCCATCAGCTACCTCCCTGGGTACGGCCGTGTGGTCCCTGCCATGTCGAACGTGTGCCAAGAAGATGCCTTGGTCCCTCCTGCAGTCGACAACAACACTAGACGTGCCATCGACACTCAACCTTGATTTTTGACGAAACGGGCCAAGTTTTTCTAACCCTACAAACTTATGTTTCTTAGTGATGGTCATGTTTTAAGTGTGGGGAAGTTAGTGAATGGTCTGTGGCATGGTCCTAGGTCCTTGTTGATCGGTTAACCCTATCCGTTAAGGTTTTAAGTGTGGGGACGCGTCCCTGCGCGTCTACATTGCATACTCATCTGCATATGCCTTATCTTGCTCATGCATGAATGCCTTGCCTTGCTTTTACCCTGATGGGGTCCCTTCCCACCCACCCGGTTATGTTCCACCCACCCTTGGGGCTGTTCCCTTGCAGTTTTCCTTCATTCCCTGATTTTGAGGTCCTTCCATGTGAATGCATCCTACGTTCACCAAAATCCAAATCCAACCTTATCGACTTGTTCCTCCCATTGACCGGTCCATTTTTCCTTTTTACCTACCCCTGTTCCGGTGCACGGTTTTCGAGTTATTAATTTTTGAAGCATTTTACGTAATTTAACCGGTTTCCCATGTGAACGCGCCTTTCTTGCTTCGAAACCATGATTTGACGTCACAGCCCTGACCATAGCTTTTCCCCTGACATTTTTCCTTTTTCCTCCGCATCATTCCGATACACGGTTTGTCCAATATTAATTTTCCGGGTTTTTAAGACTTTTTTGTGCGTATTTTTGACATTTTTCCATGTGAACCTGCCCTATTTGTATCGGAATTCCAATTTGATTTGACAGCCGTGTCCCCCGTGCCTTCCCCTACCTTTTTCCTTTTTCCTCTACCCTTTTTCGACTTCTGGATTTTTACTTATTAATTTTTAAATGACTTTTCGGGAGTATTTTTGGAGTTTTTCACATGTGAACCCCTCCTATTTCTGCCGGAACTACGTTTTAACGTGATAACCCTGTGCCACCCCTTCCTGCGGACATTTTTTCTTCTTACTGCATGTTATTCCGGTAAACGGTTTGTCAGATATTAATTTCCGATCCCATGTTCGGGTTTGTTTTTTGGGTTTTTCCCATGTGAACGCGTCTTATCTCAGTCGGAATTATGTTTTGACAGGATAGGATTGTCGGGCACATCTTTTTGCCCAGTTTTCCTTTTTTCCGCACCTCATTCCGATGCACGGATCTTTCGATATTAATTTTTAAATTACGTTTTTGGCTCATTTTTTGTGTTTTTTGCACGTGAACGTCCTTTACCCCTCCCGGAACCCCTGTCCCATATTTTTCTTGTTTCCCCCCTGTCGTCCTGCCCACTTTTCGTTTTTACGATATTTCGTTTTGACATCCGGATTGGGAGTTATTAATTTTTCTTTATTTTTACATTTTTTCTCGCGCTCGTTTTGCGCGTGAACGCGCCCGTTTTCGATTTAACGCGTCTCCACGCGCCCCGGTCGTGTCCGCGTACCCCGTACCGTCATTCCAGCGTCGTTTCAATCCCATCACGGCAAATTTTTTTACCCCGCCCCGCGCACGTGCGCGGGACGAGGATCCGTCCCCTCTTGAGCCCGCCCATCCTCCCTTACCCCTGCCCACCTTTTATTTTTTATTTTTTTAAAAAAATATAATACTAATTTAAAAAAAAAAAACCCCCCCAACGGACACCCTTCCCCCCCCCCGACTCTCAACCACCTTCTCCTTCTCTCTCTTCTCTTCTCTTTCTTCTTCTTTCTCTCTCTCTCTCTCTCTGCGTTATTCCTCCTTCTTCTCTCTTCCACGCCTTCTCCTTCTCTCTCCCCTTCTTCTCCCTCTCCCTCCTTCTCTCCTCCCTCCCGACGACCTCCTCCACTTTCTCTCCTCCTTCTTCTCTCTTCCACGCCTTCTCCTTCTCTCTCCACTTCTTCTCCTCTCCCTCTCCCCCTCCTCCTCCACAGAGCGCCCCCCCGCGCGTTCCTCCTTCTCCCTCTTCCTCCCCTTCTCCTTCCTCTCCTCGCCACGCCGCAGCGCCTCCTCATCCGACCGTCGCCGTCGCAGCTGTTCGCCCACCCGGCGCCGCCGCCGTAGTCGTCGTCGCCGCGCCGCAGCGCCTCCTCGTTCGACCGTCGCCGTCGCACCCGCTGTCGCCGTCCGGCCGTCGCCATCGCCCCGTTCGCTGTCGCCGCCACCTCGCCGCCGCAGCGCCGCCCGTCGCCGACTCCCCCTTCTCCTTCACCTCCACCTCCACCCTCCACCTCCTCTTAGGTTAGCCACTAACTAACCTAAGTTAACACCTAACTAAACTCACTTAGTTAAAACCTAATTAAACTAACTTAGTTACAACTTAATTAAACTAACTTAGTTACAACTTAATTAAACTAACTTAGTTACAACTTAACTTAACTAACTTAGTTAGACTTAATTAACTAACTTAGTTAGACTTAACTAACCTAGGTAGATTTACTTGACTAACATGATTAACCTGACTTAAGTGACCTATGACTAATATGACTAATGTGATTAATGTGACTTAATTAATCACAACATTAATTTTTCCCTAAAAAAATTTCAAAAAAAATTCTAAAAATTCATTCTGTCTTTTGCCAATTTTTGGACCTTTGTCTGCTAGGAATTGCCTTTCCTATAATTTCAGAAAAATCCATTTTTCCTTAAATTACCCATAAATTGCCAAAAAAATATGAAAAATCATTTAACAAATTGTAAAAAATTCTAAAATTTTCTAAAAACATTTTAAAAAAATTTCCCTCACCTCCCTTGCTCATTTTCCATTTATTCCAACACAAAAAAATTACAACTAAAAATAAAATAAAATAAATAAAAATAAAAAACCAACATAAATCACCTTAACACATCTGCTAAGGTGTTCATTGTTGTTTCATCAGTGCTTTTTGCTTTTCCTTTACTGGGACTCTTCCGTGCGCATTCCTGCATTTCATACACACCCTTCCAGGTATTTATTTTATGTTCTTTATTTATTTTTATTTTCCCCCTTAATCAAAATTAATTGTTAAAATAAACCCTTTAATTCACCCACCATGGCACGCGCATTCGCGCTAAACACACATTTTTTTTAATTAAAATCAACCAGCCGTTCACTTAGCACGCGCTACGTGTGCTACAGAGGCACTCTAAAATTTTAAATTAAAATAAACCAGCCGTCACATGAGCACGCGCTGACAAAAAAGCGCTCCACATCACTTTAATTATAATCAATGAATTGTATTTAGAGACCCAGTCGGGAATCGAAGTCCGGGACTCGTATAACTGCACCGTTTAACCTAAATATTGGTAATTAAATTTATAATAAGGAACCGCCGTTTTCTTATTAAGGTTTATCACCTAATAAAAATTCACCCATTTTTAATAATTGATTAAAATCAACCCTTCATTAAATTAAATCCCCCCTCACTGCACTTAATCCCCTTTTTAATGAACTGTTTCGAGGGATGGGTCTACGCAGTTCTTAAATGTTATTTTCCATGGTCCAGTCTTGGTTCTATCACCGATGTCGTATTGATATGTGTTGGATATGATATGGTTTTGGTTTCATGTCTTAGTTACGGTTACGGGTACGGTATGCAGTTTTTTTTTTATTTTGTTGCCTGATACGGGGTTCAGGGTGTTTGTTTGATGCATCGCATGAAGCTTTCGGTCGCATTTGTCTCGAGGTCATGTCAAATTTTTTCTAGGATGTGGTTTGCTTGGGGTTAGTAGGTCGAGTCACGTTCGATTGGTAATTCTCTTATCCTTGGTTTTTGTCTGTTGCTTTGCAGGCATTCTCCTTGATTGTCTGTGTTTGTGGTGTGTGTGTAACCATCTGAATGGCGCCTTCTCATGCTCCTCCCCCTATCCAGTACGTCCCCCTAGTTAGTAGGGATTACTCGTCCCTACTTACTTTTGAGCCCCTCACGAAGGCAGGACTTGCTGCTTTTGTGGCCACTCCTTTTCCATTACTTCCAGAGGATCCGTCCGTCTGTGATGAGTTCCTGGCCTCTTACAGCAAGAAGACAGGCGTAGTCCAAGGCATGTCTATGACATTGACGTCTCGAGGCTTAGGGAAGGCTCTGTCCTTACCCTCCAAAGGAGAACCTTTTGTGACCACTCGTCAGCTCTTCTCTAATGAAGAGATTCTCAAGCTGTTGCAGAAGCAGACAAGGGAAGTCCTTGATGTTAAGAAAGTGATAAACTCTTCAGGAGTTTCGTTTTCTATGATTACTGATCCCGTCTGGAAGACGATGTGCCAGTTCCTTCAGGACAGGTTCATGCCTGCCAAAACGCCATCCCACTATTTGTCCAAAGAGCTTTTCACAGCTTCCAGGATGGTGCTAAAAGGAGTTGCCATTGATTGGAGCACATACCTCCTTACTAAGATGGATCAGCATTTTGTTAAAGTCACGAGGGGTAATGTTACCAATGTTACCTATGGATCCTATTTGTCAGCCTTCTTGACCTATTCAGGTTTACAGAAGACTGCACCTCCACCTCCTCCATCAGATCCAGTACCTCCTCCTCCACCTTCAGAAGAGTCAGCACCTATTGACATCGAGGATGATGATTCTCCGCCTCCCCTGGTCATACAGCGCAAACGCTTGAAGAGGGTAGCGGATAAAGCCCCTGCTGTACTTCCCTCAGTGCCTATCCCTGCTACTTCTGGCAGTGAACTCCCTGGGTATCTCACTTGCAATAACCTATTCAGGGCACATAGAGAAGGATCCTTGGAGATCTCAGTTCCTTCCCTAAACAGTCTCGTTTCAGGAGATGCCATTCCTTTCCTCTGCAAGGATATTCAAAGTTCCATTGAGTTGTCAGTGACAGCCTGTGTTCAACAGCTGTACGCATCTTTTTATGAAGAGCTCATGCAGTCCAAAGACCAGTTGCATAAGGCAACATCCGAGTTAGCATCTGCTAAGGATACCCTAGCGGATCTATTTAAGCAAATGGAACAACAAACCCAACTGGTTGCCATTCAAAGTGATGAGATTTCTTCATTGAAAACCCAGTTATTCAAGGCTCAGTCACAGGTTACTAGCCTTTCAGCAGAGAAGGAGAGGATGTCCAACGAAGCGAAAGAATTCCAAGTTCTTTTAGATGACAAGCTTTCAGCTTTACAGATGGCTAATGACACAGTGGCCAACCAAGCCTCCCAAATCCAGCAGTTGCAAGATCAGCTTGCAAAGTCCCGCTCTGTTCCTCCAAGCCCTCCTGTTCCATTAATTCCCTCTCTTTCACAGCAGGACTTGGCTGCTCTTCAGAGACAGGCTACTTTGTGCCCTCTATTCCAAGACAAAGTGGAAAGATTGCAGTCCAGACTGGACTTGTTATGGTCTACCTTTGAGCAGTTTCAGGAATATGTCTTACCAGACCATTCTTTCTTTGTCCACTACCACTTGCAGAAGTTGGTCTTCTATATGAAGCTTTCCACGATGGATTTACCTTTTCCAGAGGATGGCTGGAGTGGGGCTTGGTCTGCTGAGTTGTTGACAGAGGTAGTCAGAATGCTCTTTGAAAATTCTGTCACACCAGATACTATGTTGATGTCATACATGTATCTCCGAGGAGATTTGTTAATTCCAGATGAAGTAGATATGGCATGGTATGTGGGGGATGTGGTCTTACAGGCTGTTCTATATGTCAATCATTTGGAGTTGCGCATAGCTGATATGTTTCAGAGTTATTCCTCCAAAGTAGCTGATTGTCAGGATAGTTCGTGGCATCCTATGATTGATTCGGTGGTCCTCAATCAAAGACAAAACACAGCTCCTACCTTTGTCCAGAGTACTAACCAACTGAGGATGGATCTCTTAACCTATCTTTCAAAACATAATCCATTTGATGCTATTTTCTTTGATGCCTATCAGAGACGATCTCTTTTGGGACCTTCTGTTCCTACCCTCCTCTATTACCAACAATTGGCTCACCGCTATGCTATATATTTTTCCCTTTGTCAAACAAATTCCACAGTAATTTTACCCCTTCTTTTCCAACCTTCCAATTTCCCTCAAATTCCTATTTTCACTTACTGTTCCTTTATTGAGGATAGGGTATTTTCCCCTTCTCCACCTTGTCCTTCACCCCTCATAAATGTACCCTCCACATTTCCTATTTATCAGTTAACACCGTTCCTTAGTGATTCCTTACAAATTTCTGCCACTCCTTCTTTAACCTTTTCTTCCTTTTATGATTTTTCCTATCCTTCCCTTCATCCACTTTCCCTTATTCCATTACCCTCTCCTAGCACTTCCATATCTCAACCACCTCAGTTGGTTAGTGACTGTGCCGGTTTTGATACTCAGATTTCCAGAAGAAGGGGATGGAGTTCGGATGATTGCCTTACAGGACCGCAGATTAATTGGCCAGTAATTCCAGGGGAATGGACAGTTTCAAGTCAAGCTTATCAAAACTATGTTCATTTTGCCCAACAATATTCACAGTCTGCAGATCCCTCAGTGAGATTAACTGCTCACTTTGCTTGGTACCTGGCGTATATGCATAGGCACTCTCATACTGATTCAAAGCCTATCCCAAAGTTGTGCATGAATGTCAATGTTAGCATTGATTCTCAACAGTTGGAGATACTGTATTTTCATGCCCTCTGTTTGCCTAGCAGATACCTAGTCCTGTTGGAAAGGATGTGCTGTCTCCAATTTTTCCAAAATCCTCCTAAAAACTTTGTAGATGAATCCTTATCTATGGATCGATTCAGACAACATCAATCTTTTAAGAGGGATCATCTTCATTGATGCCTTTCCAATGTATGGTGCAAGCTTTTTAATGCCAAACTCCTCTTCTTTTTGAGGAAGTCATTCAGATGGTTGTGTTGTGTATTAGTGTTGTGAGTTTATGTATGTCAAACGAACGTGGTGGTTTCCTATTGGATCTTGTGTACGAGCTATGTTTTGGAGATTTGTAGAGATGGGTCGTGGATGGAGAGTTGAAGCTGATGCAGAAGAAGAAGAAGCAAACTTTTATATCCTTTACAAATTTGTGGTGATTTTTAGTTTGATAAGAGGTGTTAATGTATAAAAGAGTTTTCCTTTCTTTGTATTTTTATCAGAAACAGGTTATAAGTTGGGGTCGTGGTAGATGGATTCTTTGTGAGAAGCTATTGAAGATCAAAAGTGAAGCTTTTAAATGAACTTGTATTCCCTTTTTCCTGGGTCGCGAGGACGCTTCCTTATTAAGTGTGGGGATATGTTGAGTGTTGAAATGACTTGTTTTTTGGCTGATTTTTGTTGTTTTTGAGAGCTGAATGGTTGATTTTATGGGATGATTGATTGATTTGGAAGTGGTTTGAGAGGGTTTTGGATGATATTGATTGTGTTTTGGAAGTTCATGATGTTTGTTGGTGATTCTGTGATGTTCTGATAGGTTATGAATGGTTCTGTATACCTTCTGTTTTGTTCTGTTTTGGTCTGTTTTGTTCTGATTGTCTTCTGTAAGGAGGGATAGAGTATTGATTGATGAAGAATGAGATATTGTGAAAGCTTGGTGAATGGTTTGTGAGAGTTTTGAATGGTTTGAGAGTGAGTTATGTAGTTTTGGATGACCTTCTGTAACCTTCTGTAGGTCTTCTGTAGAGCTTCTGCTTTTGTTCTGTAACTGTTCTGTTCTGTACTGTAACTGTTCTGGTACTGTTCTGTAGACTGTTCTGTAAGTGTTCTGTGGAATGTATGTATGACTTTGGGGAAAGTTTTCTAGCCTTGGAAAGAGGTGAATACAAGTGCAAAAGAGCTAAAAGAAGTGGAAGAAGTAGCTGTTGAAGACTCAAGAGAAGACTAGAGTGAAGTGACAGTAGTGAGCTATGAAGAGACACTGTAGTGGCTCTGGTGACCTTTCATATCAGACATACCTCTTGGGAGGGGTATCCACGACCTAAGAGTGATTATTGAGAGTAATTTTTGAGAGATTGTAGTGAGGATATGATGTATTATTGATGGAGTGTGAGAGAGAGAGTCAGAGATAGCCAATTCTATTGAAACAGAGTGATTGTATATGAGAGATTGAGAGAGAAGACTATGAAGATATTGAAGATGAATACTATGTGATGTATTTCCATTCCAAGATGGTGTACTTATTTGTTTTCTTTGGTCTATTGATGGATTTTGTGAAGATGTTGAAGAATATGGTTGATTCTATTAAAAACCGTGGGAGATTTACATGATGCTGCATGAAGATTTGTTGTGCCTGGTGTTCTTTTCTTCATTGTGATAATATGAAACATGATAAACAAGCTTGTTGATGTTACAAGATAGATTTTCTTGCAAGAGAATTCTCTTTTCCTTGGTGTTCCTCTTGGGGCTCCAACCATGAACTCCGTTACATGAAGATCGAGGTCTTCATTATATTCTCCCTTAAAGATTGGCAATGGGACTACATTCACTAGCATGTCATCAACATTTCCAAGATTGATCTAGCTTGGAAGGGGACCTTGGTTTGTCATTGGGACTTCTATAAAGAGTGCCACAAGGGTGTCAAAGGAGCCTTCTAGTGCTAGCTAATTCAAGGCTTTGATTTTTACCTCCTCCCTTCTCATGTACCTCTAGATTTGTTCTAGTGCTTGCCTCTTGATATACAAGGGAGTCAAAGCAGCTTCAATCTCTCTGGAGGACTCTCTTACCAACATTCCTCCTACTTCCTTCTTTTCAACATCTCTAAATTTAGATTTCATTCTACTACAAAGGTCAATGAATCGGCCATTGCTAGAGTTTCTTCCTAGCGTTTGTTTTTGGGGAAACCTCTAGGCTAACTGAGACCACTCTGCCATAGGACTGGATTCGTTGGGAATCCACCCACTTCCCACTATGGAAATTCTTAGTTATCTAATTACTCCACATTACGTGAAATATATAAAAATAACTTTGTTGATTAAAAAGAATCCTTTTACGCAGAGTTTTTTGTTTGTGTAATTTAATCATGGAGTACAATCAGAATTAAAAAAATTCATTGATTATGTTCCATAATGTGTGTTCTCCCACCCATACATGAGAAAAATTTTAATTTCACGTGCTACCTCATTTGATGCATGTGCACATCACCAACATCAAATTCACCTATAGCTAGTGTTTTTAGGTGTCCCAAGTAGAACTTGGGCTATACAGGGAACCATGTAGTTCCTAGGTGCGTAAAGGATTTACTAGCCAAGTCCCCCTGGCACCTTATCCACCTCCTACTTAATATGATCCCTACTGGGAGACCTCTCACCATCAGAGCTAGTCCATGCTTCCTCGGTGGTAAAAACATCCCCTCTTAGTATAGGGATTCAGTACCTATCCTTGGGAGAGGTATAGGGCTCCTCATTTTTTATATGTTCCAATACTTAATTCAATCAAGATCTAATCTAGAAAATTACAAACAAGATTGATGTCTTCAAGCAGTTATGACTTCAATCAATCATTCAACTTTCAAGTGATGATTAATCTAGTAGCAATCAATATTTTAATTTCACATAATAAGCTCTTTCCCTTGGAATTTAACTAAGGATATATAGATTTTGGGGCCTCTAACTTCCCAATTTAAGGTTTATTCTTGTAACCAAGTTTCTTGGCCTTAAGTCAATTTCTTTAGCTTAGAGTTACTTTTGTTTTTCTTTTTTAATCTTCTATCAGAGCTTCTAGATGAAAACTATATCCTTGGCTAGTTTCTTCATGGTTTCATTCTTAGTAAATTCGTCTTGAATTCACTAGTCTTCTTTTCTATGGAGTTAACATCAAAGTTCCTCATGATTTCTCTTGAGTTCTAGGTTTTCATAGTTCCCCAAACAATTTCTAGCCTATAAGATGTTCTAATAATTTACTAAGTGAATACTCTAAGATCACAATATTTCTCAAGAGACTTATCTTATTTTTATTGAATTCAGATAGAAATTTTTAGAAAAAACTGTGGTATCGTGATTGGTAAAGGGTTGTTATACATGCCTGTGACTTCGTTAGTAACTCCCATCTCGCAACTCCAATTGTTGCTTCCATGTTAGTAGAGTCATTCTTGATTTCCACTTTTGAATTCTTTTTCTTCGGGGACATGATGGAAATATAATTCATAGAAGAAGAAAAACACAGCAGTAACACCGTTTGGCAAGGGTGTAAGACGCTCGATGATGATGATGGATATTGCAGGATTCAATGATGTAGACCTCGCGAATGGTTCTTCTTGCCTCATGGAGAGCCATACTTCTCTCTCTCTAGTAGATGGAATAGGGACGAGAGTAGAGGTATGACTTCTAACCGGATTCATAGAATATGATAAAGTTCTTCAGTGTCTTCACTTCTCGGATCAGAGTAGAAGAGGATGAGAGACCCTCTATGTATCCCCTTCCTTGGGTTGAATGGAATGATTTCTCTTTGTCTCGTGGAATAGAGTCTCCTCCTTCTTGATCATTGCTCTTGTCCCTTCTTCCTGGTCATCCCCAAGCCCACAATTTATAGTTTTGCAAGGGGTAAAAGAGAGTACGCTTACTTTTTAGCATTTTTTAATGACATCATCGATGACAAAGAGAGAATGCTTTCTGTTAGTTCTTATGATGACATCATTGATGACATCAGAGAGGAAGCTCCATTTTTGTAGCATGAAGATAAAAATTTAAGAATCTATGGATGAGCACTGCATGGCGTGCCATCGCGCGACCGTCACTCTAAGGCAACAACCAAGGCATAGACCTTGGCATCTTGGCCTTGGCATACTTGACAACAGCCTACGAAGGCTTCATTGGCACCATTGGTTGCACGCGAAAAGCTCCCACTAGTTTGTAGGAAAATCTTCTTAGGAGGTCACCCATCCTGGTAGTGTCATCACCCAAGTGCACTTAACTGCCAAGTGACTATCCATTAAGCTAGTTCTTTTTGTTGTTCTATACTACAAACATAGTTTTAATAAGCTAGTCTTAAGAGGGTCTCCCAAGTCTTTCTTCCATGAATTGGCATATAATACCTCATTAATAATAAGTATTATCTTCACAATGAGAGTCATTTTCATAAATCAATTTTCTTTGGAATGTATACGCACATTAAAATAAACTAAGTAATGGGGACATTACATTATTCCCTCCCTAGAGAAATCAAGATATCCTCATCTCAAGAGAAACTGGGGGTATTCTTTCATAAGGGTTACCTCATCGACCCAAGTGGCATCCTCTGCAGGATAATCCTTCCACTGGATGAGATATTGTCTAAGGATCCTATTCCTAAGGATTCTTTCTTTTACATCCAACCAAGATTCTATCAGGTTGAAGTTCAAGTAAACCTTGGCTTGGCATTATAGCTTGTTGATCATCAAGAATATGATCAGGACTAGGTACATAAGACTTCAAGAGACTGACATGGAAGACATCATGAACTTTTAGGGTTTTAGGAAGTTGCAGCTTATAAGCATAAAATCCAAGAGTCTTTATGAATTTGTAACATCCACAATATCTTGGGTTTAGCTTCTTGAATTTTCCCAAGGATAAAGAACTCCTCTTTGGGCATACACGGATAAAAACCTTGTCGCATTCTTGGAAGATTCACTCTTTTCTCCCTAGGTCAACATAGGCTTTCTGCCAATCCTTCACAGCTTGTATATCTTACTTGATGGTTTTGACTTGTTTGTCCATCTCTTCAAGAATCTTCTTAGAAGCTTCAACCTTCAAGGTAGGGTCGGAGAAGTTTAGCAAAGCTAGGCATTCTTGCCCATATAGAGTGTGAAATGGGGTCATTTGAATGCTCTAATGATAGGACGCATTGCAAGAAAATTCCACCAAACGTAGATATTGTATAGACCATTTAGGTTTGTTACAACAATATGGCCTAAGTATGTCTTCAATGACATGATTTACATGCTCTGTTTGAAAAAAAGTTTGAGGGTGATAAGTTGTACTTAAACAAAGCTATGTACTGAGAGCTTCAAATAATCCCTTCCAAAAATGCAAAGTGAATAGAGAATCACAATCGCTAATAATTTTCTTTGGCAATACATTAAGTCTAAAGATTTCTATGACAAATAACCTGGCAATATCTGAGGCTTTGTAGCTAGTTTTGACCAGAATAAGGTGGGTAACCTTAGTCCACATGTCCACAATTACCATGATCAACTTGTATCCTCCTTGAACTAAGGGTAATCCACTATAAAATCCATACTAATGAATTTCCATTTCATCTGAGAAATATCAAGTGGTTGTAGCTTTCCTGGAAGCTTAACTCGTTCAGCTTTTATTCATTGGCAACTCAAGCATTTGGTTACGTATTTAAGTACATCACTTTTGAGATTTTCCCAATGATAGCTTTTCCTAGCTGCACTGAGAGTTTTGGCATAGCCAAGATGTCTTGAAAATGGGGAATCATGAGCTTCCCATAGTATCTTCTTCTTAAGTTCTTGACTTGAAGGAATACATAATATTGTCCTGAAGTAGACAAGTCCTTCGTCAACAAAGAAGTTAAGATACTTTGTCTTAAGCTTAGAATTTTGTTCTTTATTCTGAATTTCCTTCAACATTTGCTGATATTTGGGATCATTGTTTGCCTTCTCCTTGGCTAGCTAGACGATGGGATTGCTAGGCATTGATATCATTGTAGCTAGTGTTTTAGCTCTAAGAGGTTCTTCTGAGATAAGTGCATTGAGAAATGATTTGCGGCTTAAAGTATCTACAATTACATTATCTTTGCCCGGTCTATATCTGGTCTATATTTGATCTCAAAATCATACTCTTGTGTGAAACTTTGACCCGCTAACATTGCCTCATATTTAGATCTGATTGAGTGAAGATCCATTTAAGACTTTTATGGTTGGTTACTAGTGAGAATTTCTTCTTGAGTAGATAATGTCTCCATAACTTAAGAGCGTGGATAATTGCAAGTAATTCCTGGTCATGAGTAGCATAATTTCTCTCGTGAGTCTTCAATTTTCTGGAGGAATATACTACTAGATGTCCTTCCTACATGATTACACATCCCAAGGCAAGAGAACTCGCATAAGTCACCACTTCAAATTCTTTGCTAAGATCGGGTAATTTGAGGATCGGGGCTGTGATTAAGCTTAGCTTGAGCATGTCAAAGCTAAATTGTTCAACTTGGGTCCATTTAATGGCAACTTGCTTCTTGAGTAGGTCGGTGAGGGGTGCATCAATCAATGCATAATTCTTGATAAAGATCTAATACCATGCGGTTAAACCCAAGCTACAAACTTTTATTACATTGGTTGGAGGCAGTCAGTCTTGTACATCCTTGACCTTGGCTAACGAATCTACTGAAATTCCCTCTCCTAAAACTATAAACCCTAAATACTCGATTTGCTTCTTGAAGAATGCACGCTTCTTCTTCTTAGCATACAACTTGTCAGTCCGCATTGCCTCAAGAATTGTCTGCAATTGTGACTCGCGACTTCCTTCATCCTTGGAATATGTTAAGGTGTCATCAAAGAATACAATGGAAAAATCATCAAGATAAGGTTTGAATATATCTTGCATTGATTTGTTGAAGGCAAGGGTGTTTGTTAATCCAAATGGCATTACAATTAACTCATAATGAACGTACCTTGTGTTAAAAGTGGTTTTTGGGATATCTTATTGTTTGATTCTAATCTAGTAATACCCTGATTTGAGATCAATCTTGGATAAAATCTTTGCTCCTTGTAGTCAATCAAGTAGTTCGTCGATCCTTGGAATCAGATACTTATTCTTGATCATTACCTGATTTAGCCCTCGATAATCAATGCAGAGATAGAGAGTCCCATCCTTCTCTTTTTGAAATAACATCAAAGCTCCCGAGGGTGAGTTACTAGGTCTAATGTATCCTTGATCTAAGAGTTGTTTGAGTTGTTCCTTTAGTTCTATGGCTTCTGGAATGGACATTCAATATGGTCGCTTTGCAACTGGTGCAACTCTTAGTACTACCTTGATTTCGTGGTCGACTTCTCTTTGTGGTGGAAGTTTAGTTAATTCTTCAGGAAACAAATTAGCATATTCCCTAAGCCATGATGGTTCATCTTCGATTTCTTTATCCTATTCAATATTATTTAATGTGATTAGGTATACATGTGACCCTTTTCTTAAACCTTTAGCAATTCAAGAATCTTTCGCTAATTGAATATTTGGTTTCCCTACTTCTCTCTGTGTGGTCACGTCCTACAAGATTCAAGAATGTGACTTGGCCCTTTTCACAATGAATATGAGCGTCATTGGAAATTAACTAGTCCATTCCTAACATGCACTCATAGGTTCCTAGGTTCATCACTCTAAATTGAATGTTGGTTTGATTGCCACCAAGATTAAACTCCACCTTACTTGTCTGTTGTTCTGAGGAAACTTCTTTTCCATCAACTAACTCGACTATTAGCCCAAGTGCATGCATTGTGTCTATGCCTAGTTTTCTAGCACACCTTGGTGATATGAATGAATGTGTGCTTCCACAATCAATCAAAATTTTAAAGGGTTTACCATTATAGGTTGATGGTGTTTGAATCACTAAGAACTGTCAATTTGGTTCCTTCTTATCGAGAGAGGTATGAATTCTCGCTCTCTCCATGTCAGTTTCCAAGGTGGGACCTTCATCATCTTCTACTTCCTTGAGGGTTATGTCGGCAACTCTTCCTCTAGTTGTGGTTGTCCAGCTCTGATTGTTATGAAACTTGCTTTGGCATTCATTTTGTTCAAGTTTTGGGCATTGCCTTTGGACGTGGCCAGGTTTGTTACAATAATAGCACCTAAAAGTATCCTTATTACCACCAGTAAAGTTCTCCACCACCGATGTCTTAGTTTTCTTACTATTAGTAGATTGGAATTGACCTTGGGCTCTTTCCGCATAGCCCCTAGTTATATTTTTGTTTTGGAACTTATTATTCCAAGGCTTATTTTTTCTTGGTTTAGACTAGAGTTCCTGTACAATTGGTCTTGCTCTTATCAATGCATCTTTGGAGGTCAGATGGGCGCATTGCTTCAAGCCGTGTGTTCAGGGGATCATCCAATCCATGGCAAAACTTGGATACTTGTTGCGCAATATCCATGGATGGTGCATACTTAAGAAGTGTTACAAACTTCAAGTAATAGGCTTCCCGTATCATTCCAAGTTGCTTTACACCAAAGAATTCATTTATCTTTTGCATGTGGTATGCTGGTGGGAGATACCGGCCTCATAGTGCATCCTTTATTATGTCCCAACTAACAAACTCTTCGAATATTCCTTGGTATTTACACCATTGTTTCCACCAAATTTAGGCTTATCCTATTAGCTTTAACTTGCCGATCATTGCTTGATTAGCTAGGGTAATTCCAATAGCAATGAAATAATCTTCCATGGACTCGACCCATATTTCTACTTCAACCTTGACATTTTTGCCCTGGTCATCAAACTCAAGAGGTTTGATTTGCTTAAGCATGAACTTCTTTTCTTAGATCTTAGCAGCATTAAGGGTAGGAACAACTTCCTGTGGTATCGTAAGATTTTCTCTAGTTAGCTCTACAAATGTTATCATACAATTTGCTCGTATCTTTTCAAAAAGAGAAATCATTTCAAAATGATAGAAATACTTTATATTAATTTTTCAAAGAAGGTTACATCATGGTAGAGTTTTTCAAATTAACTTAAGGAATCTAACCATGGATTTCAGATATATCTACTAACTCATAATTCTTAGTTACTAGAATGGTCACCAATTTCATATTCAATGGATAGACAAAATAATTTCTTTTGTTGTAAGGAAAAAATATATGGTTTATTTTGGGTTGGCTGGTTATTTGGGAGAGAAGGCTTCTCTAATACAATCTAAGCATGGCATTTGGATACATCCATTAGGTAATAATTGGGCTTTGAAGAATAGATATCTAAAAATTGGTACTTTAAAGGAAGATTAAGAAGTCCATCTTTAACATAGTTGCAACGTTTAGAGCGACCAATAACTATAATTCGGTCTACTGGGATGACCTTTGTCACTTCCTCCTAAATATATCAAATTAGTTTAACCTATCGGCCTCTAGGGAATAAAGTTGAATTCACTCTAGCTTCATGGAATAAATAAACCTTCACAACTTTAAGGTTTTCCATCCATCTTATCCTCTTCAAATTGGTCTGAAGGGAGGCAAGACAGTTTGTGTCGATATAACGATATCCACCACTTATCATCCAATGTCTTTCCTGGTATAGTGGAGAAGGATCGTAGATGCGATCTATAATCTACATTGCTTGTATCCTTCATCCATAATCCATAGAATGCATTGCCGATGTAAACATTTCTTGGAAGACTAGGAATCACCGCTAATCTTCGTCTCTCTAAGTAAGAAAAAAAAAACACATATCAACAAGAGAAAGGGAAAAACATATCATATCTCAGGCTACAATTACCAAGTTTTTTAAATTTCTTTTTGCTCTGAAACCATTTGTAATATACTTGCCCTTGATTATGTGATGGATAACATTTTAGTAGTTTCCCAGAGTTTACTCTCTAGCCATCGCCATCCGTACTCTAACCAGAATGATCGGATTTTGTTGGCTAGTTAATCTTAGGTCTACCCCGTAGGGAAAGCGTCTTGTCATTACCTAGGCCCCTCATCATCAAGTGTGTATGCTGCCATAACAAACTCCATGATATGTGCACCATCATGCATACAAACTTGCCTTCTAGTACAACCAGCAATAGGAGCATCCAAATGACTATCTTTCATAGTTTGCAAACACCATCTAGGCATCTTCCTAGCCTCCTGACTATGTACAAGCTCTTGCTGAATTTCAAATTCAGCACCTTGAATATTTAAATCAGTCATGGGCTAATTTTCTCCATTATCCAATGGAGCACCTAGCTAATTTTCTAGAAGGAGCGACTGCCATTACCCTTGGTTCATGGAGTACAACACTTTTTTTCCAATAGCAAACTAAGGACTTTTGCTCTACCACAGCCGTCGTACCTTTCCCCTAAGATAATTTGCAGTTTACGTTCTAAGACCAAACCCTAGGTAAGTCAATGAATCGGTCCTTCCTAGAGTTTCTTCCTAGTGTTTGTCTCTTAGGAAACCTCTCAGCTAACCGAGACCACCCTGCCATAGGACTGGATTCATTGGAAATCCATTCACCCTCTTCCCTCTATGGAAGTTCTTAGTTATCTAATTACCTACTACATTACGCGAAACATATAATTTACTCACGGAATACAATCAGAATAAAACAATTTCATTGATTATATTCCATAATGTATGTTCTCATACCGCTGCCTCATCCGGCGCATCTGCATGTCACCATGATCAAATCCACCTATAGCTAGCGTTTTTAGGTGTCCCAAGCAGAACTTGGGCCATACAGGGAGCCAAGTAGTTCCTAGGTGTGTAAAGGATTTACTAGCCAAGTCCCCCTAGCACCCTATCCACCTCCTACTTAATATGATCCCTGCTGGGAGACCTTTCACCATCGGAGCTGGATCATGCTTCCTTAGTGGTAAAAACATCCCCTCTTGGTATAGGGATTTAGCACCTATCCTTAAGAGAGGTATAGGGCTCCTCAATTTTTATCTGTTCCAATACTTAATTCAATCATGATTCTATTTTATAGTTTTGCAAGGGGGGAGGGGGGGAGGGGAGGTAAAAGAGAGGACACTAGCTTTTTAGCGTTTTTTGATGACAAAGAGAGAATGCTTTCTTTTAGCACTTTTGATGACATCATTGATGGTGTCAAAGAGGGAGCTACATTTTTGTAGTGCAAAGATAAAAATTACTAATCTATGGGCGAGTATTGCATGGCACACTGTCAAGCGGTTGTCACTCTAAGGCATAGACCTTGGCATCTTGGCCTTGACATACTTGGCAACGGGCTATGAAGGCTTCATTGGCACCGTAGCTATGTGCAAGAAGCTCCCACTAGCTTGTAGGAAAATCTTCCTGAGAGGTCACCCGTCCCAACAGTGTCGTCACCCAAGTGCACTTAAGTACCAAGTGACTATCCACTAGACTAGTTCTTTTTGTTGTTCTATAATACAAATATAGTTTTAATAAGCTAGTCTTAGGAGGGTCTCCCAAGTCTTTCTTCCATGAACTCGCATATAATACCTCATTAATAATAATAATTATCTTCACAATGAGAGTCAATTTCATAAGTCAATTTTTTTTTGAATGTATATGCACATTAAAATAAATTAAATAATGGGGATATTACACAATGCAAATATAGAAAGCAAGCCACATACTTGATTATCAAAGTAGGGAAAAGTTTTTACTTGCATCATCCTCTATATTTACATTTTGAAATATAGTTTTGGATTAACTCACATGATGACAATTTAGGATTGTGGTTTAGTATGTATTTGTGGCATGAAGAGACATAATGTATGTGATAGGTTTTGATTGCCTAAAAATAACGGAAGTGAAAAGCTTGCACATCATCATTGCTACTATCCATATTCATGCAAGTGTGGTCTATTACAATTTATGACAATCTAAGTCATGTCAATTAGAGCATGTGTGTTTCACATCATGTCAGAGACCCTAACCCAATATACCACACACTTGATAGCTCTCCATATAGTTTCTTATTTGTGAAAAATTATTTCTTTGTTATGAGCCATTTATAACTTCTAATAACTTACAACTTTAAGATTTTTGAAAAGTGTGCATAGACCTTTGACTCAAAGGGTCTTAGTTAGATGGCAACCTTTTAAAAGCTTGTTATTGGAGTCCATCATCCACTCCCATATTTTTAAAGACACACATCATCCTTGCTCTATTTGTGCCCTATAAATGATATAATTACATTGATCTACTATGTAAGGTATGACATAATCTAACAATCTAATCATTGTTGTGATAATTATGACATTTTCTTCATGAATTTCTAAAAATAGTCCATAATACATGGTTTAATTTCAAAGTCAAGTTGTTGGCTTTACCCAAAGCATCATATAACTTGACTACAACAAAAATAATCCCTCATTTCTGAGATGTTTTCATGAGTATTTTTAACTAATAAATAATTTTAATTATTTTACATTAAAATAACATGAATTGACATCTATAACACAACTTTCAAGCTAAGGATAGAAGTTATGAGCTCCAAAAATCCCAATATGATTAAGGTGAATAGGAATAAGCTTAGAGTATTCTAATAGTGTCTGTGGAGCAATGTTAGCTATTTCACATAAAAGATGAAAATGGCATCTCTATAGGTATCAATTTTATTCATGGCTTAAGGGATGGCTCTTGCAACAACAGTGTCACGTATGCAATGATAGGTGTCATTTATAAGATATCTTATGGTTTCATCCTATAAACAATGATTTTACCCATCCCATAAGCAAAACTATTGGTTTTTCTTTTTAAACTAGATTCCTTGATTCCTTTTGGTAGGGATTTTATTACACAATAGAAGTTTTGTTCATGATCTTCATTAATGCTTCAAATTGACCATACCAAACAAACCCTAGCAAACTTATTAGCACATAGTCAACCATAGCATCACTACAAAACATATCTAAGGTTTGGCCAAAAGCATTCAACAACATACCAATAGAAGATGTATTAAGTTGGATAGACCATTTTGAGGATGCCTTAGCTATCATGCATAGAATGATGATTGCAAATCCTTATAAATTGGGATCTTGATGGAAGAAATAAATGTAACATCATTCATGCAATAGTCTATCCAAACAATGTCAAATTGGATGGTGATGGAGGAATCTATTATGGCAAACTTTGCACAAAAAATATAACACAAGTAGCACTAGAGAAATTTGAAAATCAATTATGTTACAAGTGATGAACTACACACTATTCCATCAATAATTTTGTAGCATCTAAATCACTTATCATCTTAGCAAGGAGTTCATAATAGGCACCAAAAAAATTTCACAATCTTAGTTAGTGATACTTTTATATTTTTCCAACCAAAATTTTAGGATAGTAAACCAATAAATAATAATATAAGATGAAATAATATAGTATCGTAATAGTAAGACGTGTGTGTGTGTGTGTGTGCGTGCGTGCGTATGGGTGCGTGTGTTTGGGGGAGAGAGAGAGAGAGAGAGAGAGAGAAAGAGAGAGAGAGAGAGAGAGAGAGAGAGAGAGAGAGAGAGAGAGAGAGAGAGAGAGAGAGAGAGAGAGAGAGAGAGAGAGAGCATGATACATGACAAACCAAGCGATGGAATTTAAATGAAAGTACAAACAAGTAGCCAACTAATATATGCAACTTTGACTCAAGCCGCACTGCCATCATCATCACCTAAGTCATCACTATGCTCATTTGTATCAAAATCAAAGTGATCATGGTGCACAGATCGGACGCCGTATGCGCACGTAGTGAGCGTTGGAAGGTCCCCAAGAACAAAAGAACTCTACTTTTGCACCAAAAACAAGGAAGAAAGCTTGCACGACATGAAGCAAGAGACTAATTGGGTACAATTTCCCCCCATGCCTTGTGTGAGCGCTCCAGGAAGCATGTATTTTATATATTATTCATCTTCAATCACAAAAAATAGCCCAATTTACAATTAGCACGCTTTAGCTTTTGTGTTTGCTTTTGTGCCACGAGAGAATTAAAGCTATTGGGCGCCCAAAAAGTCAGGCGGTACCCAAATACAATGTCCAATACAAATATTGAAATCGTGCGCCCATGCGCATACAAAAGTAATAAATAAATATCAGGCACTTTAATAAATAAGCACATCAAAATATTGGTGCCATGCCTAAGATGCACGCCCATTAAAAATTGATAATAATTTGAATACACGCTATCCTCCAATGCTTCCTAATGCCACCGTTGCTTGCTTTACACATCAACTGAAGCATTCACAATTGTTAGAAAAATAATACAATTAAATTGACAAAAGTGAATACCTAGCAGTCTTCAGCTACAAAATAAATAAATTGGTTAAAACTCAATCCTAACCTTAATTTATTACCAGTGTGCACTCTAAACTCATAAACGTTTATTAATTTAAATATGTATTTTGTGAAATCACCCGCTATGGAATCACCCACTTACACATTAAATTAACAAGACACTTGAAAATGTAGGTGTCCCCATCGACTTTTCACACAAAGCATCCACCTTGTGTATGAGCCCCGGTAATTAAATTTTACAGAATCCACCACAAAACCTCACAGATTCCATCGTGGAATATGCCTCTTGGCCTGATACCCCTAGGGTGGGATAGCAATTGTCCTCAATTGCTATTAGCTCAATGTGGAGCTAACAATGTGGGAAAAGCACTTAGGTCTCTAGCGTGCATCCATTGGGCCTCTTCAACAGGATGATTTTTTAACTTAACCAAATATCTAGAATATCTACGGCCAATTCTAGTTGTCATAATGTTAGTATCTATAATAGTTTTAGGCTCAAGAATTTCAGTTTCTTCGTCTAGCAAAGGAGGGTTTTCATAGACAGTGTGTATAGGTAGTTGTCCTCTAAAAGGTTGTAATAAACTGATATGGAAGGTGTTGTGGATTTTCCAATGTTGTGGTAATTCTAGTTTAAATGCATTGTCATTGATTTTGTGTATGATCTTGAATGTTCCATAAAATCCAGGTGCTAATTTTACAACAGGGTGTTTATCAACACTTTGTAATCTTCGCTTTTCAATTCGTAACCAAACATAATCATCAACTTTAAAAGTCATAGCTTTTCTTTTCTTATTTGCTTGTTTTGTGTATGATTGATGGGCTTTGGCAATCATATCTTTAACTTCATCAAAAATAGTAGCATGCATGTTAGCAATATCATCAACAGTTTGAATTTTATTTGACAATGATGTAACAGGTGTAGGCAATCGATATCCATAAATAATTTCAAATTGTGCTTTCTTTGTAGCTGTATGTGATGTGTTATTATATGCAAACTGAAGTAAATCTAGATATGTATCCCATGTGTGTGGTTTTGAAATTGTGTAGGCACGCAAAAGTTCTAAAATGGTACTATTAGTAGCTTCTATTTGACCATTTGTTTCAGGATGAAATGTAGATGGAAGAATCAATCTTTGTTTCTAAGTTAGCAAACAAAGTAATCAAAAAATTATTGCAGAATCTAGAATCATGAACAGAAATAATAACTTTTGGTAAACCATAGCTAGTGAAAACAATTTTCAAGAACAATTGAGCAGCTTGAGATGCTATTAAAGTTTTCTTTCATGGAATAAAATATGCTTGTTTGCTAAACCTATCTACAATAGTCCAAATCATATCATGATTATCTTTAGTATTAGGTAAACTAGTGATAAAATCCATTGAAGTCTGTTCCCATGGTCGTGATGGAATGGATAAGGGCATTAGTAAACCATATTTTTTACCATGGTGTCTTTTAACTCTTTGACAAATTAAGCATTCAGATACAAAATTAGATACATCAGTATCCATGTGTGGCCAATAAAAATCTTCAATCAGTGTACACAAAGTAGATATAATTCCTCTATAACCTTGGTATGGGGGACAATGAATTTCATGCAAAACAAATGATCGAAATGGGACAATCACACATAATCTTTTTTCATAAAACATAAATCCATTAGTGTAAGACAATGAATCAATAGGAATCCAATTATTTGCAACTAGTTTAGTCCAATCAGCTTGAAAAGTAGGATCTTGGTGATAAGTATCTTTCATTGGGATAAGGGAATCAAATGATATCACAGAAATATTGTGAATTGTCGGTCTTCTACTCAAAGCATCAGCAACAACATTCTCTTTTCCAAGTTGATATTGTATAAGGGGATGAAAACTTTGAATAAAAGCAGCCCATTTAATGTGTCAGTTAGATATTTGTGGTTGACTAAGGAGATGTCTAATGCTTTGTTGGTCAGTTTTGATCATGAATTCAGATCCCATTAAATAATGTTTCCATTGACGTAAAGCTTGTACTACTGCTAGCAATTCCTTGTCATACGTATAATACTTAAGTTCAGTTGGTTTGAGTTTGCAGCTAGAGTAGGCTATGGGATGAGAATCTTGCATAAGGACTGCTCCTATTCCAGATCCACTAGCATAGGCTATGGGATGAGAATCTTGCATAAGGACTGCTCCTATTCCAGATCCACTAGCGTCAGTAACTGCTAAGAAAAATTATCTATTGAAGTCAATTAATTGTAATACAGGAGCATGAGTTAAAGCATGTTTCAGCAAATCAAAGGACTTTTGTTGATTGTCAGACCAATTATACGCGATACCCTTCTTTGATAGTTTTGTCAAAGGTAATGCAAGTAATGAGAAATTCCTCACAAATTTTCTGTAAAAGCTAGCAAGACCTAGGAAATAACATAATTCATGCACATTTTTGGGTATTGTCCAATTTAAGATTTCTTCTATTTTTTAGGGTCGACTTTAATACCTTCTGATGAAATAATATGTCCTAAATATTCAATTTCTGTTTGGAAAAATTCACTCTTTTCTGGATTAGCATATAATTGACTGTCTTTTAATAATTTAAAAACTAAATACAAATGTTCATAATGCTCATTCTTGTTTTTACTGAAAACTAATATGTCATCAAAGAAAACAATGACACAATGCTGATGTTTCAAAAATATGGGATTCATCATATGACTGAATGTGGCTGGTGCATTAGTTAAATCGAAAGGCATAACCAGGAATTCATAGTGTCCAAATTGTGTTCTAAATGCACTTTTGAATATATCAGATTTGTCCAATCTTACTTGATGATATCCAGATTTAAGATCTATCTTGCTGAATATGGCAGATCCTTGTAGCTTGTCCATAAGATCATCTACCCTAGGAATCAGATATCTATTCTTAACAGTAATTTTATTTAGGGCACGATAATCAATGCACATGCGGTAGGTATTGTTTTTCTTCTTCACTAATAAGACAAGTGCACCAAATGAAGAACTACTAGGTCTAATTAATCCTCAGGTTAGCAATTTGTCTATTTGGTTTTGAATTTATTTTTGTTCAATTTGGTTATGTCTATATGGTGCTTTACATGGTGGTTGTGATCCAAGAATTAAATCTATCTTATGATCTTCAGGATGTACATGTGGTAATCCAGGTGGTAAATCAGTAGAGCAAAACAATCTTGGAATTGGGAAAGAAATTGTGCATGCCTAGGATGCATTTGATTTTCTTTAGCTTTCATTTCATTCACCCATAAATAGGATTTGCTACTTTTATGTAATGCATGTTTAGCCTGAGTATGAGTAAGCAATGGAGAATTATTGGAAGTGCGCGTACCATGCATTATGATTTGTTTTCCTTGAGAATGGATTTTTATTGAATGCATAGAATAATCTATATCAGGATTGTATTGATGTCGCCTAGGCATTCCTAAGATAATGTCACTAGACTGCAAAGGTACAACTAAATGGTTTATTCGTTCAGTATAATCACCAATTTTAATTTCTAAATTATGCACCTCTTGTGTTCCATTATATCTCGTACCTAGGAATGCAGCCTTGATGCGATAATGTGTAGAAACAGTATGTAAATTCAATTCTTTGACCAATTTTGTAGAAATAAAGTCGTGTGTGCTCCCATCATCATGTAAAATAGTATTTTCTTTACCATGCACAAAACATTTCATTGTTAATAAGAAATGGGGAGTTGACATACCCGGAAAAGTATCAGAAGTAGTACCAATGTCGTCATCATCTTCCATAAAATCCGATATCTCTTCACATTCTTCATCTTCTATTGCTCCCAAATAATTGATATGAACAGATGGCTTTTTGGATTGACAATTGGCTGCTAGAAGTCCAAGTTGATGAAATTTGTAACAAACTATGGGTTTTGCTTTGGATACATTATTGGTAATGGCAGGAAGTTTAGGAATGTTGGGATTGGACTGAAGAGATGGCTTAGGGTTTGGATTTGTGTTTGATGGCAAGGCAGGTGGTCATTTCCAAGATTTACAGAATAAAGATGGAAGAAAATGATTTTGATTGAATCTTTGAAAATTTGAATTGAACTGTTTGGAACCAAAGTTACCATTAGTTTGAAATTGTTGTGGTCGCTTATCTCGTCCACGAATTTTGTCTTCAGTGTCATGGGCCAAGGAAATTGCATCTTCAAGGGTTATTGGCTTGAACATATTGACCTCCGCATAAAAATGTCCAAGTAAGCCAGACATAAACTTGCAGTTATGAGTTGCTTCAAGTACATCTTCGAGCATTCGTAGTTGCAATAAAGCATTCCAAAAACGCTCAGTATATTGTGAAATAGGTTCGCGATCCCTTTGTTGTAGGAGATCCCATTGTTTGATTTCTTTTTCGTGGAATTGGGGTGGAAAGAAATTCTGCAAAATTTTCTTTTGGAAAGTCTCCCAAGTAGTGGGACAATCAACGCTTTTGCGGACAACAGTCCACCATAAGGATGCTCGGTCAACTAGATGGTTAGTGACACATTTAATTTTTTCTTTCTCAGCATATGATTCTTCATGGAAATACTCATCAAATTGACTGATAAAAGAAAGTACAGTCTTTCCATCACGTGATCCATTGAAAGTAAGAAATTTGAAGTTTCTTTTACTTATCTTTGTTTCTTTCCGAATAGATTGGGCTTCAAGTGTTGCATCGATCGTACGTCATATAAGATCTTCATGTTGTGATCCATCTTGGTCGGCGGTAGATCATTGCAGATTGGCCAATTGAGCTTGCAAAGTTTGTCGTGCTCTTCGTTCCTCTTGAAGCTACATCATAATCAAATCCAGTTTTTGCTCCATTGTTGGTTCGGGTAGGTCACCTTCAGCCATAAAATCTTCCATGGTTTGATCAGACATCCTACAAAATTCCAAAAGACCTCACACACTCGAAACCTTGTTAGCGGGATGAGCGTAGCTCAAAGCCGGGTTTACAAGGCTTATATATATATATTTTAGTTTGGCTTTTGTAGTATTTCTCCTTTACGATTGCAAAATTCGATATCATAATCACCTTTCAAGAAAATAATTTTGCATATAGACTGCATGTTGCCAATTGCTCGCTGGAATCTAGTTTTGTCAATTCATAGGTGTGAACAGAGGCTTCCAAAAAGTTGTAAGCAGATTTGTGTATTGTGGAACAGAAACTGCCTCTATGGTAGTTGATTGAGATTGAAGCTTAGGAACTTTAGGACCTTTGGGGCTTATAGCCTTTAGTTTTTTTTGGATTAAATGTGACTTTGAAGGACAAGAATATGTTGACATCCATTTTGGCAACATGCAGTACATACTGCCACTACCGACAAATAAAAACGAGGCTTGAAGCTTTTTTTAAAAGCTTCTCTTTAAGCTTTCTAAGCTTAACTTTGAAGCTTTAATAGCTATGGTGGAAATTTGCTTATTTGTTGAGAAGAAACCAATGACTTGATGTAGGATCTTTCCGCGTGGTCCTCCGCCTTGCAGAGGCCAATCCCTCGTGATCTAAGTGTACAGTAGGGGGTTGTTGACTGCCAAGAATACGCTGGTATCGACCGTTTGCCACGAGACTGATTGTAGAGATCAATCATTCCAGGAGCTCCGCCTTCGCGCGAGATGGTAAGCGATTGGAAGCTCTCAATCTCAGCTTTGCTCTGATACCACTGGTGCACAGATCGGACACCGTATGCGCACGTAGTGAGCATTGGAAGGTCCCCAAGAACAAAAGAACTCTACTTTTGCACCAAAAACAAGAAGAAAGCTTGCACGACATGAAGCAAGAGACTAATTGGGTACAATTTCCTCCCATGCCTTGTGTGAGCACTCCACAAAGCATGTATTTTATATATTATTCATCTTCAAGCTCAAAAAATAGCCCAGTTTACAATTAGCACACTTTAGCTTTTGTGTTTGCTTTTGTGCCACTAGAGAATTGAATCTATTGGGTGTTCAAAAAGTCAAGCGGTACCCAAATACAATGTCGAATACAAATATTTAAATCGCGCACCCATGCTCATACAAAAGTAATAAATAAATATCAGGTGTTTTAATAAATAAGCACGTCAAAATATTGGTGCCATGCCTAAGATGCACGCCCATCAAAATTTAATAATAATTTGAATACACGCTATCCTCCAATGCTTCCCAATGCCACCACTGCTTGCTCTACACATCAACTGAAGCATTCACAATTGTTAGAAAAATAATACAATTAAATCGACAAAAGTGAATACCTAGCAGTCTTCAGCTACAAAATAAATAAATTGATTAGAACTCAATCCTAACCTTAATTTATTACGAGTGCGCACTCTAAACTCATAAACGTTTATTGAGTTAAATATGTATTTTGCGGAATCACCCGCTATGGAATCACCCACTTACACATTAAATTAACAAGACGCCCGAAAAGGATAGGCGTCCCCATCAACTTTTCGCACAAAGAATCCACCTTGTGTATGAGCCCGGGTAATACAATTTTACGGAATCCACAGTGGAATATGCATCCTGGTATCAGATCAAAAGAGTGATCCTCCTCCCTTAGGATCCACTCTCTCTCCTACGTATCCACTTGCTCTCGCTAGTTTGACACCTACCCTCAACTTGCTCTCAAGCAATGGCCTCCATATTGCATGTGCTTTGAGTCTCCCACACATTGTGGGATATCTATTAAGAGAACAAAGTGTTGCTTACAATTGTATTGGTTCAAAAATATATGTAGGTACTTATAAAGGGCTATCCTAGAGGAAGTGTTGTCTACACAGCTTGATATCCACAATATGTCACAAACTCTATCTACACGTGAGTGGAATGATGATCATAATCCTCGGGGGGAGGAGGAATATCACGTGGATTCAAGATAAGGGATTTTAAAATACTATTTTTACACTTTTTTACATACAAAAGGGTGTCATATAATGGAATTACTTACATATTAAATAGAAAAGGATTGCTTTTTATTTCGAAAAAATTCACAGATGTGGGTATTTATAAATAGGCCTTGAACATGCATGATGATTTAGAGGATATAGGTATACTGAACCTCTAGAGCTATAGTCTTTTGTTTGTTTACCAAATTTTTTTAAAAAAAACTACCTTATATAAAATAGGACATATAAAACATTGCACAAATACTCACAAATGTGGTAATGAATCCCCTCTTACCCATTTGTCCTAGATGATATGTGTGGTCTATTTGTAGCTTGACCTATGCTGCCTTCTATCACATTTCAAAAACGATTATTAGACTATAATATTATTATACTTAGAAATCCTTTAAATTAAACAAATAATCATACTTTTTATTAACAATTGGAAAAGCTAGCAGTCTCTTGTTTTCATTGATTATATAAAAAAAAATGCTCAAAATTTTGAATATAAAATATGTGATGATCAAGCAGAGCAAAAGATCACATTATCTTGCTTTCTAGAGATTCAACATAGTATTGATATCATCCGTGCAATAGCAAAGGGGGCAAGACATTAGCCTACTTTTAGGGTTAAATCACATGCAAAGGAAATTAAACAAACAATCATAATTTTTATTGACGATTGGAAATGCTAGCAATCTCTTGTTCTCCTTGATTATCATAATTTTTTTTCTCAAAAAATTGAATATAAAATATGTGATGATCAAGCAAAGCAAAAGATCATATTATCTTGCTTTGTAGGTTAAGTTATTATGATTCATAATCATGTGCAATGTAAATGGAGATTCAACATAGCATCGATATCATTAGTACAATAGCAAAGGGGGCAAGATATTAGCCTAATTTTTGGGTTAAATCACATGCAATGGGGAAGAGCGGCAGCATTGCAAATTTTGGATAGAAAGAGTTGATTTAAATCATCACGACCGGATAATTTAAAACATCGTAACAAGGTTGACCTATGGTAAATATCTAGGGTACAAAGGGAAGACAATAGAAAAATAAAAAATAAAAATTATTCCCCTCTTTCTCTTAGATAGTGCATGTGCAAGTACCGAAAAAAGCAGGGTGGCAAAGTGAAAATCTCATATTACTATGAGATTTGGTGTACAAGCAAAGCATTGTATATTCTACAAGTAGGCCCTTTAGGGATTTCTCATTGCTTTTTTGGGTATCTGAGTTCATTTTGGGCCCTGGTTTAGAGCCATAAGGTTACAGACGTCAATTTGAGGATATAGTGCGATTTCCACTATATTGACTGAAAGTGGGTGCACAAATTGCAAATTTTGAATCTGAATTTTTTGAGGTGTTTGCCAGAAAGAAAACATAAATTTTATCTACAAACAGATTGCATATTACATGTATTGTTGAGCAATCAATGAAAAAGGTTGCTTATTGTATTGATGTGCACTTATTGTGAAAGGTTGTAGGTTGTAGAAGACTTGCTTCCTATTTTGTATTATTTTTGTGATAATGGTAGAGAACAATGGAAATCCCATCATTGAGAAGCTGGGCAAGAACAACTACCCTTGATGGAAGTTTTGTGTGACAAACTTCCTCATAGGAAGTTTTGTGTGACAAACTTCCTCATTGGAAAGGGCCTTTATGAGTCTGTTTCAGGTGTGTGAGTAGAGTATTGTATATTCTATAGATGGGCCCTTTAGGGCTTCCCCACTACTTTTTTGGGCATCTAAGCCCATTTCAAGCCTCATTTTAGAGCTGGAAGGTTGCGGACAACAGTTTTAGGGTATATTGTGATTTCAGTTGTATCAGTTGAAAGTGGGTGCACATGTTGATAATTTTGAATCTATAAATTTTTAGGTGTTTTCCAGGAAGCAAACATATCTACAAACAAGTTGTAGATTATATGTCTTGTTGAGTAATCAATGAAAAATGTTACTTGGTATATTATTGTGCACTTATTGTACAAGGTTATAGAAGACTTGCTTATTGTTTTGTATCATTTTTGCGATAATGGCAGAGAATAGTGGAAATCCCATCATTGAGAAGCTAGACAAAAACAACCACCCTTCATGGAAGTTTCCTATGATGAGCTTCCTCATTGGAAAGGGCCTTTATAAGTTCATTTTGAGTGAAGAAAAGGAGCCAGAGCTGAGTATCCCTATGGCTACATATGAATTAAAAATGTGGAAAAAATGGAATGCAAAAGCCAAAAAGTGATGTATTGGTTATCTGCAATCACTGATAATACTATGCTAGAACATATCAAGAATGAAAAAACTTCACATGCAGCTTGGACAATTTTTAAGAACATTGTTTCAGTAAAGACAAAGGTACGAAAAATTCAACTCAAGAAAGAGTTGAATAACTTGATGAAAGGGAAAATGTATATCAATGAGTATGTTTTGAAGGTGAAGAGTATTCTATATGCATTAGTAGCGATTGATGGAATGCCTAATGATGATGATTTGGTTTCATCTATTTTGGGGGCCTTAATAATGAGAAAGCTTGAAAATCATTTGGCACTTTTGTATATATATGGAAGCTATTTCTAGATCTTCATGAGTTGGTCTCTCTCATAATTACCAAAGAGATCAATATGCAAGGTAACTCATCTGAAGAAATGGTGAACAAGTCCAAGCATTTTACTCAAGTTCAGAAACGAAATGTGGTAGATCTTCTTCAAGAGGCTATGGTATGGGATGTGTTGGTGATAACCAACAAAATATATTAAATTAGTAATTTGGTGAAATGCAGGTTTTAGAAGACATTAGAGGCAAGGGAAGCTCTAGAGGAAGAGGTGGATGGTAGAATAGAAGTTCTGAGAGTTTTGCTATTGTTTTCCATTATTACGGCAAAATAGGTCACATTGCAACCCATTGTTATGCTAAAAAGGATGATATTTGTCGTAGTAAATTGCAGCAAGAAAACTATGCATCATCTTCACAATAGAATGAAGACAAAAATGAGCATTTGTTTGTTATGCAGCATATGATGAATGTTTTTACAAAAAAAGGGACACATGATGATGTATGGTATATCAATTTAGGTGCATCTAATCATATGATCAGTCATGTTGAATGGTTTGAAGAGATACGAGACTTATAAAATCCAAGCTATGTGCAGATCATGCCACCCAATTTCACACATTGGAAAGGTTCCCTTGCCCTTGTATGATGGCCATACAAAGAGTGTGTCAAATGTATTACATGTGCCATCAATCACAAAAGAATTTAATGTCTATTGGCCAAATGGTAGAGCAAGGGTTACATGTTCGATTTAATGCAAAAGGTTATTTTGTAGAAGACTTTAATGATAATTACACATTGTTCGCAAAAGGAAGTAGAGTTGGCCACATGTTCATTTTGGATGCTGAAATTCCTACAATGAATGCTGCTATATATGCTAAAGAAAAAGGAGTGGCTGGAGACATTGAAATATGGCATAAATGTATTAGATATGCAAATGTGCAAAGGTTGAAATTAATGCAATCCAAAGGATTGGTTACAGGATTGCCTACTTTTAGAGTTTTAGAATTTCATAAAGTGTGTCAAGCATGCCACTTTGATAAGCATGCAAGACAACCCTTTTTGCATAATAAAGATATGAGAAAAAATATACTTGATGTTGTGCATATAGATGTTGGAGGGCCTATACAAAATGTATCTCTTAGTGGTAGCAAATGCTTTGTTGCATTTATTGTTGATTGTTCAAGGAAGCTATGGTATATTTCATGAAGGAAAAGAGTGATGTATTTGAGCACTTCAAATCTTTCAAGGCAGCTATTGAAATAGAAACATGCTTAAAAGTTAAGTGCTTGAGATCATATGGAGGGGGAGAGTACCTCTCTAATGAGTTTAGTGGCTTCTTGAGGTCCTATGGGATAAAGATGTTTACATGCAAGTATGCCACCCCACAACAAAATGGGGTTGCAAAAAGAAAAAATGGATATATTGCAAAAGTTGCATGAGCATTGATGACTGAAAAGAATATACCAAAACATTTTTGGTCTGAAGCTATTTATAATTCCATATATATTATGAACAAAACTCCCACAGCTACAGTTCATGGGATGACTCGTAAAGAATGATTTATAAGCAAGAAGCCTGATGTGTCACACTTGAAAGTGTTTGTCTGTATTGAATATGTTCATGTGCTAGATGAGCTGCGTCAAAAGAAGCTTGATCCAAAGGTTGAAAAATATATTTTTATTGGATGCTCTTTAAAGCACAAAGGGTATCGTTGTTATAACCTTGTCTCACAAGTGAGCTCAAAGTGAGCAAGGCTATTATTTTTTACGAAACGAGTAGTTGTTATGCGTCTATTGGTGATGTATTAGATGATGATAATGATCACGATAGCTATATGCACAAAGAAAAGCAAGAATCATGGAGCCTTTTAATGGACCAAAAACATCATGCAGCACTACATCTACAGTTAGCCCTTGGTCTGGGAGATTAGGGAGTAGCCCTACATCTTCAAGTGGATCTTTAAGTGTTGTAGGTAAAGACAAAGGAAAGGAGAAAGTGTTGGATGGTAATGATGCATCTACCAGTCATTTGGGATTTGATGGAGATTCTAGTGGAGAGTTTGGATGATGAGCTTGGTATTCCTTTAGTCAAGACACTATATAGAGAGCACGTAGTAATGTAAAGGCTCCACTAAGTGATCCAGCAGTATGCAAGTCTAGTAGGGTCAGATACCCTATTAAAAGATTTGGTTTTGAAGGTTATGCAGCTCACCATTATGATTATATAGTAAAGGTAGTTGAGGATGTTGAGCCCACTTATTTTAAGGATGTTATTGATCATGCTCATTGCAATGCAGCAATGAATAAGGAGATGGTTATATTAGAAGTCAATAAGACTTGGGATTTGGTACCCTTTCCTAAGGGCAAGAAAGCTATTAGATATAAGTGGGTTTACAAAATCAAGCATAATGAAAATGGTTTAGTTAGCAGATATAAGGTTAGGCTGCTTGCAAAAGACTATGCTCAAACATATGGCATATATTATGAAGAGACGTTCAGTCCAGTTGCTAGAATGGCAATTGTTAGGCGCATGATTTCTTTGGTAGTAGTCAAAGGTTGGAGTTTGCAACAATAAATGGATGTTAAGAATGCCTTCTTGCATGGTGAATTGCAAGAGGAGGTGTATATGGAGCAACCAGCAGGTTATGAGGATTTAGAGCATCCCACATATGTGTGCAGGTTAAAGAAGGTGCTCTATGGGCTGAAGCAAGTACCTAGAGCATGGTCTGATAAGATTAGAGAGTATCTTGTCAATATTGGATTTTATATTTCTAATGTTGATCACTCACTTTATGTGAGAAAGGTAGATGTAAGTTTGGTCATCATAGTCATCTATGTGGATGACTTAATTATTACAGGTAACAATGACAATGGGATTGCTGAAGTTAAGGATTTTTTCAAGAGGATGTTTAAGATAAAGGATTTGGGTGAGTTGAGATACTTTATTATTATTGAGGTGATTAGATGTGATGATGGTATATGGCTAGGCAAAGGCAGTATGGCTTGGATATGTTATCCAAGTATGGTATGACAGCATGTAAGCCTTTTTCAGTACCATTGGAGCAAAATTTGAATACCCTTCTATGTTCAAGAGGATAGTAGGGAGTTCGATTTACATGACTATCACACGGCCAGAAAAATTGAGCTTTTTGTTGGCCTTGTCAGTTAGTTTATGTAGATGCCTAGAAAGCCTCATTTGGATACATTTAGATGCATATTGATATATATGAATTCCATGTTACATTATGGACTTTTTTATGAGGTAGATAAGGATGTACAAGTCTTTGGATACATAGATGTAGATTGGGACTAAAAGCCTGTTAGACAGAAGATCTACTTGTGGATTTATGTTTTCCCTTGGTAGTGCAGCAGTTACATAGAGCAGCAAAGAGCAACCTATAGTTGCTTTCTTGTTGCTTTATCGAGTATAGAGAATGAGTATAGAGGTGTTGCTATGGCATCATGTGAGGTGGTATGGCTAAAAAGTTATTGGGTGATTTGGATGTGTAGGAATATGTTCCAATTGTCATTCAATGTGACAATATGAGCAGCATACAACTAGCTAGGAATCCATTGTTCCATGATAGGAAAAAATACATTGAGGTGGTGCACTACCACTTTGTGATAGAGAAGATACTTACACGAGAGATTGACTTGGTATATGTCAATTGGTATATGTCAATGCACATGATCAAATAGCTGACATTTTCACAAACGAATTGGGTGTAGAGAAGCTTTGAAAGTTTCAAGCTTACTTAGAGTTGCAAAGGTACAATTGAGCTTGAGGGGGAGTGTTGAGATGGCAAACTCAACACATGCAAACATTGATGATGGACTGCATGCCTACATGGGTCCTCACATCTACACTTAGCATGTCAGTGGTTATTATGATCCTCACATGGCCACTAACTTATCACTTATTATATTTAGTTTATTGCACCTACCTACAACTAGCATAATTCTAGCACCAATCAATTAGTATAGTTTGTTGTGCACTATTTGACTTAGTATGCCACTTTCCTTTATGTTGTATCTTATCTACACTTTGTGTACATTGTATTGTGTGTGAAAGAAAAAGAAAAAACCAAGTAAGAAAACGTTTTGGCCTCCATCTCTTTTCTTGTGTCATTGAGTGAGTTTCATCTTTTGTGTGTGGTATGTGTTTGGTATAGTAGCTCAAACAAGTCCCCTCACCACCTTATTCTTGACAACATGTTTATTTGTAATGTAGATATCAATGAGTATAATTTTTTTAACGATGTAAATAGCAATAATTATAGAGAGAAAAAAATTTGGGTGGCAAGACATGCAACTCTACTATCTTTCCAACCACATGTGCTACAAAGTGTTCCATAAACCATGTATATGTAAGAAGCTAGGAATAAGGATTTAGTGTAAATAATATTGATATTATGCCATGTCACACCGACATTGGTATAAAAGGAGAGGACATGTAATTTTTCATATTTTTTTGACACATTAATACAATTACTATCCTTCTCTCCCATCTTGCTCACAGCTTCCATGGCTTCTCCCTCTTTCCTATCTTTCTCTCTCTAAAACTAGTATTTCTCTCTCCTCGTCACTCTTCTCTCTCTTCTTGCAGTATTTCTCTCTCTTCTTCAGTATTCTCACTCCTCTTCCTCTCTCCCTAATTCACTCTCTGACAAGTGGTATCAAAGCATTGGTCTTTGATCCATTCTTTTTCTTCTATTTTTAGTCCTATTTTCCTCCATCAAAATCAATTTTAGATAAAAATTATACAAGACAATGACTATTGGAGTGTTGCAGATCATCTACAATTAGTAGAGACTACATCTGGAGATATCCAAGGTCAGATATGGCGGAGGATGGCTTAAGTGGCAGGTCATCATCAAATTTCATGCAAAATTGGAGGTAACTAGGGTAAAGGAGAGTTAACCGAGCTTAGTTTGGGATTAAACTGTGGTTACTTTTCAAAAGAGGTCTTCCTTTCCTCTTTCTCCAAGATTTGGCCAAGCTTCCATGGATTTTTCCAACTTAGATATTCTCCTTATTCACTGATCATTGCTCTCCTTCAACAATGGCACTCTAGGCATCAAATGCAATAGGTTGCATACCATTTTATGGACTATAGGATCAACCATGTGAGTAGGACAGTAGCCCAAAATTTGTGCTACTTTTTCCAACCCTGTTCTTCATCAATCTTCAACTATGGTGCTTCTAAATTATCTTTGGCAGTGATTTCTTCAACTCCCTGATGTGTAGACTCCAAAATGGGGCTATATTCTTCATCCTTTCACTCTCTTGAAACCCTACATGAACAGTCCATGGGCAACCATGAAAGCTTCAGACCAAGCTTTCATTTCTCAACAATTTCTTGAAGATTCTTCATCTTTTCAGCCCGTGGGATCATTTCAATAAGGATTCTTCAACAAATTGCAAGGATTAAACACGAATGGTTAAAGCTCAAGAGCTTCCATGGAGCCAAAATTTGGGTGAAATGGGTTTAATGCTTCAATTTCAAGCATTTGAAGCTTCAAGATTGTTCTTAAGCACTGAATACACAAGCCTTGGGGATTATTTTGGCAACATTGGACCACTGGAGGCTTTATCAAGCATATGAAGATTGATCAAGTCATCATCAACCATGTCAAAGGTACTCTTCTTCAATTCTTAATCTCTCTCAGTAATCCATGTGCTGAGCTGAATCCATTTGATTGAGAGATTAAAGAATTGACTAATATCCATCAAATTTCAGCCAACCTTTGCTTGAATCAATCCATTCACGTAATGCAATGCTTGCTCTATGCATACTAGTTCTAATCAGTGAATTAGAGGCTTCAATCTAAATTTTTCAGCATAACACTTGAATCCATGTGATTGAATCTATTGATTGATGAATTTGTTCACTCTAATCCATTGATTGGCTGAATTCTTTTACCCAAGGGTAAGTACTAGCAATTAGTGAGTCACTGAATTGCATTAGTAAGACCCTTTCCCTATCCAAACTTTCAAGATTCCATTCAATTGTATCTCATGAAAGGCTGAATGAATATTTCAGAAATGCATCTCATGCTAATTGATTAGATTAGCAAGCTATTGTCATAGTGATATACCCATCGAGGAAAAAGGTGGATGCTGGGGGAGATAGTGGGACAAAAGAGAGGTGACCATCCCTCACTATCAAAGATCCCAAAGGGGTGCAACCAACCAATTCGGGGGGAACTTTGCCCACCTCCTAGTGATTCGGAGCCCATGTAGGGAGCTTGTCATGCCATTTTATCCCTCATACAGGTACATCGAGTGGAGAATTGAAGATTGAAGACTTTCTAAAGACTCAAGTATCTACAAGTTCAAAACATGGTAAAATAGGGATTTTACAAGGCACTACATGGCATTTACAGGTGGTTACAGGTACACCCTTCATTACTAAAGTACAGATGCAAGTACTACAAGGTACCCACAGGTCCTATTCATCTTTCTACATGGTTTAGTAACCATTTGGGGTTACTATCTTGCCTTAAAGGGTCAAAATAGGGCACTTACAGGTTTAGATAGGGTGTAGGCCTAGACAGCTCAGACTCAGAAATCGAGCTATAGAATTTTCTGTCCTAAATCTGTTATAGCGTGCTATAGCTCATCTCGAAGAGGGCATTCTTGGCTTTGATTTGAAAATTTTGATATCGGAGTTCCCTAGCAAAAGTTATAGTTCATTTTTCTAACAGGGGATACTACAAGACGGCACTATTATGGCAGGACATAAGGGTAAAAATAAGGCCTAGGAAGATTATGCTCAACAAATTAGGGATTCCACGTTGGATATCCATGTTGGATAATACACCTCAAGAGATCCCTGAAGAGCCTCAACAACAAGGGGAAGTTATTATACTCAATAATACCTTGTGCGTCCATAAACAAAGACATAGGGAACAACATGAGGAGATATTATCAAGAATGGAGCAAATGGTTTTGTCTACTGATCAAATGAAGTCTTCCATTGAGAAGTTAGTGGATTCAACGACTCAAACAAAGGCTTCTATTGATAAGTTGGTGGAATCTAATGCTCAACTTATGGCACAATTCTCCCAATGGATGCAAATGCAAATGCAAATGGAATCAGAAGAAGCTAAGGAGAAAGCTTATTCAAACAGTGATCCTTCAGTCCCACTTCAGCCATCTATGGAAGAAGAGGCATCCCAAGTAGCCAGTTGAAGTAGAAGAGGCTTCACAATGGCATGATGACTATTTGGGCAGTTTGAATGGAGCTAATTCTCAAGATTTTGGGCTGAATACTCAAATTTCTAGGGGTTTTCTACCAACAAGAAGATTTCATAGTGGTTCTCAGCCACCTATTGGGAGATTTTCGTCTCAATTTGGGGGTTCCATACATGGTATTCATGATCAGCCTATTTTGGGACAACAACGATTTCATGAAAGAGAGCTAAAGGATAAGATTATTCTAGCTAAATTTAATGGTCAATCATCTTCACCATCTAATTTAGAGGAGTGGACCTCTAAGATGGAATCCTACTTTGACATATTCCCTAAAACTGATGACATGAAGATTCATTTTTCTTCCTTGCATTTGGAGGGATTTGCCTATACTTCGTGGAGGTATATTAAAAAAGAAAATATACTTGTAGAGAATTGGAAAGCTTTCAAGGCACTTATGGCTGAAGTATTTGTCTCCTCTCTTGAAAAAGAGAAATTAGCACGGAGATGGTATTGTTTGGGACAAAGAGGCCTAAGTGTAAGAGAGTACACTAACCAATTTCTCAACCTAACCATGTATGTGGAAAGCATAAGTGATGAGGCTAAGCTCCACAAGTATATGTATGGTTTAGAGCCATCTTTATCACAGCTAATGTCATGGCACAAAATCCTACTTCCCTCTTTAAGGCTATTGAGCTTGCGGAGCACTATGGAAGAAAATATAGAAGAGAATCTTCATTTCAGCCTAGTTTTGGACAGCTAAGGACTGTTTTTAAGTAGGGGCAAGCTGATAACACTTATGGCAGCAATCATGTGCCAAATGGGAGCTTACGGGTACCAAATTATCCTCCATTCAATGCTTCTAGACCTCAAAGTAATTTCAGGATAGCAAACAGTCCAAGAGTTGACTTCAAACAAGGGGACAGCAAGCCTAAATCCATTTCAGCCAATATGAATCCTAAAACTATTCCTATGGATCTTTACAAAGAAAGAAAGGAGAAAGGCTTATGTTTCAAGTGTGGGGAAAAGTATACACCTGATCATGCCTCAAAGTGTGTATACAAAAATGTCAAACCCAAGCTTCAGAGCATGTTAGTTTTTGAGGATTTTGAAGATGACATGGATGAAGCTAATGCAATTGCACTTAATGCTGAAAATGAGGGGCTCAGGCCTAGATGAGCAATATTGGTCAATGCTAGGATAGCTTATGTTCTCGGGGTTTTCATATTTCTCCTGAGGCTTTGTTGCTATTGTGTCATGGTTCTCCTTGGATGTGACTGGTATAGTTTTTTCAGCCTATTGTGATAGTGTTGTATCCACTCTTGATTGGTCAATGCAAGCTCTGTTATTGGTGGATTGAGCGTTGCAAGCAACTATTGATGGTAATAACTCAATGCTTTATTCCTCATCTCTTCAACACTCTTGGTTTCAATCTTCTTGGCATCTATAGCACTTGCAACTACCGTTGTTTTTGTTGTTTTCTCCTCTTTTTCTTGGGCAATTGAGGTGTATCCTTTAAAGACTCAGGACCCTAAACTAGATAAGTTGTTGATGTGCTTGGTTGGGCCTCAGTATTCTCTTTTTTTGGGGTGTCCTAATGGGACATAGTTGTGGCATGTCGAAAAACCTTGCTAGATTGTGAGGGTACAACTACCTCTCTTTTTGGGGAGTCTAGATCTTCAACTAATTCCCCTCCATTTAGTCCCTCATCCAATTGCATTGGAAATTGCTCTTGTTTGGCAAGCGTTTGCTCCCAACTCTTGTCCTTACCCATAAGAACATGCCTCCATTGCTTCTTATCAGAGTGGGTGTTGTGTTTAGAGCTATTTCTCTCTTGCTCAAGAGGTTTGGGTGACTCTAGTGTCACAACCAAGAGACATGTTAGGGTTCCTATCATGTAGGCTTAGATGAAACTAGCTGAAGAAGTCAGGGTTGTATTATTGATGGTAAGCATAGAGATCTAGGATTACAGGGTCTTGAGTGAGATAGAAGACATATGCGTCAATGCCAAGTACCATGCTCACTACTCCTAGCCTGCTAGCCATGTGTAGATCTAATTCTAGAAGCAGTTTATTGTACGAGGGATGTTTTTGGACAATCGTAGAAAGCTGGACATCATGGACCATTTCCAACACTCTTAATGAGGTTGAGGCAACGTACGTGGGATCATGCATTGATGTCCAAAGGGCTTTCCTTTGCTTAGCGAGTGTCATTAGTTGGTGGCCAATTTTGGTTGCCAAACTTTGGTTGTAGTACAATTTTTGCACAAAGTTACATTGTCCTTTCCCTTTTTGTTTGATTGCTTTGAGCTTTTCCTTATTTATCTCACATTGAGAAGTATAGAGTGAGGGTATTAAGTGCAATTCTCTAGATGTGTCCTTTGGGATGTCCTTTATGACTTCTTCAGCAACAACATCTACATAGTTGGAGCAAACATGTTGTTGCTTGTCGCAAGTCAGGGGTTGACTATGAGCTTTGTGTGCTTTGGTGTTGGCCTCCTGATGTCCACATGGACTTACGCATGTGTGATGGTTGTCAACTTGTGATCAAACTTCATCAGGCACTTCATCTCTGATTCATTGGTTAGATGCACCATCTTCTTGGCCAAATCTTTGAGACATTTCTCCTCAATCCTAGGCTTTAGGTGCTTTGGAAGTGCTGGAGGTGTGATTCCTAATTGGAAGTAGTAGCGGCTAGTTCAATGGACTGGCTACTATGGTTGGTAGAGTGCAGTGTCAAGTCCTTAGGCAGATCAGAAGTGGTCATGTATTTTGTTGCCCTTTGTGCATTCACTTGTGCATATTGATGAGCTAGTCATGGTGGATTGCACAATCATATCCTTAGGCCGAGAATTAGGGGTGGTGTCATGTCACGCATGTTGGACATTTGGAAGCTCAGATGGAGATAGAGATTGGGATTGAGCAGTTGTACTTGACAACTGCTATTGTGCTTCCTGTGTCCATTTAGGGAAAGAGGGTGTAGGAGATTTGGGACTCCTAGGTGGACTTGGCACTTGGCACTTGGGAATCCTAGGTGGACTTGGCATTGGCTAGAAGATTTACTTGTGGTGGCTATTAGATGATTATGCCATTTTCTTTGTTGAGCTGTCAGTCTTATCATGAGCAGCATTGTGCTTGTGGTGCTCATTATCCTCTTGGGAAGTCAAAGGCTCCTTGGGCACTAGTGATCTTTGTGCACACTTGATGATTACATATGATATCTACTTGTTAAGAACACTAGGCTGAGGGTCTATCTTTTGAATAGTCATGTTTGGTTTCCTGATTTCAATCATGAGGGGCTCAGTCACTCCAATGTTGTTGACTAGAGACTTGGATTTTTGTTTAGATTTCCTCCTGCACTTCTTTGCTTTTGATACGATCTAACCTTCAGTTTACAGAGGTGGTTTAGCAGGGGGTTTTAGTACCCAAATCCATTAGTTACCTACATAATACCCTTGAGCATGTAGCAAAAATTTGAATATCCACCATGGCATTGTGCTGGCTCTCCATTGATACCTTTGTCTATAAGGCTTAGGCTTCTTTTTTGGTCTTCTATGATATTTGTAAGTCCAAAGCCTATCCTTGGCATTGTCTCATAACTTTCTTATTTCAAGCATGGCCTTGCTCACTAGTTCTCTTTGTTCAACATGCACTTGTATCAAAATTTTCAACAAGTCCTTGCTCTCATTACTAGGTTTGCTTGGTATGTCATAATGTTCCTTGTCTTTCTCTCGAGGTTTGATGAGGTCACCCTTACTAAAGGTTGTGATTATCCTCACACCTGGTAGTGTCAAGTGTATCCTCTGTGCCATATAATCGGCCTCACACTTCGTCGCCCTTTTAAAGGGTCTTCCTAGGAGGGTTTCCTTTCCACAATTAGCACTATTTGGAGGAACATGGAATAGGATAGACATGCTCTCAACTTCAATAGTTACAAGGATTTTGCACTTCCCTATACATGCTTATGGGTGTCCCTCGTAAGGATTAAGAGTTGCATTAGTTGGTGCAAGCTCTGGTTGGCCTAGTAGAGTCTCTACTTCATAGGTCAACATATTGAAATATGCTCCCTCATCGATGAGAGCATTGATACTATGCTTTGTTTTTGCAGTGAGTTTGACCCTAAAATAAGCAAGTGGTACTATGTCTTCATCTTTTGGGTCTTGGCTTATAAATTCAAGCCTTCTGATACATGCCTTTGAGTCCCCAATTGCACAACTAGATGTGGATTCTCCACTGATGTCCTGGGTTGTCTGTGCGGTTCCATTCAAGGTGCATCTATGTCTGGACTACTATGTATAGTCATCCTTGCAATTGTAGCTTGATGTTGTTGCATTCTGCTTTGACTAGATGTAGTCCGAATGCAACACATAAATGCCAAAAAACCAAAAACTTACTTACTAAGGAGATCAATACCTCTTCAAACTCCCTTTCTTCGTACCTATTTACCTCAAGCACCGGTTCAAGGAAAACCCTACTTCTATGCTCGATTCGAAGCGTGCAAACACTCAAGGCTTGAATTCATTGGTCCTGGAAACAGAACCCAAATGTAGAGGCAAAGCTCAAGCTCAACCGCCAAGACCCATGGACTCTTATTGTTTCAAGTGTTTCAAGCCGAGCACTAATGGCTACCTCTCACATAGCCAATGTACTATCTCTCTCTACGAGTGTAGTGAACTCACCTCCATGCCTGATCAAGTTTCCTCCTCTCCCGAGCACTTCGATAGCTCCACGATCCAAGTGCAAGCTTCAAGTGAGCTCGATTCTCAAGCTCCACACTGCAAGCTCCATTGCTGTGAGCAAGAGAAGAGAAAAGAAGAGAAGAAGAGAGAAGAAGATGGAGAGCTTCTCCACCACGTTCCCTCACCCTCAAACACTTACTCCCTCACACTCTCACACTTACTCTCTCAAGTATAAGCTCAAGCAAGCATGAAGAAGAAAAAGAAGAAGAAGAAGATGAGAGCTATTTTTGGCCACACACAAGAATGAGCTTCTCATTCATCTTTCAACTTTATATACAAAACCCTGAATCCCTTTTGGGAGATCATCCCCTTATCCCCTTTTTAATATGGCCGTAGGCCCTTTTTTCCATTGTCCTCCTATCTTCCTAGCTTCCTTCCTACCGCACATCTACCTTTACAACTTGCATAGGTGAAAGCTCGGTGCTCTAAAATAAATCATGGTGCACCTTGCACTCTTTTACAAAAGTATTGACTTGCACTTTTTCATTTGTGCCTTTCTCCTTGATTTAGAACTTTTCTATACTTGTTGTGTTTCCATATTTTTCTTGGTGTGCCTTCGTCTTCCGTTTCACTTTTTCTTTGGCCTTGTCTTCTGCTTTAGATTTTCCAGATTTTCCACCTTTTTTTTGTCTGAGGGTTAACACTAGCATTCTACTTTCTTGAATAAACTTTTTGTTCATGCACTCTGCAATACCATTCTAGGGTGGGATAATCAATTGATGAGGAATACCCCATTCATCATTGCAAGACTGCTCAAACGTCTTAGAGACATATTCACCCCATTTGCCAAACCTTAGGTATTTCACCTATATATAGATTGATTCTCAACAAGACTAACAAAGTACTAAAATGTAGCTAGAATATCAGATTTTTGCTTCATAGGATAAGCCCACACCTTATACATATAATCATCAATAAATGTCACAAACTATTTTGTACCACTTAATAACTAGTAGAACATGGGACTACACACATCAAAATGCACAAGATCTAGAATCTCACCATTGTGCATAGAGCCACACTTTTTATGAGTGTTATGCGTCTGGTTGCCATAAAGACAATGGTCACATAAATCGAAATGTGACTAATCAAGAGGTAAAATATATTGCAAACAAGTCAGTATTTTTTATTCATTTTAAAAAAGAAGACCATAAATCAATCAACCAACATTGAGAGTAAATAGATGAAGCATAAGCCAACTTAGTAGCATCAAGAGATGAAGCAACTAAGAGATAGTCATCATCAAACTCATGCTACACTACATTTATCCCTTCAATATTCATGCTAGGCTTACTAGGGGCATTGCTATGATCATCAACTATCATGTGCTTTCCTCTTGCCTTTCTCAGTGCACTGATCATTAAGCATTTTATGGAATTGTGGTCTAACATGAACCTACTACCCATAATAATGACATGTCAAAGAGGACTTAGGTCCATGTGACTTATTGCAAGATTGCCCGTGAGATTGAGACTTTTGCTTGTTGGGTTGCAAGTCTCTACCCACACTTATTATTGTCAGTATCACCATTTTTGTCTCTAACAGTCAACACATGAGAAGTGTGGGTTGCATCAATGTTCTTCTTGTTTACCTCTTCTATCAATAAAGCACTCTTTGCATCATTACATTTAATACCATTCTCAAGGGAATTAGCACTTATAGCAATATGAAAGGTATTGACTCAGGTAGTACAACAAGCAAAAATAAATACTTGATATTGTCTTCAAATTGAATATCCTATGATACAAGTTAGCTGATAATGGAATAAAACTCATTCAAATGAGTAGACATAGATGTACCCTCCTTCATGCAAAGGTCCACAAGTTTCTTCAACTAGTATAATTGAGCTGTAGGTCATAAAGATTACAAATATTTTTCAATAATACATGAGAATCACCTTCAATATCAATGGAGCTCCAAGAGAGGCACCAAGGAAAAGGGGTTTGTAATGCAAGAAAATCTATCTTGTAACATTAACATACTTTTGCTTCATTCTTTAGACAACCACAACAAGGAAAAGAACACCACTATCAAGAAATCTTCACGTAGCATCATAGAAACAATCTCCCATGGTTTTAACTTTAACAAAATTCATCATTTTCCTCATATTATTCATAGAATTCATCAACCAACAAAGATAACACAAAAGAAACACCATTTTGAATGGAAAAATATCACATATGATTCATCTTCATTGTCTTCATGGCTTGCTCTCACAATCTTTCACAAAAAGATATATTATTTTACATAGAATTGACTATCTTAGACTCTCTTTTTCTCTCAATCAATAGTACATCATATCCCCTACTACAATGCTCAGTAATCACTCATAATAATCCTTCTTTGGTCGTGGATGCCCCTTCCAAAAGGTGTGTTTGATATGAAAGGTCACCTGAGCCATTAGAGTGACTCTTCATAGCTCACCATTGTAACTTCACTTGAGTCTTCTCTTGAGTCTTCAGCAGCTTCTTTTTCCACTTTCTTGAACTATCTTGAGCTTATATTCACCTCTTTCCAAGGCTATAGAACTTTCCCAAAATCATACATACATTCCATAGAACACTTATAGAAGATCTATAGAATAAAACAAAAACAAAAACAGAGCAGGAACAAAGGCTCTACAAAAAAGATCAACAGAAACCATAAAAACTAGATAAATCATACTAAAACCATTACAACCTATCAAAATTTATTCAGTGAGCTTGCAAAAGACCTCAACTTCCATCAATCATCAATCCATGCCTCATACAGAAGAAAATCAGAACAAAACAAAAGCTAAACAGAAGGTATCAAAACCTCAACAGAACTTATAGGAACATCACAGAGCCTCATATTTCTACTGAAAATCATCATGAGCTTCCAAAAAATAATCAATATAATCCAAAACACTTTCAAACACTTCCAAAATAACTATTCATCACTCAAAATCTATAAAAAATCAACCATTCAACCTTCAAAAACAACAAAAATCAACCAAAAAATCTAGTCATTTTCAGCATTCAATATATCCCCACACTTAAGAAGGGAAGGGTTCTCACGACCTAAGAAAAAGGAACTACAAGTTCATTCAAGAGTTCATATTGTTGAACTTCAATATCAATCTTCATGAAAACTCCATCCAACCACGACCCCAACTTATAATCTGTATCTCTGATAAATAATACAACGAAAGGAAAACCCTTTATCCATTAACACTTCTTAAAATCAACAAAAAAATAAACTGGTAAAGGATATAAGAAGTTTCTTCTGTCCATCCATCCATCAATTAGCTTTGTGATTAGATCCATCTTCATCTTCAACTCCACTTGAGATAAAATAAAATATACACATACACATACACGTACACTAACACTTGACACAAAACCAGGTAGTTTGAATGGCATATGCTCCCAAAAACGGAGAGCAAATGAAAAGATTTTCATTAAGAAAAAAGATAATATGATCATGAAAACCCTCTTCTGCTAAGTAGAATGAATATATTTCTTCTTTAATTTCATACTCAATTTAATACATTCCAAGGATCTGTTCTCATCTACAAAGTGCTGAGGTACATTTTGGAGGAATTGAAGACAATACATTCTTTCTAGTAAGATGATAAACCTGGTGGGAAAATCCTATGCAAAGTAATATAGTACATCCATTTGAGCAACAACTACATTCACATTTGGATCTATGATCAGTTGGGCGATACTCTTGAAAGTATTCAAATGAGATTGATGATGCATGAAGGCAAGATACCAACAAAAATGAGTTGCAAGACGAATAGTGGTATCCTCAGAAGTAACATGTACTCTAGAAAAGTAAAGATAAGAATTCAAACATGCCACAGACGTATCCCAAGACCTTGGAATAAAAGGCAAGTAGTTAAACACGGGTCTTGTCATCATAGAATCATGCAGTGTCCATTGTCATCGATGAAGAATTTCATGATCATAGCTAGCTGTATCCATCACTATCTCGGGAGGAAGGTTAATGTAATCAAATGGAGAGGGCAATGGAATAAGAGGAGAAGATTGTAACAGAGGATAAGATAAGTCATAGAATGAGGGTAAATGAAGTGATAAGAAAGGTGGAAAAGATGGAGAATGCATCAAAAAGGTTTGAAGGGAATCTGCCAAAAAAATAGTTGGAATAGGAATGGTAGGAAGAGGTTTAGAAGAGGTAGAAGATATCGTGGGATCAGCAATAAAAGGACGAATGATAAACACAGGAATGTGAGGTGACCGAGAAGGGGTAAAAGATAAAGGAGGAATGGCATCATGTTTAGAGGAAATAAGAGAAATATATAAAGGAAAACAATAAGATATGAGGGAATAAGACAATATCTACAGGATCCAATGGATAGAAAGAACAATGAAAATGAAGACCCTGGAAAAAAGAATCAGTAAATAATGGATGATTAACAAGATAGCTCAAGAATTGATATTGTAAAGGCTGGATATCAGATTTATGGAATACACTCTTGAGAGGACGAGGTTCCAAAGCATCAATTTCCAAAGGTGGATGCCAGGCATGTCATTTATACCAAGATTTCTGGTCATGATAAGTCTTCAAACTCTCTGCTAGCAAAAGCTCCACTGAGTGCACATACATAACAACTTGCAAGATCACATCCCCCACATAAACATTTAGATCTTTCTCATCAGGGATCTGTAAATGGCATGTAAGATACATAAAAGATAATAATTGAGCTTCATGGAAAACTAGCTCATCCACGAATCTATCAAAAATAGCTCTCAACAAATTTGTAGACCAGAGATTTGACTATCCATTCTTTGGAGGTTCCAAATCCACATTGCTTAAGGATATCTATAAGGAAAATCTGTACTGATGATATTTAATCCAAAAGGAAGGAGGTGGTGACACCAATTCAATATAGCGAATAAAATTTTCCTACACACAATTCATGCGCTATTGGAGGCATCCTATTTTAGCACCAAATTCATCACATAGCTTAGCTTTATGTTGCAATTGGTCAAGCTCTTCTCTAGAAGATACGACTGAAGTAACTATAGGGGCTAGAGGAGGAATAGAAAGAGTGATAACTTTCTGATTAAGATCCTTAATAAGCTTCTTTTGGGCCTCAACTATTTCTTGGAAATGCTGCAGTTGACCTTCACAAGTTTCCAATTTACAAGCTGCCTCTAGCATCTCCTCAAGAGATGCATTTTTGTCAGTCGTTAAGGATAGATTCTCAGCTTCTAATGTAGCTACTTTAGCTTCTACCTCTCTCTGAATTTCGGCTTTCTGGCTATCCATCAAAACACTTGCTACAATCATTTGCTTATTGATGTCACTCAAGGTAGCTTTTTTTAATGCCAAATCCTCCAAGGCTTTACTCAAATGGCTGGTCAATGAATCCACCTTGTCTTGCAAGGAAGTATGCACACTTGTGTAAACAAACTGAAGATAGGATGTAAGGGAGGTGTCCAATGTAGACTAGACACCAGAAACTATCTGAGAGAGCAACGGTCTAGCTATGTCTTTAAGGAAGCAGGGATCTGCTGATCTAGCTCTCCATCCCTTTGAGTTGCAAATAGGTTAGGACATGAGAAGAACACAAGAAGGGAATTACTAGAAACAGAGGGAGTAGTATCCCTAACCATAGGATCTATAGTTGATACTTTAGAGGGACTAGGTGGCCTTTTAGCACGTCGGCACTTAATTTGGGAAAAACTTGGAGGGGGCTCATCCTCTGAATCTGAGTTTTCTTGCAATGGGGGAGGGGATGGAACACAATGTGGTGGTTGTTTCAGAAGAGGAGTAGGATCGGCCACTAGGAGGAGGGGCAAGAGTGATAATCTTCTAAAGGAAAGCACCACGAGACACATTACTTCCCTGACCTTCTCTAACTCTTTGGAAATGTTGATCCATCTTGACTAACATGAAGGTTGACCAATTAAATTTAGCCCCTTCCAAGATCCGAACAAAAGTAGTGAAAAGCTCCTTGGAGAGACACTTAGACGCAGGATTGCCCAATATAAATCTATCTTGCAGATTGGGAAAAGTTGCTTCCATATCGAGGAGGCGATAAGAGCAACAGAAACCCCTGAACTGATAATAACCCTGCTGGACACCAAAGGGGTAGACGTCTCCTTCTGAAAAGAGAAAGGATCTCTTCAGCTGTTAATAATTGGTTTTCACTAAGGACAAAAGAAGCTGAAAGAGGCAAACACAATGCATCACTGATGTTGGCTTTGGATAAGCAGAAGCATCAATTATAAACCAAGCCAAACTAGTTTTCATATGATGCCAGGAGGGATTAGCAGAGCTTGTTGTCCACTAGCAAAAACTTCAGGGCCAAAAAAGAACGAAGTCTAGCATGACAAATACAATATACCTCCAGAAGGAGGGAATAATCATGTACTAGCAATGGCACATGTTGGATCACAAGTGGGGGAGTAGAGGAAGACGATGCCATTCAAACGACATAGGATGTCCACACACACACACGACTAAGGAAAAATAGGAAAATTCTTTCAAAACCCCAAACAAAACCACAACTAAGAATGATATTATGGAAAAGTTGTAATAAAAAAATAGGATTGGACCAGACTCCCCCAAACAAACCACAACCTCTGTAAAAATTCGACATGACCTATGCACACGTGCGAGTGAAAGTTTCGTGATATGTATACAATCAAGCACCTTGATCCCTATAACCATGACTGAAAACAGAATGACCGACTTAGACCATCATGGACAAATATGACCAACCTCTGGACTAAGGAATCCCAATCCCTGTAATCGTTCAGTGTACAACGAAAGTGCGGTGAAGTGAGCGGGTGATCACTATCACATTCATTTTAATCAATGAAAAATTAATTTGTAATTCATTTAAAATTAAACCCTTAATGCATGGTGGATCAATTTCGTAACCCAACCCCACTTTGACAAATTAACTAACTGACTAGATTGGTGATCTTTAAAAATGCAATTCATTTTTACAATTATATGATGTTTGGTGCAAAGCGCATGCATGTGTGACTTTGGGGGGTTTATTTTAATTACAAGTTAAATGTGTCTATAGTGTGTGTGCACGTGCACTGTGAATGGATTTTAATTTAAAAATTATGTGGGTTATGGTGTAATAGTTCTTGTGCAATGGTAGGGTTGCTTTTATAATTAAGGGTCGGTTTCATTTTAATTACAATTGATGATGTGAAATGTTTTCATTTGGTGGGTACAATGATCGGTAGATTTTAAATTACAACTGATGGTGGGTTATGGTACATGTGGGAGAGGGAAAAAAGGAGAGGAACTTGGCAGTGGGTGGACACTCGCAAGGTTTGAAACATACTCCGCGTCCAAAGAATCCACACAAAAGAGAAACAAATCCACAAGTGGTAACAGAAAGGCAACTAGGGAATAGTTAGCCTCTTGTCAAATACAAACCAAAAGATGAATACCATGATGCACCAAAGAAAAAGATGGGGGACTTGTGCAATGTGGATGATCACATCCTTAGGGAAGGGGAATTGGAAAAAATTGATGGGTTTATTTTAAAATTTATCGGCCATTTAATAGGATTTTGGGTGGGGTGTTTCATTTAACATTAAAGTTGTGTGTTTGATTTTGTTTTATTTTGGTGTGTATATATATTTTTGGTTTTTTTTAAAATTGTGGAGATGGGTGGTGGAAGGGTCAAAAATGTAGATAAGATTGATTTTTAGGTTGTGTGTTTATGATTTTTGTTTGTTTGTTTGTTTTTTTTTTTCTTTAAAATTTTATGTGTGGAGGCATTAGAGGGTTTGTGTATGGATCATTTTGTTTTTCAAGTGATGTGTGAAAGTTCAAAATGAGTGTGAATGAATTAAGTATTGGATTCGAGATTTTTGTTTTTGTTTGTTTGTTTGTTTGATGTTTTGTTGGTTTGTTTTTTTTTGTTAAATACGTTTGACATTTATATAGGCAATGTAAGCTCATGAAATATTGAAAAATATGTGAAAGAGTATGTGGATCACATGGAAAAAACCCAACAATCATTACTCGGAAAGGGATTATGAAATTAATAGTTAATAATCCATCCACCATAATGGAGTTGATCCGAGTTTTTTACAACCCATATTATTACCACAAAATTGGGCCAAAGCCCCTATCAAGAGCTTACCATATCACTTTGGGTTTACTCTTCAAGCACTAGGTATGCTACATTGCTTCTCGATTATGATAACTCTAGCAAATGGGGGAAACAAGTTCTTAGGAGGCATGTCAATGTAAAGGGTAAAAGGGATGGTTATCTTAGTGAAGATGGAAATGGATTACATCTAGGAGTTGAGTGAGTGCATAGATTTTTCAAAGGACTAGCCTCCAACTACACATGGGCCCCATCTGCATCACTAAGATTTGGAATCTATCACCATCATTAGAGGACACCTCACCCTAGCACACAAGTCAATATCCACATCATGGTGTCATTTGGATCTTGCACAAAAGCTTACAAGCATGGACCCCTTTTGTCACATGCTTATATGTATTTATATACATATGGGGGACTAAAGTCAAAGCAGCTTTTAGAAGCCGTTTTTTATAATCTCAATAACTCCCAAGAAAAAGCAAATTTCAAGAAAATTTCTGCAATGCCTAATCAGTTTCAACCTGGTCTACAAAGTTGCAGAAGAAACTTTTTTCAAATTCCTCACGGATTTGAAGTTACGAAGGCGTAGACTGCTGGCTATATGCAATTTTCTTCTCTCTTTCACCACACCAACTTTCCACTCTATCCTTCTTGTAAACATATTATAATAATGTGCCTTGGGCACCCACCTCTTGTAATCTAGCTCCATTTCTCTATTTTGTCAACCACCACCCTTGGCTTCTTGCATGATGACCAAGGTGGGGACTTGTCCCATCCACTATGCTCCATATTTTCAAAGATGCCATATATCATCAGGATTATGTTAATCAAGAAGATTAGCTTAATCTAATCCCTCATGGAGGCTATATAAAGAGCCCATGGAGAATGAAGGGGGGAGACGAAGGACAATGACAAGCCCATGAGAGCACTCTAGAATACCCTCATCTCTTTGAGGTGAGCTATGAGTGAGTTCTTTTATTATGTAGCATAATGGCAAGCTTCCTCTACCTCTTCTCCTATTATCTCCCTCTCTTATCATCTTCTCATTCCATGTAGCATAATGGCAAGCTTCTTCTACCTCTTCTCCTCTTGTCTCCCTCTCCTCTCATGTCTCTCTCTTATATTCCAATATGGTGTCTAGTACATATATTCTCTCTTGTAAATTTGTGTCTTGGTTCTCTTGATTCTCTTTGAGAAAAGGGATGTCCTAGCCCATCCTCCCTTTGGCTAGGTGGTACCCCTCTTTAGTTCTCTTAGTGATGATTGAAGGTTGGATGGGTAAGAGGCAACCCGTTCATCATTTCAGCCCTCATTTTTTGTGCTCCCGCTGAGGACATTCTCAACCACAATTCTCTACCTCCTTATGTGGAATGATACAACACATGGTGGTGCATCCTCTACAACAAGTTCCTCAAGTGGCTCTTCCTCAACGCCTTCACCAACTATTTTTGAAGCTAGTCGAAGTCCACGACTCCTAGAATTGTCTCCTAAAGAAGCTCAAGAAAGAAAGTATGCCTATCGGATGATGGCACGCATGCGGGTAAAAGGTGTTTACTTTAGAAATTCCATTATCTCACAACGGAAAAAATTATGTTGCCATCAATTGCTAGGTTCTCATAATTGTGGTGAGTGTTTTGCAAACAAAGTGAAGGCCCTTTCGAGAGGTCCTCGTCTCCAAATCATCAAATCTCTCTCTCTCTGGCCTAATCCACATCAAAGGAGGACAACTATGCATGAACGGTGTTGAGTTTTGTAGAAATGCAAAGTATGGAGACTACCTTCAACTGTTGTTAGCTCGAAGGTTGGGTGTGGTTGAAAAGGTGGCCATCACACCTTATGAAATATATGTCACCGAGGATGGACACACCAAGGCAAGAACAATCACTGGTGAGCAAATTCTCCATATAGCAAAGTTGGTGGGTTCCAAAAAGAAACACTCTGGGAAACATCCTTCATAATTCAAGAAAGTGCATTCCCTCTACTCCCTTAAGTAGTCTCCACTCATGAAAAATAACAATGGCCCGAATTTCTACACCTTCCACTCTGTACAAAACATCCAAGTTAATGTATGCATCAGTAGAAAGATTTTCTTCCAGCAGCGTCTTGTCATGTACTTTGGGGCTGAAAGATTAAGGGAGATTCTTGTATCACCAGAACCTATAATCTTCCCAATGCTAGACTACAATGCATCCTTCAATGTACATGTCTTTATCCTATTATAATAGTTTCTCATGAATCAGAACGAGTTGTATGGACCTATCTGTCCACTTGCTATGCAAACTGTGCATATTGTAGCTAGCACAAAGCTTAGATTCCAAGGCATTATTAGAAGCATACTGGGGCCTAGACGTCTTGCTGAAATCAATGCATCTGTGAACCCATTCATCCTTCCCCTTATAAAATACAACTTAAGTCTAGACGTTTTCATCTTCGTACTCTACTAAGGTAACATGGCATTTCCATGTTTTTTTGGGCACAAAGGGGAGAAAGCTCTAGATTTTTTGGATGACTTAGAAATAGCCTTCCTAGTCACAGGTCGGGATGATGAAGCAACCAAAGTACGAGCCTTCTCTTTAGTTCTAAAAGGTGATGCTCGAGTGTGGTATCAAGCTCTCCCAGAGGCTACAAGGGGTAATTGGGAGAATCTCAAGACCGCATTCATGCACAAGTACTAAGATACAGAGCCACCTGAAGATATTTGGAGACAACTCTTAGATCTTCGCCAAACCTTACCAGGGGAGTACCAAGCATATGAAGGCATGTTTATAAAATTGTGGGATAAATGGACAGCCTCTTTAGCCGAGGGAGAAAGAGTACCTGATTGCCTTAAGAAAGATTGTTTTCTAGCCGGACTCCATCCTCTACTAAGGGAGAAGGTCAAAGGAAAGTTTCCCACATCCTATGAAGAATCAGTCACTTATGCGAGGGAGAAAGATAGAAAATTGAAGTATCAAGCCCAGGTGAAGGGGGGAGTTGAGCCCATGTAGGTTTTACCAACCATGCCAAGGCCTAGAGAAACAGCAGAGGCCCCACCTGAACCAGAGATACCATATCAAGAGCTCCTACAACGCATTACTAATCAACTTGAAAGCCTTTCATTAAATTTGGTGCAAGGAGTGTGGCCCCCTCCCCTCATAAATGAAGGCAATCAAGGTCCAAGAAGACAGGAAAGAGAGTATGTTTGCTATAATTGTGGGGAGATTGACCATGGTATGTACTTTTGCTCTCATCCCATGCGTTTTCCAGGAAATGGGTTCCAACGAAGAAGGAGGGGACAACAAGTGACACCACCTAGGGAAAGGTTTGTTCCACCAAATCCAGGGCCTCCACCACCGGTTCAAGTTCTCCAGCATCCTTGACCACTTTGTAGAGGTTCCGCCCTTGCCTATCCAACCACTAGAGAATCATGATGTTAGGATAATTAGTTTAGATGAGAGTGATGTCAAAGGGAATGCCAAAGTAGTAGAGGTTGAAGCAATGCCGGTGAAGAAAGCCTGGAGAATTGAGAGAATGGAGCCTACACTACCAAAGGAGGTTGAAAATATGGAAGAGGAGGCAAAGTCATCAATGGCTGCAAAGACACGAAATAGTAAAAAGAGAAGGGCTCACTCATGCCAACACATTGAGCCAGATGATTTTTCCTTGGCTAAAGGTACTAGAGCTTATGATTTGCTTGCTGATGTGAGGAATCAAGGGCCAAAAATTTCATGGCCCCAATTACTACATCTGTCTCCAACAGTGCGGCGACAATGGTCAAAGATGGTAAGCATTAGACCCATGAAGAATAGACATGTGAATGCAATCCAGGCTAGAAAGATGGAAGATATTATGCCTCTAGTGGAAGCCGAAATCAATGGGCAGAGAGTGTCAAAGACATACGTGGATGGAGGTGCAGAGATTTGTGTAATGACAGAAAAGTTGATGCATTGTTTGAGATTATAGGTAAATGAAACTACTAAATTTGGGGCCAAAATGGCTAACAATGTAGTAGTAAATTGTTTGGGAGTTATAAAGAAAGTCAAGGTAAAGGTGTGTGGAGTGCAATTGGAGCTTGACATGTATGTGATGCCAGTGAAGGGGGACGACTATCCGCTCATTCTTGGGCAACCATGGCTAATGGGAATGAAAGCCAGACAAGATTGGGAGACAAGGGCTTTAGAGCTAAGACCACAAAAGGGGATGCATAAAAAATGGAAGAGCACTATCTACAACATGAAGGAAGGCCAACATGAGGATCTTGTGTTAGAGAGCACCGCCGCTGATGAATGGAGTTCCAGCGAGGGTTGGTCATCTATGACAGAGGGAGAGTCTTCTAATGAGGAGGAAGAAAGCTCTCTAGAAGTGATGGGGATTACATTAAAAGGGTCTTCTAGTAGTGCAATTCCAGAGCAGCTTCCAAAGGTCGAGAAGGAGGGGTTAGAAAAAATGTTGGCTAAGGATCTATCAGTTGAGGAGAAGGCAGCCTACATGGAAGTGGTGATAAAATACTCTACACTTTTTATTTCTGATTATGAACACATCACAAGTGTGACAGCAGTACAACATCACATTAATCTAAAAGAGGGAGCACGACCAGTGGTGTAGCAACTACGACGATTGGGAGTAGTTCAACAAAACGCTCTACTCACTGAGGTGCAACGACTTTTAAAGGCAGGCTTCATCTATCCAATAGGGGACTCAGAGTGGGTTTCACCTGTGGTGGTGATACCCAAGAAGAATGGAAAATGGAGGATTTGTGTGGATTACAAGCCGCTAAATGCTGCAACTAAGAGAGATCACTTTCCTCTTCCCTTTCAGGATGAAATACTTAACGAGGTGGCTGGGCATGAGAGATACACTGTTTGTGATTGGTATTCAATTATTTCCAGATCCAAATAGCTGAGGAGGATCAACAGAAGACCACCTTCATTACACCTTGGGGTTGTTTTGCTTACAAAGTAATGCCATTTGGATTAACAAATGCCCCAGCTACCTTCCAGCGATTCATGAATTATGTCTTCCAACCATATTTTGGGAAATCCATCAGGGTCTTTATTGATGATTTTTGTATTTATAGTTCTAAGGCTTTACATCTAGGAAAGGTGGATGAAGCTTTCAACCGCCTTGCACAAATGGGGGGGCAATTAAACCATGAGAAGTGTCGCATTGGCGAAAGCAGTGTAACTTTGTTAGGGCATGTCGTAAGTGAGAGGGGCATTGAAGCAGATCCAAACAAAGTTAAGGCCCTATTGGCAGTGCCATCACCATCTTCTGTGAAGCAACTAACCTCTTTCATTCAGAAGGTGTGATATATGGGGTGGTTCATTCATCTCCTCTCCCAATTAATATTTCCACTGCAACAGTTAACCCACTCTGAGGAGCTCCTGTGGAGTGATGACAGCGAAAGGTGCTTTCACGAGGTGAAGAAGGCTCTTAGCACCCTTCCTATAATTTTACAGCCGTGTTGTGATCAGGAGTTTTTTGTCAATCCGAGTTTTGGGGAAGATGCTCTAGGGGCAGCACTAATACAAAAGGATGCTAAAACTGGAGTAATGAGACCGTTTTACTTTTCTAGTAGAGTAATGACAGCGTCAGAACGAGGGTACAAGATGGTCGAGGTGATGGTTTTGTCTCTAATGTTTGCTGTAAGAAAGTTTCGTCCTTATCTTCTCCCTAGGCCATTCACAGTGATCACGACAGAAGAGCATTTTCCCTATGCCTTACAGCACATGGATGTTTCAGCTAGAATCGCTAAGTGGGTGATACAACTCCAAGAGTTTGACTACACCTTCAAGGTGGAGGATTCTACTTGAGCTTGCCTATTTGTTGACCCATAGATGCCATCAAAAGAAGGAAAAGGAGAAGGGAAAGGTAAAAGATGAGACACCTCCTCTTGAGGAGCCGCCACGGGTGGAGAATGCCCATGCCCTCTACTTCGATGGGGCCTACAAGCGTATTAAAGACAGAGCGGCAGCAGGAATAGTGGTGTTCAGTCCCGAAGGTGACAAACTTTATGGAGAAGGTATCAGCTTGGAGGATGTCCATTCTAATAATGAGGCAGAATATCAAGCCTTGCTTTTAGGTTTGAGGTGGTGTCTCTCACATGGTATCACTCAGCTTAATGTTTTTGGCGATTCTATGCTAATTGTTAAGCAAATGAAAGGAATCTGGGCTTGTAAAAATGATAACTTAGCAGTGAAAATGAGAGAAGCTAAAACTCTCATGAGAAAGCTACAGAAAGCCCAAATCAATTTTGCGCTAAGGCGTGCAAATGGCGACGCAGATGCTCTAGCATCTCAAAAATTGAAAGAGGTAATGGTGGGCATCATTACAGTAAAGCTTCCCTTGTTTCAAGGTAAGTTTCAAATACAAGATGTGCTTTATTTTCTCCAGCAAGGTGAGGCACCTACACATATGAGTAAAAGTGAGAAAAGGTGGCTAGCTACTAAGGCCACTAAATACCGCTTGATAAATGATGTGTTGTATTGCAAAGGAAAGGATGCAGTGCTTAGAAGGGTGCCAATAGCAAAGGAGATTATAGATGTGATTAAGAGCTGCCATGAGGGGGTTTGTGGCGGACATTTTGCTCAAGAAATAACCAACAGGAAGATTCTCCAAGCCGATTTTGTGTGGCCTAGTCTACATCGAGATGTGCAACATTGGTGCCGCACTTGTGACAATCGCCAAAAGGCCGGACCAAGGAAGCTAGTGCATGAGGAACAAAATCCCATAACTACATATGGTCCATTTGAGAAATGGGGGATTGATGCAATAGGGCCACTCCCACAAACTCAATCTGGCAAGGAATACATCATAATGGGAGTGGACTACATGACGAGGTGGGCAGAGGCTTCAGCAACTAGTAGGATCACAGCCCAAGAAGTGGGAAAATTTGTGTTTGAAAATATTTGTTGCAGGTTTGGCACACCTTTAGAAATTATCTCTGGTCGGGGTCCCGGTTTTAGGGCAAACCTAGTAGGGGAGCTAATGGAAAGGCTAAAAATCAAGCACAGGCATGCTACTCCCTACTATCCACAGTGTAATGGTTTGGTCAAAAAAGTGAATGGGCTGATTTGTAAGATAATTACCAAGCAGGTACACATGCACCCCAAGCACTGGGATAAAAAATTGAATGCAGCTCTTTGGGCCTACAGGACTTCATTTAGAACCTCACTTGGCTATACTCCATTTCACCTCGTCTATGGCCAAGAAGCTTTGCTTCCTATAGAGGTGGAACTGGCCAGTTTGCGTGTTTTAGTAGCCAGTCGAGAGAAGAATCAAGATAAGAAGTTAGAGGAAAGGATCTTGGATCTAGAGAGGCTGGAGTTAGACAAAGAAGCATCAGTCCAACACTATTCCATGCAAGCTGAAGAGAGAAGGAAGACCTTTAATAAGAAGCTGGCTAGCAAACACATAAGGGAAGGATCACTTGTGCTACGTTATGATAACCGCTTTGATAACAGAAAGGATGCTAAACTTGTGTTCAAGTGGGAAGGACCATTCATGGTTATAAGGAGATATCCAAATGGCAGCTATAGGCTAGGTGACATGGATGGGAAGGTTCACAAGACAAGGGTAAATGGATGACGACTGAAGCCTTATTTTCAAAGAAATATGAACACTTTGGAGCAATCATTCAATGAAGAGCCACCAATGAGGGGGTGCAGTCCTCCTTGCTCTATTGGACCATCATTATCAAGCTAGAGGCATGAATACCTCTAGCCTAAGGGAAGGGCTAATGATCTGGGTTTTTTACAACCCGGATTATTACCACAAAATTGGGCCAAAGCCCCTATCAAGAGCTTACCATATCACTTTGGGTTTACTCTTCAAGCACTAGGTATGCTACATTGCTTCTTGATTGTGATAACTCTAGCAAATGGGGGCAACAAGTTCTTAGGAGGCATGTCAATGTAAAGGGTAAAAGGGATGGTTATCTTAGTGAAGATGGAAATGGATTACATCTAGGAGTTGAGTGAGTGCATAGATTTTTCAAAGAACTAGCCTCCAACTACACATAGGCCCCATCTGCATCACTAAGATTTGGAATCTATCACCATCATTAGAGGACACCTCACTCTAGCACACAAGTCAATATCCACATCATGCTGTCATTTGGATCTTGCACAAAAGCTTACAAGCATGGACCCCTTTTGTCACATGCTTATATGTATTTATATACATATGGGGGACTAAAGTCAAAGCAACTTTTAGAAGCTATTTTTTATAATCTCAATAACTCCCAAGAAAAAGCAAATTTCAAGAAAATTTCCGCGTTGCCCGATCGGTCTCGACCTGGTCTACAAAGTTGTAGAAGAAACTTTTTTCAAATTCCTCACGGATTTGAAGTTTCGAAGGCGCAGATTGCTGGCTACATGCAATTTTCTTCTCTCTTTCACCACACCAACTTTCCACTCTATCCTTCTTGTAAATATATTATAATAATGTGCCTTGGGCACCCACCTCTTGTAATCTAGCTCCATTTCTCTATTTTGTCAACCACTACCCTTGGCTTCTTGCATGATGACCAAGGTGGGGACTTGTCCCATCCACTATGCTCCATATTTTCAAAGATGCCATACATCATCTAGGATTATGTTAATCAAGAAGATTAGCTTAATCTAATCCCTCATGGAAGCTATATAAAGAGCCCATGGAGAATGAAGGGGGGAGAGGAAGGACAATGACAAGCCCATGAGAGCACTCTAGAATACCCTCATCTCTTTGAGGTGAGCTATGAGTGAGTTCTTTTATTATGTAGCATAATGGCAAGCTTCCTCTACCTCTTCTCCTATTATGTCCCTCTCTTCTCATCTTCTCATTCCATGTAGCATAATGGCAAGCTTCTTCTACCTCTTCTCCTCTTGTCTCCCTCTCCTCTCATCTCTCTCTCTTATATTCCAATATGGTGTCTAGTACATATATTCTCTCTTGTAAATTTGTGTCTTGGTTCTCTTGATTCTCTTTGAGAAAAGGGATGTTGTAGCTCCTCCCTTTGGCTAGGTGGTACCCCTCTTTAGTTCTCTTAGTGAGGATTGCAGGTTGGATGGGTAAGAGGCAACCCGTTCATCATTTCAGCCCTCAGAGTCAAAAGGAGAAATGTCAAGACATAGACGATCTTCAGGGATGGCACATTAGAACTCAGTTCTAACGGGGTTAGGAGTTGTTCACATGGAAAAAGCAATAAAATGAAGCTCGAAAACACCTATAAAAATTAATAACGAAAAATCCATAGGTTGGAATAGAGAGGTGGAAAAAGGAGAAATAGGCAAGAAGGGGGGCTGGTCAAGGCTATCCACTCAGAATTGAATTCCGAGGAAAATAGGGGAGGTTCATATGGAAAAAGAACAAAAATACGCATGAAAAAGATATGAAAATCCACAAAGATTAATAACGGACAAACCATACGCTGGAATAATAGGGTGTAAAAAGGAAAAATGTCATATGGAAGGAGTAGGACAAGGCTGTGATATTAGATCACCGTTCTGAAAAATAAAGGAGCATTCACATGGAAAAACGTCTAATGTATGGGAATTGCTTCAAAAATTGATAACTTTCAATCTGTTGCTTGGAATAGGCGGCGATAAAAAATGAAAAAGGTAGATATTAAAGGAATACACATGGCTGTAAGGTTGGATTTGGGTTTTTGTAAAATTAGAATATGTTCACATGGAAAACAACCAAAACACTGTGTAAAGAAAAATAACATGAGAGCGGAGTTTTGAGCCTAGGATGTGCCTAAAATTTACCAAAAAATCCAAAATTTAGGGGAAAAATATTCGACATCAAAGGCAATAGTTGTAGCTAGGATGATTTTAAGCACCAAGTGAAAGACGGCTTTTAAAAGGCACCCGAGCGACAGTTGTGGATTTTTTATAATTTTTTTGACTGAAGTGCGGGATGTTAGGAGCTGCCAGTCAGTGCGGGATGCCGAGCCAAATGCGCAGGATTTTTCACAAGCTGAATCGGAGCCCGGACGAGGAAGAGGCTACAAATTGGCCAAGATACAAAAGGGTGGACATGGACAAAACTTGGACCAAAGGGGGGGTGCCCTTTGGGAATATTAAACCCCTCCCCCCCCCCCCCCCCCCCCCCCCCCAAGTTTTATGAAGAAAACGTGGAGAGAGAGAACGTGAGCATGGAGTGAACAGAATGGCCGAAAAATGGGCCATCATCCCCCCCCATCATGATTCCAGGCTGCAAGCAACCCATACTACCGACATTGGGTCTCAACTTCTCCCTCTTGGCTGATCATATCACTGGTCTTCGTGGGAGGAATGGTGGTTGGGATGAAGAGATCAAAATCTAGTCTTTCTCTCTCCTCCCTCTCTCTCTTCTCTATGGGCTGTTCATGTGTACTCTCTTGAAGAAGGAACCGGGAGGAGGAATGAAGGAAGTGGTGATGGAGATTGATGGAGATGCTGAAGATGGAAGTGCAGCATTAGATTGAGAGCAATAGAGACTCTGTTTACTAGTTATGCATGCATTCAAGGCGTCTCAGGTTACGTAAAAACACGGTATGACTATTTTTATGAAGAAAAATGATGAATTTTTTATAGTTTATGATGATAATCATGTTTTTATTGGATGAAAATTTGTTTGTGTGCTGGTTGCACCATGATTAAGTGCTATTTATCAGAAAATATTGGTTTTACAATTATTTACACGTTCTATTTAATTCTCAAAAACCCAAAATACGGGTTTTAAGCGATAAAATGGTTGTTCTTTTGTTTCGGGTGGGTGAAATATGTTCCCATGGGGGAAAAATGAAAAATAAATTGAATGTTAGTATGCTGAAGTGATTGGAATAAGAAAAATCAGAAAATAGCACATTTTATTGCCAAATAAATTAAGAAAATTGAGAAAATAAGAGGAAAAATAGGAAAAAATATAATGATTGTTTGTGGATGTATGGTAGTGGCAAAGCATGAGGTTTGGCCTCAGTTTGCCCTATCTCCTTGTCAAATTTTGTGATTTATTACTTTTTATACATCAAAATATGACAAAATGAACTTCTATACCTATGCAACGAAAGCAATACCTAAACGTAGGGGGTTGGGATGTTTGAACGGTGTGATTTACATGTTGATTATTGCTGATTTTTTTATGCATTTCATGATGTAGGGTTTGGTGTATTTTAATTAAGAGGATAGTAGCATGAGTGTTGTCTCGATGCTATCCTTACATTGCCGCAACAGGTTAGTAAATGCATTATAAAGCCTGGTTGTGCACCACACATGTGTCTGATTAAAAAATTATGTTTGAGCACTCTAAGATCATTCATTTCTACATGTGCATGCTAACCATGGTGTCAGAATAAAAGGATTGGATGCATAACACTTGTTTTCGATGATGATGACCCATGCTTGAGTGTGGAAAGGCATCCCAAGCCATAGGATAGACATTCGTTTCTTGGGGAATTATCTAATGAGAAAACATGGTATCTCCTGGAGTACTTTAAAAATGAAAGAGTGGAGTTTGTTTATTTTCTCTATATGTTGAGCAGGGCATCAAGGGGCCGATCCCTGCGATGTGGGAGAGCTGTAGTGGGGCCGCGGGGATTTCACCGAGAGGTTGCCTCCCATGTCTGTGATTATCATGGTATTTATTGCCAATGTGTATGGGTTCTCCCTCTGTCAAGTTTATAGAAAGGAAAATGTTGGACTGCAAAACTATAAACACATAGATTATACTTTAGTCCTTTAGTAGTAGATAGACGCTCCTGTCTCGCGAGGCTATGAGGGTGTGTTTGTCTGTTATGAGCATGAGGTCCGGCTAGTGCCATGGCCAGTGCCGGCCCATTTTAGGTCCCATAAGTGGTGCGTCTGCCGGGAGCTGCCAACAAGTGGTGGTTCTTGAATCTAGGGTTTTTAGGGACCAAAAAGTTGGTTTATGTCCTTGACAAGGACTGTCAAGCCGAAATACAAAAAGCAGAATGTGCTGAGAGGACTAGACAACGGTTGGAGATTGTAAGTCATTATTCTCCTCAAAGGAGCAGCCCAATATGCATAAGAGGCAGTGGTCTTAGTAACCCAACTGCTGCACATAGTCCTTTAGGTGCAGGAGGAAGCGCAAGTTCTTCCTCTCTTCCACCAAGTCAACCCATTTCAAGTAGGGGTGTGATCCCATCAGTCCAAACTCCTAATGTTGATCCGATTGTCGTTTGGCACAACCCATTGCAATTTCTACAGTGACGCCGGATCTACCAGCTTTAGGAGTTCCTTTGCCCATTTTTAATGGGTTAGCCGAAGTAGATGAGGAGTTTTACATTTGTGAATTCCAAATATTAATGTTTAATTACCATATCCAAGATGAGGGACATCTTATGATGTTCTTTAACATGACATTAAAAGGAAGGGCTGTAGTATGGTATCATAGTATAGAGACTGGAACCATCACCACAATCGACCAATTTTATGCAGCTTTTCGAGGAGAATACATCCTTGAAAGAGGTGGCCAATACTGGTTGTGTGTTTTGAATGTAACATGCCAAGACCCCCATGAGAATGTGAAAGCCTACGCTAAGAAGCTTAAGGAAGTATTTCATAAGTTACAAACTTACATTCCTATTCCACCGGCTGCCCAATTGCAATACTTCTTGCATGGATTGGATTTCAATATTTAGGTACAATTGAGCAGTGTGGCTTTGGCTGTTATAGACACTGCCATCATGTGGACAAAAGGAGTAGAGTCACGATTACAAATGGCCTACTCCTCTCGAATAAATCTTAATGCAGGTCTAGTACCTGGAGGCAATTTACCATTGATAAATGGAAGTCAAGGGATGCCTATGAATAACTCTAATGGGAGAGGAAGCATGGTTCAAAATGTACCTTTGCTGCTGGCTCCTCCCAGTGTGACTATGCCTATGGCTAGTCAGTTGGCTCCACCAAATGTTGGAGGCCAAGCTTTGAGCCCTAATGTTGTTCCTGTGAGTCAACAACCAATGCCCAATCAAATTGTTAGGCCAATGGAATGATGGATAGATGATCAAGGCTATAAGTCGAGTGCCTCTAATGTCCTTGGCAAAGTTAAGGATATGATGAAGCACTACACCGACATGATTTGATTTCTGAACAATATCGGCAAATAGCTGTTGACGTCAATTTCTTGAAGAAGCAGCAAAATCTGATAGGGAGTCAACGCCCTGAAGAGGGTGGTCCCTCAAGATTCAGCTGTAAGTGGTGTGGCAGACAACATTTCCCTAGAAACTGTCCAAATGTTAAATGTGATATTTGTGGGAAGTCGGGCCACTTAGCCGCTACTTGTTGGAGTAAGATTAGTTCTCTCCAATAAGAGAGTAAACAACTAGGTCCAGTTAATCATAGAGCGCAAGGTAATAACCTCTAGCAAAATGATGGACCAAGATAAATATTGCAAAGGGAAAAGACCACTATAGAGGAGTTGCCATAAGGCAATGGATTTAGCCTTATCGAGGCTGTACGCGTCAATGGCGCTAAAACCTCTAACATACGAGCCGTGAAAAGGGGCCAAAAGGCTAAAGAGGGTGATAAAGATAATGCAAAACCAGTCGAGGGAAACCCTAAGCAAGGGGATAAGGGGACACAAGTCCTGAATCCTAGTGTGGAAGGTGGACCTCTAAGGCCTGTTGACAAAAAATTCGATCCTAAGAAGGATGAGGAACTGCCAAGAAAGAAGGTAAGAGCTAAAAAAGAAGCACCAAAGCCGGTCCTGAGACCAAAGGGAAGGATGGTTTGGCGAGAAAAGAGAGCTTTGGCTACCTATCATGATTTTTATTTAGCAAGTTCTCTTTGCAAAGTAAAACCAAATGTAAACCTCTTACAGTTGATTAAATTATCTCCAGGATTACGCAAGGAATTCAAGAAGATCCTGCATATTGGGTATATTGTAGAACCTTTGGGCATAGCACGAGTAGGGGAAGATTGGTTTGATCATGCTGAAAAGAATTGCCCTAGGGTTCCAGCATATGTGGATGGAATATAAGTGGAGCATACTATTATAGACACTGGGTCCTCTCTCTCAATATCATGAGTTCAGAGTTGATGGAGAGGTTGGGTTGAGGCATCCAAAAAGATAGCTCCACCCTTGTTAGAATGGCTGATGATAGCCTAAGGCAACCAGAAGGTTGCGTTACTAAAGTCCATGTTACAGTTGCAAGTGTAGAATGCTTCTTGGGCTTTGGGGTGATAAGATTTGCAGGACGTCCGAGCTATCGAGTCTTGCTAGGAAGGCCTTGGATCTTACGAATAGACTGTCAAGTCGATATACCCGCCGGTCGAGTGGTTCTAGGTAGAGGTGCTAATCGAGTAATAGTCAATGCTTACCCTGAGTCTCCTCAGAGTGAGAGAGCTCCTCAGAGTGGTTCAAGGTAGAGGTGCTAATCGAGTAATAGTCAATGCTTACCTTGAGTCTCCTCAGAGTGAGAGAGCTCCTTTATCTTCTATTGAATTAGAGACAAAAGATGATCCATGTGGTAGTGAGACATCATCTAGTGATGAATCTAAAGAGGGGTCCACTACAGAGGATATTTATCAGATAACCCTAAATAAGCCGATAGAGCCATAAGATAGGATAAGAGACGCGAATGTGATTGAGTTGGACCTTGGCACGCCGAATGAGTCGCGGCCAATTAAATTAGGTTCCATGCTCAGTTAAGTAGAAAGGGAGGACTATGTGTCCTTGATTCAAGAGTTCCACGACATCTTTGCTTGGAGTTATGACGAGCTGAAAGGCATTCCTCCCAGCCTGGCTGTTCATACTATTCCTGTAAAAGAAGGCAGTCGTCCTGTGCGTCAGAAAGTAAGGTGTATGCCTTTTGAATTGAGGGATGGGTTGTTTGAGGAGTTACAGAAGTTACGGAAAGCTGGTTTAATCTTCCCTGTACAGCACACAGAATGGTGTTCACCAGTTGTCATCAGGAAGAAGAAAAACAACCAAATTTGACTATGTGTAGATTTTAGAGAGCTGAATAAGCAAACGGTTAAGGATTACTACTTGTTGCCATTTATTGACCAGATTTTGGATCAAATAGCGGGTAGGGAAATATATTTGTTTATGGATTGCTTTGCAGGATACAACCAGATGGCAATTGCAGAAGAGGACAAGTTGAAAACAACTTTCATTATTGTCTTTGGTACTTTTTCATACCATGTGATGGCCTTTGGATTGTGCAATGCACTTGGATCATGGCAACAAACACCAGATAAGACCTTTGGTGACATCTCCCCGGATGAGTTGAAAGTATTTATCAATGACCTGGGGGCAGCCACTGTAAGGGAAAGGATGTTGATTATCTTAAGAAATTGCTTTGAGCGCTGCATACAATTTTGTATCGCTCGTAACCCACGGAAGTGTGTCTTTGGAGTGCCTTATGGGCTATTGCCAGGCCATGTGGTCAGTTCAGTATGGATCACTATTGACCTTGAAAAGATCAAGGTTATAGTCGCTTTGAGTCCACCACGCACTCCGAAAGTGGTACATAGCTTTCTGTCATCGATAGGGTACTATCAGAGGTTTATAATTGCCTTGGCAGAAAGGATGTTGCCATTAATTAACTTATTATCCTTTAGCTATCTATTTGTATGGAGCGACCCTTGTAAGGTAGCTTTCGAGGATGTGAAATAGGAGCTAGTAAAAGCACCAGTTTTGAAAGCACCCAAAAGAGGCGAGGTATTTTACATATTTTCAGCAGCCACCATGCATACTGCTGTTTAGCCCAAATTTGGGAGAAAAAGTGGTATCATCCGATAGCTTTTGCTAGTAAAAAATTGGGCATTTCAAAAATTAACTACACCTACATGGAGAAGTTGTGCCTTGCGATGGCCTTTGCAACTAAAAAATTCAGGTACTACATCCTCTATGAGAAGGTAGTTTTCTATACGAAGGCGGAAGGGCTTAGATTGGTTATGAACAAGCTGCAACCGCCTGATCGTCTGGCAAAGTGGTTAATCACTTTGCAGGAGTTTGATTATGAGATTAGGAGTAAACCACCGAGGTTGTAGGGTATTGTGGAATGCCTTGTGGATTTCGAGGAGCCGAAAGAGACTCTGGATGAAGGAAGTGATATTGAAGAAATGTTTAAAATTGATACAGTTTTTATTCCATCTTGGTATGCTGTTATCACGCATTATCTATCAACAAGAGAGACTGGAGCTGGTTTATCAAAATCAGAAAAGAGGAAAATCAAACAACGGGCTTTGAAGTTTTCCTTGATTGTAAGAATACTATATTGGCAAGGTGTTGATGATATCTATCACCGATGTGTGATGTCTGACGAGGTTCCTTTCATCTTGGAAGAGTGCCATGACTCTGTGTGGAGGGCACTTTGCTGGACAGTTGATGGCACAGAATGCTTTAAGAGCTAGATATTGGTGGCCCTTCATCTTCCAAGATTCCTTTGAGTACTTTAAGAGATGTGATACATGTCAAAGACATGACAACAGAGAGAATAGAGCCCACTTACACCTATCATGGCTATCCTTCCATTTGAGAAGTGGGGCATTGACTTTGTGGATCCTATCACCCCGTCGTCTACTACTCAGAAGAGGTACATTATAGTAGCAACTGATTATTTTACAAAATGGTTAGAAGCATGGGCGACGAGGCAAGACAATGCAAAAGAAACTGCAAGTTTCCTTTTAGAGCAGATTATCTGCCGTTTCTGTCCACCGAAGGAACTAGTGTCGGACCGTGAAACCCATTTTTTGAATAAAGTGATCAAAAGCCTAAGTGAAGCTTGGCAAATCAAGCACAACAAAACTAGCCCCTATAATCTGCAAGCCAACGGACAAGTCGAAAGTACTAATAAGCAACTTGTGGGTATCTTGTCTAAAATAGTATCGAAGAAGAAATGAGACTGGGACAAGAAGTTGTATGTGGCAGTATGGGCGTACAATACAACGTTCAAGTGAGCTACCGGCCATACTCCATTTAAATTAGTTTATGGGGAAGAGTGTGTGTTACCCCTTGAAATCGAATTGTCAACCATACGGTTTGCAATTAACCACTCTTTGGGAGATGAGAATGCACTCTTTGAACGTTTTATGACCATAGCCCACCTGGATGAACTAAAATTGCAAAGCTTATTACACTAGGAAGTAGCTAAACGTCGGATGAAGCAGTTGGACAACCTTAAAGCAAAGAAGTATACCTTTTAAAAAGGGCAATTAGTTCTCTACTACGATGCGCGTAGGGAGCTGTTTCTAGGAAAGCTGAAACCTAGATGGGATGGCCCCTATAAGATTGTCAGGATATGGAAAAATAGGCCTACGGCTCTACTAGCTGATCTATAGGGAGTAGAATTTAAAAATAAGGTTAATCTTAATAAGATTAAACCTTATTATTTCTAAGTATGCTAACACGTGAGAAATGCATTGCATGTCCATACTGGGGCTGATTTGAGACCTGCAAAAGAGCTTAAAGCTGGTTGATGGGGCGGTTAATTCCTTATCTGGAGCACCCATATCTAGAGCAGAGATACCATCAGGGGATACTCATTTGGTGGAGCAAAGGATGCAAAGTGATTGAGCAAGAGGATGGAAACTTTGTGTGGGAGATCAAAGTATTTTGCATCACTGCTTACGAATGTTGACAAGTATTTCTATTGAGTTTAATGAAGAAGGTGGGATGGAGCAGTCAGTTCACCCTCTAAACATGCTAAATTTTGACTATCATAATTACGAATAGAGGAGTTCGTGATGGCAGCTTGTATAAACCCATTGTGGACGTACACATTATATTTTGATAGAGCATCCAGGGGCCCTAATAAAAAAGGGAGTATTGGAGTAGTAATCCGAGATCCCTGACGTAGAGTTACGATGAAGTTAGTTGCTTATCTTGGGGTAGGATTCACTAACAATATGGCGGAGTATAAAGCCTTGATTATGGGACTGCATATTGCCAAACAAGGTGGTATTCGGCGGTTGTTAGTAAAAGGGGATTCCCAGTTGATCTTGAATCAACTAGATGGGACATACACAGTGTGGAATCCCACCCTTTGTATGTATCATCGAGCTGCCGTGACCCTACTTGAGGAGTTTGAGAGAGTGTCTCTTCAGCTGATTCCATGTTACTGGAATCTGTTTACGGATTTACTGGGAAATCTTACTTATGAAGAAGACCTTTTCTTCAACTGTGGTCCTAGTTTGGATATTGCTATCAATAATGAGATAGGACCCGATCGCTTGTGGGGAATGTTATCAGAGCATGCAATATATGGCAGGCGGTGTTTGATATGGGTGATGCAAAGAGTAGCCGAGAACCATCTACCGTTGTTATCCTAGACCCATAGGCAGATTAGACAACATGTTATGTGTACGCCTCTTGCTATATATGCAGGAGGGATGGGTCATAATCTTATGCATTTAGTTTAGGGCTATGAGCCCTATTTTTCCTCCTTGGAAAGGAGTATATTATTGTATATCTGTACTATTTCGGGGAGGGATGTGTAGGTGCTATTCTGTTTGATCTCGCTAGGCCAAGAGGGCCAGTTTTGCAAGGTTTTAAATGTTTTATTTAATTAGGCCAAGAGGGCCAGTTGTTTGTTTAGTACAGGTGTGGTTTATGGTTTCTTATTTTAGTCCTGTGCTAGACAGGTTTAAAGAAGAGCTTGGAAGGAGCCTTTGTTGCGCAGAAGCTTCTCGTGGCCCTATCCAGGTGATATCTCTCCTTTACGAGTACCGTGTTTTTATGCCATATGTGTCTGTGTACTTGTAGGGGATTTTATTTTCTTGTTGGGGACCGGCGACCAAGGCATGAAGTCCCAGGTTCAGGTTACGTATGTATGAGGGAGGTCTGAGTAGTTGTTGCCTCCTGTAAAGACATTGCCAGGCATCGAAAGACCTATTTTAGAAAGTAGTCCTAGTGATCCTATTTTGCTAGCCTGCTAGGCAGCCGTTCTAGGAGTTCTTGTTAGTTGTGAGGCAGTTAGAGAAGCCTGCCGAAGGAAAAAATGATGATGATAGAGAGTAAAAGAAACCTTGAATATCTAATAGAAAATAAATATATACAAAGGTGTGTAAAAAGCGGTTCTAACCCCTATAAAAATAGAAAAGAAAAGAAAGGGAAATTTATAAGTAGTTGCTCATCGCCTTGCGAAGGCCTGTTATGTTCCTGGGGACGAGTCAGACCCAGGGCCGATGCCTTGTCTTCCTAGGGGTGGCGTCTTGCTGGAAAAGAAGAAAGTAAGGACGGTTGGAGTGAAAATAAAAGTGAGTGTTAGAAAAGGATTAAGTGTCGCCTTTCGATGGCTTGGCAAGTTCTTGGGTACCGAGATAGAACGTGAGGCCGATGCCCTATTCTCCTTGGGTCACTACACTCAGCTCCCTCCTTTTTACATGCCTGAGTATGGAAACATAAAAACCTAAAAGAAGAAATGTGCTAAAAGAAAATACTTCTTGATCAAGCTATAGGAGTCCTCGCCTAGTAGGAGCTCCTGGTTGTAATGTACTTAGTTAGGTAGGTAGTTCAGACCACCACTTCTATAGGAGTCCTCGCCTAGTAGGAGCTCCTGGTTGTGTTGTCCTTAGTTAGGTAGGTAGTTCAGACCACCACTTAGGGTGACTTCTTTAAAATTTCTTTTTAGTTTGGCCGTGTTGGAGCAGTTGGTTAGTGACTAGCTTCGGACCTTCTATCAGATTATGCTAGGCCACCCCTTGTGGATTTCATGCCTTGGTTTTGTCAGGGGGGTAGGGTGAGCATTGTGCTGTGTTTTAATATGTATCTATTTTGTATCAGATTGATGCTTACTTTGGTTGTTTTGTGCAGATCTGTTGTGGGATTCGACGGGGCTGAGTCACCCTATCCCATGGTTGCCAATGAGAGAGGAGTTTTGAGCCCGTGATGTGCCTAAAATTTTCCAAACAATCTAGAATTTAGGGGAAAAATATTCGACATCGAAGGTGGTGGCTACAGCTAGGACGATTTTAAGCGCCAAGTGAAAGATGGCTTTTAAAAGGCACTCGAGCAACACTTGTGGATTTTTGATAATTTTTCCAACTGAAGTGTGGGATGTCAAAAGCTGCCAGTCAGTGTGGGATGCCGAGCCGGACGCGCTGGACTTTTTAGAGGCTGAATTGGAGCCCGGACGAGGAAGAGGCCACAAATTGGCCAAGATACGAAAGGGTGGACAAAACTTGGACCAAAGGGAGGGGTGCCCTTTGGGAATTTTAACCCCCCCCCCCCCCCCCCCCCCCCAAAAAAAAAATATATATGAAGAAAATGTGGAGAGAGAGAACGTGAGCATGGAGTGAACAGAACGGCCGAAAAATGCGCCATCATCCCTCCCCATCATGATTCCAGGCTGCAAGCAACCCATACAACCGACATTGGCCTCAACTTCTCCCTCTTGGCTGATCATATCGCTGGTCTTCATGTGAGGAATGGTGGTCTAGATGAAGAGATCACAATCTAGTCTTTCTCTCTCCTCCCTCTCTCTCTTCTCTATGGGCTGTTCATGTGTACTCTCTTGAAGAAGGAACCGGGAGGAGGAATGAAGGAAGTGGTGATGGAGATTGATGGAGATGCTGAAGATGGAAGTGCAGCTTGGATTAAGAGCAATGAGGCTCTGTCTACTGGTTATGCATGCATTCAAGGCATCTCGGGTTACGTAAAAATACAGTATGACCATTTTTATGAAGGAAAATGAAGGATTTTTTATAGTTTATGATGATAATTATGTTTTTATTGGATGAAAATTTATTTGTGTGCTGGTTGCACTATGATTAAGTGTTTTTTATAAAAAAATATTGGTTTTGCAATTATTTACACGTTCTATTTAATTCTCAAAAACCCGAAATGCGGGTTTCAAGCGGTAAAATGGTAGTTCTTTTGTTTCAGGTGGGTGAAATATGTTTCCATGGGAAAAAAATGGAAAACAAATTGAATGTTAGTATGTTGAAGTGATTGGAATAAGAAAAATCAGAAAATAGCATATTTTATTTCCAAATAAATCAAGAAAATAGAAAAAATAAAGGAAAAAATAGAAATATGTATTGGAAAAATAGGAAAAAATATAATGATTATTTATGGATGTATGGTAGTGGCAAAGCATGATGTTTGGCCTTAGTTTGCCCTATCTCCTTGTCAAAGTTTGTGATTTATTGCTTTTTATACATCAAAACATGACAAAATGAACCTCTACACCTATGCAACGAAAGCAATACCTAAACATAGGGGGTTGGGATGTTTGAATGGTGTGATTTGCATGTTGATTATTGCTGATTTTTTGATGCATTTCATGATGCAGGATTTGGTGTATTTTAATTAATAGGATAGTAGCATGAGTGTTGTCTCGGTGCTATCCTTACATCGCTACAACGGGTTAGTAAATGCATTATAAAGCGGGGTTGTGCACCACACATGTGAGTGATTGAAAAATTATGTTTGAGCACTCTAGGATCATTCATTTTTGCATGTGCATATTAACCATGGTGTCGGAATAAAAGAACTGGATGCATAGCACTTGTTTTTTATGATGATGACCCACGCTTGAGTGTGGAAAGGTATCCCAAACCGTAGGATAGACATTCGTTTCTTAGGGAATTATCTAGTGAGGACACATGGTATCTCCTGGAGTACTTTAAAAATGAAAGAGTGGAGTTTGTTCGTTTGTTCTATATGTTGAGCATTGCATCAAGGGGCCAATCCTTGCGGTGTAGGAGAGCTGTAGTGGGGCCGCAGGGATTCCACCGAAAGGTTGCCTCCCATGTATGTGATTATCGTGGTATTTATTGCCAATGTGTATGGGTTCTCCCTCTATGGAGTTTATAGAAAGGAAAACATTGGACTGAAAAACTATAAACGCATAGATTAGGCTTTATTCCTTTAGTAGTAGATAGACGCTCCTGGCCCACGAGGCTGTGAGGGTGTGTTTGTCTATTATGAGCATGTGGTCCGGCTAGTGCCATAGCCAGTGCCGACCCATTTTAGGTCCCATCATAACAATAGGAGAGGCCTCGTAGGTAAGGGAGATGAAGGTTGGTGGGTGGGCAAGGGACCCATTAAGGTAATGTGAAGACATGGGTTATACACAGAGAGCTCGGGGGGTTCACTATATATATATTCTCTATATAATGTGCATTCATGGCCTATTTATAAATATCCTGATATGTGAACTTTTCTTGAATAAAACACAACCCTTTTCTATTCAATATACAAGTAACCCCTTTATATGACACCCTTTTGTATGTAAAAAATGTATAAAAATAATATTTTAAAAACCCCTTATTTTGAACTCACGTTATATATACATATATTCATGAGTGACCCCTCCCCCCCTGAGTACACAGATTCCCTGAATGACATATACAATATGTATGTTCGGTAGACACGAGGGATGCGCCCCCACACTTAAAACCTTAGTGGGTAGGGTGAAAGGACTCTGCATGAACACGAGATCTGTCTCATCGGATTGTATGTTAATGTCCCCACACTTAAAACATGACCATCACTTGCAAATAGATGGTGTAGGGTTAGAAAAACTTAGCCTAGTTTGTTGAGCATTGTAGTTGACTGTTGAGGTCGTGTCCTATGGTCGTAGTCAATTGCAAGAAGTACCAAGATGTCTTCATAGTATACATCGAGCATGGCACGAACCACATAGAATCACCCAGGGAGGCATCTTTGCTGATGAAGGTGCAAGAATTTGGGTGATGACGAAGGATATTGCACTCAATGCACAATAACTCAAATGGGGAGGAAAGAATAGTCACTCACCCCATAATGTACATCACTCGATGAATCTCGCAGAGGACCCCATAACGTACATCCGGTTTAGAAATCGACAAGGGAAATGGGACAAAAGGAGTATGCCAAGATGCACAGTTGATGGTGCATAAGTGTGTCCAACCCCATCTAGCATAGGTGCAAGCAGGAAGGCCAAGGAGCCTTATGGTGCAGTGTACAGAATAGGGTGATGTGTCCTATGATGACGGCATAGACCCATCCTATTTCTGCATAGGGAAAGGAAAATATACCTTGCATCAAGTGTCATAATATCCCTCAATATCACCTCTTGATGATTATTTTGAGGACACACCAGTCACACTCAACCCCCCTCTGAGTGACACTCTGTTTCAGAATACATGAGGGCCACCCAATCCCTACACCCAGTATTGTTATCCTAACAATCACTTGTGCAAAGGTTGTATGCCTTGTGCACATTTGATGGTGGAGCAATGTATCCGGCCATGTGTTGACATACAGTGTGAGAAGGAAGGCCAGGGAGCCTTATAGTGCAATGCACAGGAACAAATCATGCATTCTACATTAAGAGGCCCATCACCCATGTGTGCAATGCTTCATTCACACATCTCACCTCTTTGTTGAATATAAGGGCAAGGATCGGTCACTCACCCCACCCTTTGTCACACTCTATTGATGAATACAAAGGCAACCCATACACACACCCCCATCCGATTAGGATGAAAGCTCAGGATGCTCTAAGTTTATTAAGGAAAATCAGGTTCATCTGTTGAAGGTGTCAATGTGGATTGGTTGATGAAGAAGCCTACCTAGGGAGGTATTCAACAAGTTCGGCACTGGAATTACATGTTGGAAATGGCATCTTTTGGAGGAATCAAAAGCATTGGAGAGTTTACAGGATTCAACACACCAAGGGAGGCGATTGGAAAACTTCATATGCGGGAGTTTGGCTAGAGATTCGGTGATCTTGGACTATGGGGTGTTACCACCTTTTCCATAGCCAGCTTCTCGTCTCCAAGAGTGTATGCCACCTTGTCTTGGAACGAGGCTTGTTATGACAGGGAAATTTTTCATTTTCTCCCATAACTTTTTTTTTGGTTTTTTTTTCTCTTCTTTACTTTTACTCAACTCTCGAGGGTGTTTTCACATTTTCTCAAAGAATAGGTCAGCATGACAGGGACCGAAGTCCTTTACTCCCATGATCGATATATTTTTATTTTTTAAAATAAAGAGAATGGTAGAAATACCATGTGTCAAGACCATCCTCACCACCATTGCTGAATTAGACAAGAAGAGAACAAGATAGGCCTGGGAGGTATCTATGAGGGACTAGCGGAATGAGGCCACCTCATGAAGAAGATCTTAAGGGCTATCACGAGCATGAGAAGAAAGACAGTGCGACACCCAAAGGGGGAAGGGTGGGCTGACTATGATTGTTAGGATCCCCAAGGAGGGAAGTACTTCTTTAGGTGATAGCCATTGATTAGGAAAGGATCAATAGAGGCATCAACTGTCTACACTTGGACAAAGCCATTAGGGTTGATGGCAAGTACCTTATAGGGGCCCATCCATCGTTGTTGAAGCTTGCTAGGAAACTTGCCAAGGCGCGAATCATAGGCCAAGACAAGATCACCTTCCTTGAACTCCTTGTGCTTAATGAAGCTCTCATGGTAGGCCTTTTGTCGAGCTTGCATGGCTTCCATGCACTGTAGAGCTATCATGCGAGTCTTGTCTAGACATTCCAAGTATAATAGAGGGCACTGCAAGGACTCATCATCTCCCAAGTGCTCCTTGATAGCCACTCGTAGGGAGGGAAACTCGAGTTCAATAGGAAAAATGGCTTCTGTACCATACACCAACTAGAAGAGTGTCTTACGTGCAGTTGCCTTATGGGAGGTTTTGTACACCTAGAGGGCCTCTATGAGTTTATCATTCCAATCACGACGATGTGCAAAAATCGTTCTTGTGAGGATAGAGCAGAAGATGTGATTGGTGACTTCAACTTGGCCATTGGATCTAGGGTAATAGGGGGTGGACTTATGATGATGAGTCTTATACAACTTTGTGAGTTCTTCCATGACCTTATTAATGAAATGAGTGCCTCTATCACTTACTAGCTCTAGGGGATTGCCAAAACATGTGATCATATTCTCGTACAGGAACAAGGCCACGTTATTTCCATCATTGCACCTTAGAGCTTTAGCTTCACACCACTTGGTGACATAATATGTACATACCAGGATGTATTTGTTCTACTTCCATCTAGTCAGGGGATTGATTAGACCTATGAAGTCGATGCTCCACTTCTCAAATAGCTTTAAGGGAAGGATAGGTTGCAATGGCATGGAACTGGTCTTGGTGGGTTTCCCCATCCATTAATATGCATCACATCACTTACAGTAGTCATAAACATCCTTATGGAGGGTCGGCCACCCACCAGTATCCTACTAACAGAGCCTTTCTGGTTTTGCTTCTCCTGCAAAGTGGCCTCCACATGGCTCGTCATGGCAAGCCTTCAAAACAATCCCATCCTCGTTTCCTATGTAACACATCTTTTGAGCACTTCATGTTTGCCTTTCTTGTATAGTGTGCCACCTAACAGGGTATAGGGGGACTGATTCTAATGGAACCTTCTTCCTGATGCCAGGAGGCATATTCCACGGTGGATTCCGTGAGGTTTTACGGTGGATTCCATAAACTTAGATGACCGGGGCTCGTACACAAAGAGGATTCTTTGTGCGAGAAGTTGATGGGGACGCCTATCCTTTTCGGGCGTTTCATTAATTTAGTGTGTACATGGGTGATTCCATAGCGGGTGATTCTGCAAAATGCATATTAAATTAATAAACGTTTATGAGTTTAGAGTGCGCACTCGTAATAAATTAAGGTTAGGATTTATTTCTAACCAGTTGATTTATTTATGTAGCTGAAGATTGCTAGGTATTCACTTTTGTCGGTTTAATTGTGTTATTTTACTAACGATTGTGAATGCTTCAGTTGATGTGTAGAGATAGCAGCAGTGGCGGAGGAAAGCATTGGAGTCTAGCGGGTATTCGACATTTGGACTATATTTTGATAGGCGCCACGCCTATATTTTGTTATGTCTATTGAGACATTGATTATCGATTATTATTTTGTATGCGCTTATGCGCCCAGATATGTTATTTCTATTTGGACATTGAGATTGGGCGTACCAGACACTATGGGCACCGTCCATTAGCTTTATTTTACTATTTTTGTAGAAAGCAAACTCAAAAGCTAAAAGCTTGTCATATTTTTGTAATTGGGCTATTATTGAGCATGAAGATTGGAAATATACATAAAATACATGCTTTGTGAAGCGCTCACACAAGGCATGGGGAAGATTGAACCCAATTTGTCTCTTGCCTCTTGTCGTGCTTGCTTTTACATGGGTTTTTGTGCTAAAAAAGTAGAGTACTTTGTTCTTGGGGACCTTCCGGGATTCACCACGTGAGCTATCTGCGACCGATCTGCGCACCAGTGGTATCAGAGCGGAGCAGAGATCAAGAGCTTCCAATCGCTACCAATCTCGGGCGAAGGCGGAGCTCCAGGAACAAACGGCCTCTACAGTCAACCTCGTCACGAACCGTCGATACAGGCAGACTTTTGGCGATCAAGAACCCCTGTTTCCACAGTTAGATCGCGAAGGACCAAGTTAGCGGAGGACCACGCAATCATCTCCTTCACCAAAATCATGGATAACAGACAAAAAGAGTAACTCTTTTTCTTCATTAAGCTTCAAAGCTTCTAGTTACAACTTAATCAATTTGATCAGAAGCTTAAGAAGGCTTCTCTTAAGCAAATCGAAATCGAAGCGGCGTGAGGCTGTCCAGGGCGGCGCAAATCCGTGAAGGACATATTCTTGTCCTAAAAATCCACGACGGATTAAGAAGCTTAAAGCTTCTTAATCCATTAAGTCAAACAAAGCTTCTAAGCTTTCTGCAAGTCACACAAGGTAAACAAGTCTGTAAACTCCGGGTCCTACGCACCAGAAGTCAAGTTCAGCAAGTCAATTGGAATCAAGTACTGCAAGTTCTGCAAGTCGGCCTAAGTTCAGCAAGTCCACAACTCTGCAAGTCTGCAACTCTGCAAGTCAGACTAAATCAGAACTGACTAGTGCTTAAAGCTCATAGAAGACTTGTTCGTATGCAAAAACTCTGAACTGGAAAGTTGTTCGCAGCAAGCTGTTCTACCTATCTACAAGTTCGTTGAAGTACTTTCAGCAAACGGAGACAGAAATATTGCAGAATTTCTGAAAATTGAAGAAGAAAATACCCAAAAATACATAGCCTTGTAACCCCAAATTTGAGCTATGCTCATCTCGCTAACTGATTTTGAGTGAGAAAGGTTTGTTGAGTTTTACAGGATGACTACTCCACATATGGATGACCCTATGGCTGAAGACGATCTACCCGAGCCTACCATGGAACAAAAGCTGGATCTTATCATGCTGCAATTGGAAGAAGAGCGAAGAGCTAGGCAAGCCTTGCAAGCGCAATTGACAAAGCTACAAGGAGCGTCCACTGACAAAGAAGAACCTCAAGCTGAAGATTTGATTCGCCGTACCATCAACGCCACTCTTGAAGCACAAACCATTTGCAAGGAATCCAAGATAAGTAAACGAAGTTTCAAGTTTCGCACTTTCAATGGAATAAGAGAAGGAAAGACTGTTTTATCATTCATTAGTCAGTTTGATGACTATTTCCATGAGGAAACTTATCCTGAGAAAGATAAAATCAAGTGTGTTACTAATCATCTGATAGACAGAGCATCACTTTGGTGGACTGTAGTCCGCAAGAGCATAGAATGTCCTGCTACATGGGAAGAATTCAAGAAGAAGTTTATGCAAAATTTCCTACCACCGCAATTTCATGAGAAGGCTATCAAGCAATGGGATTTACTTCAACAGCGCGATCGTGAGCCTATTCCACAGTATAAAGAGCGTTTTTGGAATGCACTCCTACAGCTACGCATGCTTGAAGACGTACCAGAGACGACACATAAGCGGAAGTATATGTCTGGACTTCTTAGACATTACTACGCTGAAGTGAACATGTTCAAGCCTGCTACCCTTGAAGACGCCATCTCCTTAGCCCACGACACTGAAGATAAGTTACGCGGAAGAGATCGATGACCACAGCCATTCCAAGCAAACAATAATTATGGATCTAAACAATTCAATTCCAATTTCAGAAGGTTTAATCCAGGTCGTTTTTCATCACCATCTTTCCGCAAGAATTGGCCTAAACCACCTGCATTACCATCCACTGTCAATCCAAATCCTAAGCCTATTCCACAAGCAAATCCAAATATACCCAGACTCCCAGCCATTGCAAATAATGTGACCAAAGCCAAGCCCATCGTATGCTACAAGTGTCACCAGCCAGGGCATCTCGCAGCAAATTGTCATTCAAAGAAACCATCAGCACATATCAACTACCTTGGAGCTATGGACGAAGACGAGCATGAGGATATGCCAGATTTCACTGAAGAAGAAGATGATCCTACTACTACTTCCGACACTTTACCAGGTATGCCTACTTCACATTCATTGTTGACTATGAAATGTATGGTGCATGGAGAAGAAAGAACTATATTGCATGATGACGGTAGTACCCATGACTTTATTTCAGCAAAATTGGTAAAGGAATTGAAACTGCATACTGTACCTACGCACTATCGTATAAAAGCTGCATTTTTAGGTACTAGGTACAATGGCACACAAGAAGTTCAAGATTTAGAAATTCAAATTGGTCCATATATTGAAAGAAGAAATTTCTTAGTTGTCCCATTACAGTCTAGCGACATTATTCTAGGAATGCCATGGAGACACCAACATAATCCCAATATAGATTATTCCACACACACAATGAATATTAATTTTCAAGGAAAATCTATTACCTTATTTGGTATGCATGCATCTCATATTTTTCCACTGCTTTCGCATACTCAAGCAAAACGTGCACTACGCAAGAATACTAAATCATATCTCATTTGGGTGAATGAATTGCACGCAAAGGAAAATCATATGCACCCTAGGCATAAGGAATTTCTTGCATATTTTAAGGACTGTTTTGCAGAAGACCTACTACCAAGTTTACCACCATCACGTCCAGAAGACCATAAGATTGACCTAATACCTGGCTCACAACCACCTTGCAAAGCCCCATATAGGCACAATCAAATAGAGCAAAAAGAAATCTAGAGTCAAGTTGAAGAATTACTAAATAGAGGCTTAATTCGACCTAGCAGTTCTCCATTCGGTGCACCTGTGCTCTTAGTCAAGAAAAAGAATAATACTTATCGGATGTGTATTGACTACCGAGCATTAAACAAGATCACTGTAAAGAATAGGTATCCTATACCTAGAGTTGATGACCTTATGGACAAACTGCAAGGATCTTCTATATTTAGTAAAATTGACCTTAAGTCTGGATATCATCAGGTGAGGTTAAATAGAACTGACATATTTAAGACTGCATTCAGGACATAGTTTGGTCATTACGAATTCTTAGTCATGCCATTTGGATTAACTAATGCACCTGCCACTTTCAGTAGAATGATGAACCGTATTTTTCTAAAATATCAATATTGTGTGATTGTTTTCTTTGATGATATTTTAGTGTTCAGTCAAAGTGAAAAAGAGCATTATGAGCATTTGTCATTAGTTTTTCAATTACTGAAAGAAAATCAATTGTTTGCAAATCCTGAAAAGAGTGAATTCTTTAAGACAAAAATAGAATATCTAGGTCATATTGTATCAAAAGAAGGAATAAAAGTTGATCCTAAGAAAATTGATGCAATATTGCATTGGCCTGTTCCTAAAAATGTACATGAATTACGCTCATTCCTTGGTCTTGCTAGTTTCTATAGGAAGTTTGTACGTAATTTCTCATTACTTGCTTTACCATTGACCAAACTTCTTAAGAAAGGCATTGTTTATCAATGGACTGAAAACCAGCAGAAATCCTTTGACTTACTCAAACGTGCATTAACCAATGCCCCTATTTTACAATTGCCTGACTTTAACAGACCATTCTTTTTAGTTGTGACCGATGCTAGCGGATCAGGAATAGGAGCCGTGTTAATGCAAGACAACCATCCAATAACATATTCTAGTTCTAAGCTGAAACCCTCTGAGCTCAAATATTCAACTTATGACAAGGAACTCTTAGCAGTTGTCCAAGCATTAAAACAATGGAAGCATTATTTAATGGGTTCAGAATTCATGATAAAGACCGACCAGCAAAGCATTAGACATCTACTTAGCCAACCCCAAATTTCTGACCGTCATATCAAATGGGCTTCATTCATTCAACGTTTCCATCCTATCATTCAATACCAACCTGGAAAAGAAAATGTAGTTGCTGATGCATTGAGTAGAAGACCTGCAATTCATAATATTTCTATCATATCTTTTGATTCATTGATTGCTATGAAAGACACATATCACCAGGATATTACTTTTCATTCTGATTGGCAAAAATTAGTTCAAAATAATTTCATTCCTGTTGATTCATTGTCATATAATGATGGATTCATGTTCTTTGAAAAGAGACTGTGTGTTACTATTTCATTCCGATCTTTTGTTTTGAATGAAATTCATTGTCCCCCATATCAAGGTCATAGAGGTATCATTTCTACATTACGCATGTTAACTGAAGATTTTTATTGGCCGCATATGGATGCAGATGTATCTAATTTTGTTTCTGAATGTTTGATTTGTCAAAGAATAAAGAGACATCATGGTAAACAGTATGGATTATTAATGCCTTTGTCTATTCCATCTAAACCTTGGGAACATATATCTATGGATTTCATTACTGGTTTACCAAATACTAAATCAAACCATGACATGATTTGGACAATTGTAGATAGATTTAGTAAGCAAGCATATTTTATTGCATGTAAGAAAACTTTAACAGCATCACAAGCAGCACAGTTATTTTTGAAAACTGTTTTTACTAACCATGGATTGCCGAAAGTGATTATTTCAAATAGAGATTCTAGATTTTGTAATAATTTTTGGATTACACTATTTGCAAATCTAGGCACAAAGATTGATTTCTCATCTGCATTTCATCCAGAAACAAATGGACAAACAGAAGCCACAAATAGCACCATTTTAGATCTTTTACGTGCATACACTATCTCTAAACCTCAGACATGGGATACTCATTTGCATTTATTACAGTTTGCATATAACAATACACCACACACATCTACAAAGAAAGCACCTTTTAAAGTTATTTATGGATATAGATTATCTACACCTGTTGCATCTTTGTCTAATAGAATACAGAGTGCTGATGATATTGCTGTTATGCATAACACTATTTTTTATGAAGTAAAGGATATGATTGCTAAAGCCCAACAATCATATACCAAACAAGCCAATAAGAAAAGACAAGCCATGAATTTCAAAGTTGATGATTATGTTTGGCTTAGAATAGAAAAGCGTAGACTGCAAAGTGTAGATAGACATCCAGTTGCCAAATTAGCTCCTAGATTCTACGGACCATTTAGAATCATTCATAAGATTAATGACAATGCATTCAAGTTAGAACTGCCATCTCATTGGAAAATTCATAATACATTTCATATTAGTTTATTGAGACCATTTAGAGGCCAATTACCTATCCACCCTGTCTATGAAAACCCACCTTTATTAGAAGAAGAGACTGAAATACTTGAACCAGAATCCATCATAGATACTGACTACATGACCACTAGAATTGGCCGAAGGTATTCTAGATATCTAGTGAAATTTAAGAACCATCCTGTAGAGGAAGCACAATGGATGCACGCTAGAGACCTAAATGCTTTCCCCACTCTATTAGCTCCACATTGAGCTAATAGCAATTGAGGTCAATTGCTATCCCACCCCGGGGGTATGATGCCAGGAGGCATATTCCACGGTAGATTCCGTGAGGTTTTACGGTGGATTCCGTAAACTTAGATGACCGGGGCTCATACACAAAGAGGATTCTTTGTGCGAGAAGTTGATGGGGACGCCTATCCTTTTCGGGCGTTTCATTAATTTAGTGTGTACATGGGTGATTCCATAGCGGGTGATTCCGCAAAATGCATATTAAATTAATAAACGTTTATGAGTTTAGAGTGCGCACTCGTAATAAATTAAGGTTAGGATTTATTTCTAACCAGTTGATTTATTTATGTAGCTGAAGACTGCTAGGTATTCACTTTTGTCGGTTTAATTGTGTTATTTTACTAACAATTGTGAATGCTTCAGTTGATGTGTAGAGATAGCAGCAGTGGCGGAGGAAAGCATTGGAGTCTAGCGGGTATTCGACATTTGGACTATATTTTGATAGGCGCCATGCCTATATTTTGTTATGTCTATTGAGACATTGATTATCGATTATTATTTTGTATGCGCTTATGCGCCCAAATATGTTATTTCTATTTGGACATTGAGATTGGGCGTGCCAGACACTATGGGCACCGTCCATTAGCTTTATTTTACTATTTTTGTAGAAAGCAAACTCAAAAGCTAAAAGCTTGTCATATTTTTGTAATTGGGCTATTATTGAGCATGAAGATTGGAAATATACATAAAATACATGCTTTGTGAAGCGCTCACACAAGGCATGGGGAAGATTGAACCCAATTTGTCTCTTGCCTCTTGTCGTGCTTGCTTTTACATGGGTTTTTGTGCTAAAAAAGTAGAGTACTTTGTTCTTGGGGACCTTCCGGGATTCACCACGTGAGCTATCTACGACCGATCTGTGCACCACTTCCTTTCCTGACTAGAGATGCCAAGAGGATACTATTGGGTTTCTAGTATGTTAGCTATGTCTGCGTACCATGGGGTAATTGTTTTGACTAGAAACAAGGAAGCATTAGGGAGGTTTGGATCATCTTACTCTTCTTCATCATCACTTTGAGGGATTCACGATAGGTGATCAACCAGAACATGGGAGCGACAAGGTTTGGTGATTACCTCAAAGTCAACTCCTAGAATAGAAGGAGCCATCTCATCATTCTTCCCTTCACATATGCTTTGTTCATTAGGAAGGAAAGGGCCTCATGATCCACATAAAATTTAAAATGAGTTGACAACAAGTAGTGGCAAAACTTCTCTACAGCAAACACTATCGCTAAACACTCTAGCTCTGTGATTGTATAGTTCCATTCTCCGTCAGCGACCTTTCTGCTTGCATAATAAATGGGTTGTTCGAGCTTTGAGGATTCCTTCTGGCATAGAACTACACCTAATCCTTCAACCGATGCATTAGTGTGTACATGGAACTACTTCGTCCAATCAGGAGGTTGCAAGATGGGTGCCTCAATCATACATTGCTTCAGAGTGCTAAAGGCTTTTTCACATTCTTCTATCCAAATAAACCTCGTATCTTTCCTTAGAAGCTTATATAGGGGGGCTTCCTTTGTCGCAAAGTGTGCAATGAATCTTCTATAATAGCCCACATGGCCAAGAAAGCCCCTCAATTGTTTGAGGTTGGTTGGTGCTATTAAGGATACAATCTTCTCAATATTTACAAGGTATGTTGATATCCGTTGTGCAGAGACAATGTGGCCTAGAAGAACTCCTAATGAGACACCAAAGACGCATTTGTCAGGGTTGAGAGAAATCCCATACTCTCAACATCTATCAAAACACTGCTCGAGGTGTCCCCAATGTTCACAAAATAGGTCATAGACACAAAAGTCATCGAGATACACCTCAATTAAATCATGTAAATGGTTTTGGAAGGCATCCATCATAGGCTCGTTGCAAAGTAGTAGGAGCATTATAGAGCCCAAATGGCATCACTTTGTAAGTATAGGTTCCCCATTCTGTTGTGAAGGTTGTTCTGGATTGGTCCTCTTCTGCGATTTGGACTTGGTTTCATCCATTGAATCCATCCAAGAGGGAATAGAGCTCATGGCTTGCCATTGTGTCCAACAGTTGGCATGTAAAAGGGATAGGAAAATGATCACTCTTTGTCTTCGAATTCAGCTTTCAAAAGTCCACACATATTCAAAGTTTCTTGTTCTTCTTGGGTACTACCACAATAGGTGAAACCCATTCACTATTAGCCACTAGATAAATGAACTCCGCTTCAAGGAGCTTCAATAGTTTGGCCTTCACCAGAGTAGAATAATTGGGATTCATATGCCTCTATCTGTGCCTCAATGGTTTGGTACAGGCTCTAGGTCAATGTGGTGTTGGCATACTATGGGATTAATCCCCTTTAGATCTTTGTATCATCATGCAAATACATCTAAGTTCTTCTTTAGTAGGTCTTGCAGGACCAGTAGTTCCTCTTTTGAAAGATCTAGACCCACCTTTAGGTGGCGTTCAATACCGTTAGCATCCATGAACATCAATTGCCTTTCACCTTCCACTTTAGGGATAAATGTTCCATGGACCAACTCCTTCAAGGGAGTGGTCCATCTTTTGATGATGCACTGGAACTACTCTTGTCTTTTAATGGAGGCTTAGCTTGCTCTTTGGGAGGCTGAAAGGGTATCATTGAGGTTTCAGGTTTGGGTTGGGGATGAATTACTTACTGGCTCAAGGACTCGTCTTCTGAAGATGCATCCAAGAATGTCACATGGTAGGAAATTTCTGTGTTCTTCTTGAGTTACAGGGCTGGGGGTTGTTGGCAAGGTGCATCATCATCATCTTCTTTAAGGAAGGGTAACTTTGGATGACAAGAGCCAGTGCTGAAGGAAGGCCTATTCTTCTTAACCCATTTCTTATAAAGGATTTTCTCATGACATGATTCATTAATCAGTCCAAAAGGTATCATAATCATTTTGTTGATCAGAGAGGGATCTTCTGCTTTTGAGGCTTCAAGAACTTCTTCCTCATCTCTGCCTTTTGTGGGTAGGATTGACTCTTCTAGCTTGCGTCCATAATATTCTTCTACATTATCACCTTCATCCTCTTTAGATTTTTTTTCTATCTCTGTGGGGGCTTTGTAAGAGAAGAACAAGCTCTCTGTTCTATCTTCTACTTCTGTCTCTATCTCTGCTCTTGGCTCTGTCTTTAGCTTTGTCTCTGCGACTGCCATGTAACAGGGAGAATAGTACATGCATGCTTCTATCTCATTGTTAGAGGTGATTTCAGAAGTCAATTCAGGTTTAGTTAGAAAGTATTCTTCCATGGACAAGGACTTTACTTCTTTTGGCAGTTGGCTTACAGTGCATACTGTTAGGGATTGTGCCAATTTTTGGGGTTCCAGGATCCAGGAAGGCGTTAACCACATCTACTTCCTTCACAGGTTCTGAGGCTTTGTTGGACTTGGTCACCATGGAGGGAGCAATTTTTAGGCCTCTTCTTCTTGTTAGTATGCTTTTGAATTTCTTTCGACATCCAGGAGACAACATTAACAACTGTCAAAATGTTAAATTTGGTTTGAAAGTGTCTAAGTCTTTGACCAAATCATACTCTTTGATAGAATCCACAAGCTTTTCCAATCTACTGGGAAATGGGGCCACATCCACTTTTATCTTCCATTTTCCTTTAGGAGCGACAACATTTGCACTTCTTCTTCATGAGAAGGTACTTCTGCATCCTCTATTTGGTGGACCTTTAGTCTTGTCTCTACAACTATCTTTGTGGCTCTCTGTGGCTATGTAGTGCTTTGTACTTCATTGTTCTGAACTGCATTGTTCTGCTTTTCCTGAGGAAGGTTAAACTTCAAGGTCTTGGTAGAGGGAACGTTTTTTTTGGAACTATTGGTTCTCCTTTCTTTGCGCGCATTATTGTGGCCACTTCCAATTCCACCAAATTGGAAGCAAGTTCTTGGGTCTTCTGTTGGGAATTAGAAGTAGACTTCACAAGGGCTACACTTGGATAATCTTTTGTAGTGTGGCCTTCTCCTTTTCATTGACTGCATAAGGGCTTGTAATCCACAGACCTTCTAGGGTTTGGAAAATTTGGTGAAATATGACCCTTTTCTCCACATCTGTAACACTTCACCTTTGATCTCTGACCACTGCCAGAATATCGTCCTTTGCAACTTTGAGAGGGACATCTCCTTGGGACCAGAATTAGGATTGAACTCCCTAGGCTTTTGTCCAATGTCATGCATTGTCATTTTGGATTCTAACAAGTTGAATCTTGCATCTTCATCTTTCTTTCTTTATTTGTGCATCTCTTTTAGAGAGCAGATATCCTCTATATGGTTCTTCCTCAAATACTATGAACAGAAGGCTCCAGGAATGATTGGTTTTTGGGTACATTCAATGGCTAAATGTCCCACTTGATGGCACTTTCTGCACCATGTATTAGAACACATCACATCTCACCCACATCTTGCAGGAGTGGATATATTGGAAGTATTCATGTTCAACGTCTGTAGCTATTCTATAATCACATCCATAAGCTCTTTCTTGATGCTATCCACTTAATTGGATAGGTAATCCTTCACATTTTCACCTCCTGGAGTGATTTTAGTAGGGTTTTGGAAAGCTTCTATGATTACTACATACACTGGTTGGGTTGATCTAGAGGGTACTCTGTTTTGGTCATGATTTAAAGCTCCTCTTGAGACTTGGGGTTGTTGATTGCAGTGGGTAGGATTCCATTGTTGTTGAGTCACCATTGGAGGAACTATTTGAGACCACTATTGTTGTGGTTGAACCATCATTTTAGGCATTGTCATTTGCGGCCATTGTGGATTAGGTACATTGTACTATGGCATTGTTTGCATCTGGGGTTAGGGGTAGGGAACTATCCTTGGGACTATATTTGGTGGGTATACCATTCGTGGCATGGGAGGAGGTAAGACTCCTCCCATGCCAGGACTATATTTGGTGGGTATACCATTCGTGGCATGGGAGGAGGTAAGACTCCTCTTTTTGAGGTCATTGACACTGTGCTTCAACTTTTTCATACAATCTTGCACCTTCCACTGTAGCTTGCAAATTGACAAGTATCCTCAATTCCACGAACTTGCAAACTTCTGGTTGTAGGCCTTTGAGGAACACTCCTTTCTGGATGCCTTCATCCAAATGATGATTGTTCCATCTCTTCAGGATGGATTTCATTTGCGAGACATAAGCTTCTACTCTTTCTCCATAGGACTGACTTAGGTTCATGAACTCTCGCATCCGCTCTTCAAATCCTTCATGCTTGAATTTAGTGAGGAAGGCCAACTTCAAGTCATCCCATGTGTCAAAATTTCTTGCTGCTTGTCTTTCATACCACTAAAATGCTGCACCTTGAAAATGGCAAGGAATATGGCTAACCAATGCTCAAGGTTTTTGGCATTGTTAGCCATGCATGCTACCATAATCTATGCTACATGAAGATCAAGGTCTTCATTGTACTCTCCCTTAAAAATTGGCAATGGGACTACATTTTCTAGCCTATCATCAATATTTCCATTGACTAGGAAGGGGACCTTGAGTCGCCATGGGGACTTCTATAAAGAGTGCCTTTAAGGCACCAAAGGAGGCTTTTGCGGCTGCAAGCTTGTTCTCAGCCTTGATTTTTGCCTTCTCTCTTCTCACATACCTTTGGACTCATACTAGTGCTTGCCCCTTGATTGTGTCATTAATCAAGGGATTGGATCCAACTAGCTAGTCTGTACTCATCAGAATAGAATCAAAGGGGCTTCAGTCTCTGGAGGACTCTTTGACCAACATCTCTTCTACTTCTTTATTTTCTACGTCTCTAAATTTAGCCTTCAAACCACTACAGAGGGGGAGATATTCCATTTTGAAGGTATCAAATCTCATTCTTTTGAGAATCATTGTTGTTCCATCATCATAGTAATGCCAGCTTCTAATGGTTTCAACAGTGTATGTTGTGAAGAACACTCTGTCTACCAACTTCTAGTGGGTTGCTAATTGGACAAACAGGAGATTGTCAGTGCACCAAGCATCCCACATGTCTTGCTATTGAGCATCTACAAACAAATGCCAACTCTTTTCTTTCTTGTTTTCGTGAACCTCCATTGACCATGACTCCTGAAGCTTCTTCACGATCTCCCACTTGATGATGTTTGGAAACTTCTCAATGAATGCCAAATCTTCCTTAGATGGTCATTCTCTCTATTTCTGCACTTTAGTTTGCTCCCAAACAATTTTCCACCAGGATGCACATCTTTGTTGTATCAACTGAAAGGAAATAGTCCACCACATAGAGCCTACATCATGATGGTAATATGTTTCCGCCATTGTGGGATGAAATTCTTGTGGAAAGTGGCTTTGGTAATGAGAATCTCCAACTCTTGTTTGGAAGAAGGAACTTTGCAAATATCCATTGAATTCTTCTCTTCTTGGGAAATCCATTTCCTTCATTTTCAGCCTCTTCTGATGCTTGTTGATGGCAAGTTTCCCCGACTACACACAAAAAACATGGCAACTCCAAGAGAGACACCAAGGAAAAGGGGTTTCTACTACAAGAAAATCTATCTTGTAACATAGAAAAGCTTTTGTTTCATTATTTAGAGAACCACAACAAGGAAAATAACACCACTAGCAAGAAATCTTCACGCAGCATCATGGAAACAATCTCCCATGGTTTTAACTTCAACAAAATCCATCATTTCTTCATATTCTTCATAGAATTCATCAACCAACAAAGATAACACAAAAGAAACACCACTTTGAATGGAAAAATATCACATATGATTTATCTTCATTATCTTCATGGCTTGCTCTCACAATCTTTCACAAAAAGATTTGAGAAGCTCAAGACATGTATATCAAAGTATTCGGGAAGCCCAACCACATCACAAATGCATTTGAGAGCATAAGTGTCTAATGAAGGTTCAATACCTATAAGTGAGTAAGCAGAAAGCTCAAAGAAACTAAGATAGCCCAAGTACATCAAATGTAGCTTAAATGAATGTGCCAAAGTATGTCATAACCATATCCATGCTCATAGATCAATGCTAGATATCACCATAGACATGTAACATACTTGAAATACCATGTAGGCACCATAGGCATTGAAATCATAAAGCTCGCTGTTGTATGCTTGCTATTTAAATTTTAATTACAAAAATAAATACTTCATTGACTAAGCTAATCAAGATCTAATCAATCCAAAATCCTTTTTAAAGCATCAATGCATCATTTAAGTATTGTAAAAATTTCCCATAAGCATCTAGACATGCAGTCAAACCTCGTATAATGAGCAATACACATCTCTAGGAAATGATTATTCTTGAGTTATATCCCAAACTACTATATTATTTTATTTAACGTAATACAAAGGTATTGGGTGAGATTGAGTTAGAAATTGGGATTGTGGATGCCACCTTGGTTCCATGACTCATACTCAATGTGCTCCTCTTGGATGCCATCATATAACCTTTTAACTCCTCTTTCTCCTTTCCCACCTTAATGATCCTCTTGTGATCCTTTAGTATTTAGAGATTGTGAGCACCTTGGATGGGTGCTTCTTTGAATATCATATGGTTGTGCCTCAGGCTTGTCTTAGAAACTCTCCTTCAAGAGATGGTAGTAATTGGAAGGGGATTGATGTTTTTTTTCTCTTCCATTCTATCTCTCTCTCTCTCTCTCTCTCTCTCTCTCTCATAGTTCTACCTCTCTCGCCCTCTCTCCCTCTCTCTTCTCATTTGCTCTCTCTCTCTCTCTACATCTGTCTCTTTCTCTTTATTCCTATCTCTCTCTTCTTCTCTATCTTTAGTCTTTTCTTCTCTCTCTCTCTCTCTCTCTCTCTCTCTCTCTCTCTCTCTCTCTCTCTCTCTCTCTCATATTTCTACCTCTCTCGCCCTCTCTCCCTCTCTCTTCTCATTATCTCTCTCTCTCTCTCTCTCTTTATTCCTATCTCTCTCTTCTTCTCTATCTTCAGTCTCTTCTTCTCTCTCTCTCTCTCTCTCTCTCTCTCTCTCTCTCTCTCTCTCTCTCTCTCTCTCTCTCTCTCTCTCTCTCTCTCTCTCTCTCTCTCTCTCTCTCTCTCTCTCTCATGTGCTTAAGATCTTTTCCAAAGTTATCTAAAAAAGTTTTCCCCATAAAGAGAGGGTTGATAGGACTTTGAGCATGTGCTCAAGCTTGTATCAGACCTCTCTTATTGGTGGGGAGGAGCCCTAGCAAGATAAGTTTCCCCTATCTCTTTGAGGGCATGACAACATAGTTTCTCCTCTCTCATTGAGATGCCTATGAGACAATGTTTGAGCATGTGCTCAAGCTTATATAATTTATTTGAGATGAATATATATAATGTCTTTGAGATAAATCTAGGGCATGAACTCAAGCTTGTATGGACCCTCTCTTTTTTATATAACTTTGAGGTGTTTTTGGGACAACAGAGCTTCAACACATGTGCAAGCCTATATCAATCCTCTCTCCTCTTTTGGGAGGGATATTGGCAAGATAGTAAGATTGAGATTAAGCATGTGCTCAAGCCTATATTAATCCTCCCTTTATCATGATGATTAAAATATACTCTATCAAAGGCAAAGCAAAGAATTGCGCGAGGTACAGCGGGTGCTGAACCTAGTTAGTAGAAACTGAACTGATCACGAGAGAGCCATGGAAGGAGACTTAACGCTGAGCGAGCTTCTCATGAAGCGACTGCTAGACAACACAGCAACAGAACAAGGTTCCACAACACTAGCAACATCACTACTAGCAGGATTAGGAGCAAATCAAGGCTCCAAGAGCCAGTCCAAAATCCCAATCCTTGCTAAGCAGCTCAACAAGTACCAACCCCATGATGATCCATACAGTTTCTGGAGCAATTCAAACAAGTTTGCAAAGCCAACGGCCTCACTAACTTGACTTAGCGCTCCCAAGAATTCGGGCTCTGCTTAGGTGACAAGAGTAGGACTTGGTATACAAGTTTAGATGCCACAGAGAGCGAGCCAACTTCAACGGCCTCAAGAAACTCTTCATCAAGAGATTTTCCGAGCCTGGATACTCCAACAATATGCTAGTACGATTGATGAATATCAAGCAAAAGAAGAAGGAGGACATTCGTGATTACGTGACCCACATGAGGAGTCTCTTCAAAAGAATCCCTACCGACGAACGACCAACTGAAAGAGCAGTGTCAAATGTGTTCATCAATGGAATTCTAAATGAGGAACTATATAAGGATTTGGCAGGAAACTCAAGCTTGCAGCGAGACGTGCTAGCTAGGGTTTTTGAGGAAGCCATTAGAGTTGATGACCAATTGAAAGAGAGAAGCTCCAGGGGCTTAAAATCAGAGGAAACCAACTTGCGGAGCTTAGAGAGAGCTCCAACCTCTAGCAAACAATCAGGCCCAATCACCCAAGATAAGGGGAAAGCCACTGATACTTGGGCTGATGTAAAGATGGAGATACCCAAACTGCAGGACATGTTGAGATGACCAGCACGCCCACACGTCCAATGCGTGTACTATGGCGGAAACCACTTGCTAGCCGAGTGTCAGGACTCTTTGTCAAGACCTTGTGCTAACTGCGGTAGGTTCGGTCATGACATCGCGCATTGTAGATTACCAAGAAGACTTCCGTACTCGCAACCATACGGCCAACCCTACCTAGCGAATAGGCCACAGCCATTCTTTGGAAGGGGAGCCATGTTGACCCTTCCTGTGCTTAACAAGTCGATTGTTCCTAGGGTGGACATAAACCCCACAGGCATACCTAGACCACATGGCCCCTATGTAACCTATCCACCGAGTGACACTCCAATCCACTACGTGGAAGAGCCGACTGAGGAAGAGACTTACATATACCCTTACGTCTTGCACGACAACGAAGGTAAAGCAGTCCTTATGGACTATCGACCAATATCGGTGATGGCATTAGAAAGAGGACGAGGTAGAGGCCTAGGGGGATAGACACAAGATCCAATCACCTGTTGGACATGTTGTCACCCAAGGAATGTCTCATTAGGCTGCCGGGAGAGGGAATAGCAGAATAGAGACAAAGCTGACCTAAGGTGCATTGAGTGCAGGATTACTCATCTCTTCGTCGACTGCCCAAAGCGAAAACCATCTTCGAGTTCAGCCAATGAGCCATCTATCCCATTGGGGCTATTTGGTGTCAAGAACCTTGATGGGGAGGCCACATCTATCCCATTGCGGGTCATGACTCGTGCCCAAACGAAGCACACCGGCATATCACCACCAGGGCCTAGCAACCTTGATGTAGCATTAATAGGAAAGAAGAGCTGTAGACATAGAAAGAAGAAGTCTAAAGCTAAGGTTGCACTAAAAACTAAGAATGCTACTACTCTGCCTGCTAGAAAGAAGGTCATTGATGCAGAGGCAGAAAATTCAGCCCCTAAGATGACTGAAAAGGGAAGTGCTAAGGTAGGGGAATACCCGCATGCAAAGTGTTAACTAGAGGCCATTAACAAAGTGAACGCATGGGTGAAAGAGGCCCAAGAGCACCTAAACGATGCTGAGCCCATCCTAGAGGACGAGATCGATGATCTCTTTAGCATAAACACGCCAGTCTCACCCCCTCAACCAAAGTCGGGGGATGCGACTGCACCACAAGCAGTACCGCTTAGGGCAAGTCTTGATGCTACATGCCTGCAAATCAGTCATGACCATTGGCTAGGACAAGCTGGATTAGGAGAGAAGCGAGCAGCCAACAACCTCCTTACCACATTGGTGACCACCCCTGTGACGCTAAGTCTAGGAGACCTGCTTAAGCAACATCCCACCCTCTGGCAAGACCTGAAACAGTGGGTCGAGGGATCATGAGAGCAAGATGCTAATTTGCACGACCATGATGCAGAGACACAAATACCAACTCTGACGCTACACTCTGTGCCAAAGTCCTTGCACATTAATGCCTACTGGGAGGGCACCAAGATGCATGCAGTCTTACCGGTCCTAGCCCTAAGCAACACAACGAGAAAGGGGATCATAGACACGGGAGCGAGGATTAGTATGCTTAGCCATGCAGTGCTTTAGACTTGGGGAAACCCACCTATTGAGACTACTAAGTTCAATGTCACACTAGCAAATGGTATGAGAGTGAAACCACTTGGGGTGCTAAAAAACTAGCCAATGAAAATTGCAGGTGTCCAGTTCTTTGTTGACTTTATAGTCATGAAGGGGGTGGACGACAATATCCTATTAGGCTGACCATAGATGCGCAATGCAAGAGTCATTGAAGATTGGGATAACGGTTCAATCTTCCTTGGCAATAGAATGGATGACGTGAGGATAGAGATGGACACCTGGAAGACCTCACCAGCAGTCAACTTGGATACCATCTCCGCAATGCTTAAAGGGAATGCTTAATTCAAGAAGTCCTATGGACCCTTGACCAAGTATATTCCATGCCCATAAGACGAGCAAGATTGGATGCATGTTCTTGCTACAATCAACCTGCCATTCTCAAATCATGAGACATACGAGCAAGCCATCAAGACAATCGGTAAGTCTAAAGATGCACCCTCCGTACCAGTTTGCATGATGGCAGGAACCCTTCAGGGGAGACTTAAACCTATCACCTTCCAAGTGCCCAATAACAAGAGAGAACTCCAGGATATTCTGAAATATTTTATGGGAAACCTAGCTAGCAACCCAACAGCAAACTTCAAACCACTCCAGGATCTCCTAGATGAATCCATTAAGTGGTAATGGATCGGGGTGCATGACTTGAACCTCATGTACAACTGGGCCCTAATCCTCGATCAAAGACAAGGGATATACCAAGACCTAGGAGACAATGAGCAGTCTAACGAAGAGGACTCCAACGCCGAATATGAAGACTACCAATCTTTCAATGACGAAAGTGAGTGTGAGATGGATATCATAGAATACAACACTAAGGGACAGGAAATAGAACAAATACGGGCAAACTCCAAGCCGCAAAAAAAGAGTTCCTTCAAGATCGAGAAAGGGGTCATGCACAGCGATTGTGATCGCACTTGCATGTAAGGGCCATATATTTCGATCAAGCAGGCCTAGCCCAACTTAGTGCGACAGTAGTGCTTCGGACATAGTCACCCTCTGAGTGGCGACCATCAGGGGAGAACACCTCTTCTAGCGCACAATAGGAGTTCTACTCTGAGTCAGAGGTAAGTTCAGATAGCAACCTAGAGATACCTAGGCCGGCCAAGACCAAACCCACCAAGGGGGACCTACCTGTCCACTTGAGGCCCAGACGGTTGAAAGAGGAAAGGATAAAACAACCGAAGGACACACGAACAAAAAAACACAGAAAGCCGCATGACCTCCTTAAAAGATTTATGAAATTCAAGAAAGGGAATAGGGTAGTGATCCTGTTGGGTGCCAAACGTCAAGGGAAAATGAGTGAACTGAAAGCCAAGGTCAAGGAGGTGAACCTAGGCCACGAAGGGGAGACACCTCGACCAGCCTTCATTGCTGATGACTTGACTGAGGAAGAGGAGACGAGTCTTGTCACTCTCTTGTGAGAGTACATAGACGTATTCACTTGGCCCTTAGAAGAGCATAAGGGGGTAGATGCGAGTGTAGTGACTCATAACATACCCATGACACCAGATGCTACATCGATCAAGTAGTGATCGTACCCTATGAATCCAAAACACGCTCACATGGTCAAGGAAGAGATTGACAAGTTGATGAAAGTAGGATTCATCTATGAAATTGAGCACACGGATTGGATATCGCCCATAGTCATTGTCATGAAGAAGAACGGAAAAATCAGAGTGTGCATCAATTACAAGAAAGTGAATACTGCTACTAAGAGGGACAACTATCCATTTCCGTACACCGAGAACATACTTGAAAGAGTGGATAGCAAGGAAGCCTATGGTTTTTTTGACAGCTTCCTAGGATACAATCAGGTGCAAGTGCATCTTGCCGACGGGCATAGGACTACCTTTGCCATTGAGTGGGGTGTCTTTGCTTACATAGTCATGCTCTTTGGATTGACTAATGCCCCCGCCACCTTCCAATGCCTCATGTGTGCCATATTTAAAGACATGCTTTGCAAAGATTTAGAAGTCTTCATGGATGACCTGTGCATTCACTGGACTTGGAGAGAACACTTAGAAAAACTCTGAGCAGTCTTTGAGCGGTGTCGCCTATATCGTCTCTCCCTGAACCCCTTAAAGTGCCAGTTTTGGGTGAAGCATGGATATATCCTAGGGCACATGGTGTCAAAGAAAGGCATTGCCACTGAGTTCTCGAAAGTCCAGGTTATTGTTGATCTTCCACCCCCAATAAACTATAAGGGAGTTCAATGCTTCTTAGGCCACACAGGATACTATCGGCAGTTTGTGTTGAATTACGCATTGATTGCCAGACCTTTATACAAGCTGCTAATTGTCTTTGAATGGATTGAAGCATGCCAATGAGCATATGAAGAGTTGAAGAAGGCTCTAACCACGACACCAATTCTACAATCCCCAGATTGGACCATTACCTTCCATGTGCATATCGATGCCTCAAAAGTTGTTGTGGGGGCAGTGTTGTGCCAACTTGGCGAACACAACTTGGACTACCCAGTGAGCTTTGCTAGCAGACAACTCACTGAAACAGAAATGAATTACTCGATGATAGAGAGAGGGTTTAGCCATGGTGTTTGCTGTGAAGAAATTTTAGCATTATCTATTGGCTACACCCTTTATCTTCTTTTGGACCATCAAGCCTTGCTATATCTAGTAAATAAACCTTGCACTACAGGATGCATAGCTCGATGGCTCCTTTTGCTTTTGGAGTTTGACTCCTCTGTGGTTGCACAGAAAGGAAAATAACACTACATAGCTGACCATATGTCACACAATGGGAGAGACCATTGGAGAAGGCATTGATGATGAATTGCCCGACACCCATCTCTTTAACCTTTCCAACGAGAGAGATTTGTTTAAGGTAGATCTAATGCCATATTGGGTAGATGACGTAGTCCAAGTGCTTGAGCATGGACTGCCTGAGCGACCGATAAACAAGGCAAGACTTAGGCGACTCATCCTCAAGATCCAACCCTACCAGTTGATAACATGCCAGCTATGTCAACTAGGGAAAGATGGACTACTGCGTAGATGTGTGTGCAATCATAAGATGCATGATGTGCTTTCAAAAGCGCACAGTGGAATCACTGGTGGGCACTTTCGTGGAGACACGACAGCCAGCAAGGTGTTGCAATCTCAACTATGGTGGCCAATGCTGTTTTGTGATGCAGAACGATTCGTTAAGCATTGTGATGAGTGTTAGCAGGGACGAAGGTCCCAATTTGCAAGGATAAAATGGAATTGATCCCAATCATTGCACGACAACCCTTTGAAAAATGGAAAACTGACTGCATGGGGCCCATTAGCCCAACTACATAGTTTTCACAAGCCAAATACATCATTGTAGCCACAGACTACTTAACGAAATGGGTAGAAGCGAGAGCAACATGAAAGAACAATACTAGAATGACTGCCAAGTTCTTGTGAGAGTAGGTGATTGCATGATTCGGTTGTCCCATCGAACTAGTTAGTGACCAGGGTACACACTTCATCAACAAAGTGATAGCACATCTTCTATCCACCTTTCTAATTATCCATAAAAAATCCTCTCCATACTACCCTCAAGCAAACGGCCAGGCGGAATCCACAAATAAGATTATTGTAAACATCCTGACCAAAGTAGTTTATGCTTCGCGTAGCAACTAGGACAATAAGCTGATGGTAGCCTTGTGGGCTTACCGTACAGCTTACAAAATGGTTGTTGGCCAAACTCCCTTTAGGTTGACCTACGGCACTGAAGAAATTCTCCTTATAGAGTTCTTCATTCCTAGCCTAAGAATAGCACTTCAGGAATGATGGGAAGGAAAGGAGGCATGGAGGCAACACCTAGTTGAGCTTGAACACCTCTTAGAAACTCATCTTCTAGCCACTCACGCACTCATATGTGAAAAGGCGATGTAAGAGCTGGTTTGACAAGCATGTCAAGCAATGTGATTTTGAACAGGGAGACTTAGTACTCCTATACTCAGTTAAAGGGCATAAGCAGAAAATGAAGTTTAGAGGTCTTGGACCTTTCAGAGTTCGTGTAATCATCCAAACTGGCAATGTTGAGCTCGAGATGCTAGATGGAAAGGGATAGGCTTCTTCAATGGCAGTCGTGTCAAGAAGTACTACCCTCCCATGCATCCTCTGCATGATCCACCAATGTTAGAACCCCTGTCAAAGTACGAGTAGCCAGGATCACTGAAATAGATAATGAGGATGAGGAATCCATAGAGCCTACATACCTACACATCATGGTCACTGCCAAGCAAACATGCACTTTCAATGCCTTGATCGACGAGCGAGTAGACTTCAATGTATTAAATAATGATCATTGGACCCAACTGGGCGAACCACCACTACAACCTACCAATGCCAAATCAAGCCCATATGGGGGCTGCTCATACGCACTTCTCAGTAAGTGTAGGGCCGCCATTTCTATAGAGTCTAAGACTGTATCAGTGATCTTCTACATTTTGCTGAACACAAGACATGGGTATGGAATTGCTGCTAGGGCGAACCTTCAAGAAGCAAATTCACTGTAATGTCGATTATGAATCACTGTGTATCCACCTCGCCATAGGAAATGTTCACATTGTTACAGCCTTCAACAAGGGATGCGTGACCTTGTCAGAGTCTACCAAACTATCGGTAGAGATGTTAGCAGCCAAGTCTAAGGAGGGGGGTAGTACTCAGCCACCACCCACCACTGAATCTCTAGAATCGCCGCTCACAGCAGCAAAGGCTAAGGTCCAATAGCCTAGGCTTCAATGGAGGCCCAAACACCCTCAACCGTTGTCTAAGAGTTGACACTCACGCCCTCATAACACTAGAAACTCTAAACCTAGGAGGCCAAGGTGCAGTTACAGAAATTAATGCATGATCAAGCCAGGATGGATCCCTAAAGCCCTCTTTCATGTGCAAGGCTACTATGAGGGAAATGCTTGGATATGGATCCCTAAGGTCTGCACGACAGAAGGCACCAATCGCACACCACCCTCAAGGTTAATCACACCAAGCCCCATAAAACCTCAAAGCTATAATTCGCAACACTTCCAAGACCCATATCCATCAAGCTCATCTGCACATACGCTCAAGAAGGTCGAACAAGCCTATCGGCCCAAACGACAAACACTGCCACATGACTCAACACCCAATAGAGCTGCTCACACCTCCCTGATTCATACTGAAGGCAACAGTCCATCAAACGTCACTACTACTACCCCAACCCTAATTCAAGAGGTCCAACCGCAATCTCAAGAACACCCGCAACTGCAACTATTTGTTGTCAAAGTCTCTAGTTTTATCAAATCCCAATCGCCCACAAGCCTTCGATCCCCTTATGAGTAGAAAACATTCTTAACATTGGCCATCAATTTGGCTGAGGACATAAAGGAGGATGTGGTTGATTGCATTAGATGACTCAATGCCACTTTTATGTCATTAGCTTTGAGCTATGATCACTTGGATTTAGGCCTACTGCAAGGACCCTTTGCAAATGAAGTTCGAACCATGCCTTGTTCTTGGGAAACATTTAAATTTGCATTTGCAAAAGCCTCTAACTCCATTGCTAAATTGCTCACCAGCAAGATATCCAAGGAGCAGGCCATCAAACAATGCATCATCACGTCCTATGGTAAATGAACCACTTTTGCCATTATTGACCAAGAAATTGTAGAATTATCAAAACTTGCTGCTACTGAATCCCCATTCTTAAGGCATTGGTACACTCTTAGATTTCAATGGGAAGTTGAAGGATGCCAAATAAGATCAACGTTGAGCAATGCCGTGCAATCAAAACAGCGGAGTACGACCCCACTTACATCATGCCAACCTCGTATAGAGTGTTAACCACTCTTCATGGCCGACCCATGGAAGCGCACATCAAAGAACACCCCTACCTTGATCGCCTACTGACTGAGGAAGAGTTACATATTGCTAGCCACGTGGATTCCGGTGACTTCCTAATAGATGTTTTCACATACCTCACACAAGTTGGCATTCGACCCTTTGCTTTAGACCACGAAGCGCAGTTAGAGTACAATCCCAATTTCTATACTTGGCTCCTACGTAGATAAATCCTAGGAAGGATGCCCTTGACCTCCTAATTTTCAATCCTAGGAAGGATCCTTCTCAAGTTGGAAGGGGAGGGGGGTAAGGTAAATCAAACCAAAGCCAAGGAAAATCAAGCAAATGTATAAACATGTAAAAAACGAGTGGGGTAGGAAAAATAGCACGAGAACTTAAATTTTTTTTAAAAAAACTATATTGGATTTTAATGCCTTCCTTCAATAAACACATAGAGTCTTTCTTTACCAACAAATTATTATTTTGGAAGCACTAATGAAAACTTGAGTTCATGATAGGAAGAAAGATGTTGCAGCAAGACCGAGTCCATCAACTTCCATTAGAGAAAAAACATAAGAGAGATGTTTATGCCATGCTTAAGATGAAGAAGGAAGAAGCGCTGACCAATGACGGCATCAGCATCCAGGATATTCCTAATGCGAAAGCCAGTCTATAAGCAAAACTAGTGCATGGGCTCTTCTCCAGCCAGCACTACAACTCCTTGATGTATCGAATCAGCATGCCTATGCTGGAGAATGTGGTAGCTCGCACCTTAGACGAAGTCGACTGGAATGGCTATGTATGTAAGACCATTGACCAGGCGACAAAAGCGCTAGCTTTGGGCAATTAACCAGCAGGTGGGGATTCCCAAGTGTCCAAGACCACAGAAAGAAAAAAGGCCTCATCCAAAGCCTCAATCATTGGCTATGGAAGCATTTTGACTACCCTCATTCAAAAGGCGGTAAAACAGGCTTAGGATGCAGAGGAAGGAGAAGGAGAAACACCTTAGAGATCACCCCCTCACCAGGACAAAGAGTTATCCAGTGACAGAACTAAGAGTGAAGAAGAAGGAGAAGAAAAAAAGGAACAGAGGAGCAAGAAGACAATAAAGAAACCTGTTAAAAGGACGACACAAAAGAAGAAGCAGGACGAAGGCTGAGAAAAAGAGAAAAAGGATTTAGAGAGGGAAAAGAAGGAATCCCTCAAGGAGGCCGAAGAGAGGGAGAAGAAGAAAAAACATGAAGCAGATAGATTAGAAGAAGAGTCTAGGAAAACAAAGAAAGAAAGAGAGAGAAGAGTTGCTAAAGAAGAGGATCTAAGATGGAAGGAGGAGGAAGACTTGGCTGAAGCCACACATCGGTCAATTGAACAATGGAACAGGGAAAATGACCTGGGGGCTAAGAGCCTGCTCAAAGAGAAGGGACCTGATTCCAGCATACAGGTGCCAAAAATTGTACCACTGACTGTCACTAAGGGCAAGGGCAAGGCTCCCATTCACCCTATTCTGACCCTGCTGGTGCCTCCCACCGAAGCAACAACCCTCACCTCAAGCATCCCCACCAGTGTAGATGTCTCAAACTTCGTGATGTGGATGCAGCACTTTATTAACAAAGAACTGGCCCAAGGGAAGAGCACCAAGACAAGAGCCATAGGGAAAAAAAGGTTGGTCACAGACACCGAGTCAAGGGTAGGATCCGAAGTGCCAGAAAGTGGAGGCCTCGACCACTCCCATTCACACAACAATGATATCACCAGCTAATTACGACAAGTACGTCCTCGAGATGCTCTCACAATTGGAGAAGGCTAAGGAGGAAAGGAAGATAGCTATGGTGGCTGAGTTGGCGGTAGAAAAGGAGTCAGTGGCTGCATTTCAGCTCAAAAAGACCCGAGCAACAGCCATACAACAAAGGGAGATCTCTGATCTCAAATAGGAGCTGAAGGCTAGGGATGATAGGGAAGAGGACTGGAGGCAGCAACTAGAGAATGAAACATAGGAACTCATGAAGATGCAAAGAGAATACAAGCTCTTGATCATACAACTTGAAGAGTTGACTGCAAAAACCGATCAGATCAAAAAGCTTACGGCCAAGTTTACCACCAGGGACGAGGAAAGAAAGTAGGAGTTAGATCTGCAGCAGAAAGAGATTGAAACCATGACCGACAAGTTGGACCAAGGAAATAAAGAACAGGAAACCATGAGCAAAGAGCTAAAGGACCAGGAGCAGAAACTCATGTCCCTCTTCTAGAGGAATGGTGAAAGCATGGAAGAGATGAAGAAGAGAGACGAGGAATGGGCTGGGCAAAATGAAAGAAGGGTGAAGACACTGGCACGACGCTTGGCTCTGGTAGAGAAAGAGAAGATCCTTGCAAAGAGCAAAGTAGAAGCCACCCATGTAGCCTTTAATACCTAGCAAAAGGCCTTCCTAGATACATTGATGGACACCACCCACCTTGATGTAGGAGAATCATTGGAAGTGGTTAAGAAGAAACTCGATATCGCAGGCAGAGCTTTGCACACAGGGCTGCACATGCCACCCCAATCTGCAGAGGTTAAGTTGAGCCTGGATGATCAAAAAAAGTACCTATTACTAGTTGGCCTAACCCCCCAAGAAATTGATGTGATAGGGTTTGAAGAGGGAACACAACAAGGTGACCGGCAGGGGGATGAAGCTAAACTTCAATTTGATATGGGAAGGTTTAGAGAAGAGGTGATCTCACAACCCCCCTCACCACATTCCCAAGAGCAACAACTAGTCGACACATCTGCGGAAAGACAAGCCGTGCTCAAGGAAAGAAGGGAAAATTTAGTAGAAGAAACCAGAAAAGTAGCTAAGGGCCAAGCCATTCGTGTAGCCATCCATGCCCTCCCACCATGCCCTGAGGACATTCCCGCAGGATTCCACGCAGAACTAATAGTTTGTGAGTGAGAGGAAAGAGAAAAAGAGCCATTCACTTTCAGCTTGCTCATGTCCAACAGCCGATGGAGGGTCTTACCACTCAAGGTGATGCAGAAGGTGATTGGGATTGGTAGCCGACTAGGATAGAAGTGGCAGGAAGAAAGAGAGAATAACCCTACCCTTTGGGGAACTAAAGGAGCCAAGTTTTGGCAAAATAAAGAGTTCGAAGTGCCGCATTCTGTGCAAGGTTATAACTGCTAGCCCCTATGGAGGAGGGGGGTGTGTGACATCAGCATGCTCGCCTGGATGGCTTTTTGCAACACCCTGCCCTACTAGAGGAACAAGTCCATGTTTATGGCTTACCCTCGTAGGGTAGGAGTGGATTTTGCTGCCCCCCTCCATGGGCGATATGATTTTCCTATTATCTACAACTCTAATGTTGTTTCTTTTAAACACGCCCTCATCTTCAACTCAGAAAGCTTGGATGACTCCATGACTCGCTTCCTCACTGACTTCTCCTCTTGCCCTGATCCAGCTTTCATAACTACATGTAATTATCTTAGGCTTCTTAAATGATTACTTAAGCAGGACCCGACTCCACAAGAACGTGGCCTGCCTCCCCTCTTCTTTGATTCTAACGCTATCGACAACTGTGCCATGGCGCGCCTGATGATGAGGGCTAGCCTCCTTCCTTTTTTTTTACCTAGCTCTCCTGGAAGACATGAATGACAGCCAGTTCACCAGATGTAATCATCCCTTCCTCTCCACCACTTCACTCCAGGTTTGCATGAATATTAAAGGATACATGCAGAGCTGGAAATTTTTGAGCAAATCCATCTGACCCCCTTCTCCACCTAATTCAGACAATGAGAATTAGGCACTGGCTGTCATCCTACTAGTGTAATACTTATACCAAAAAAAAAAAGAGAGAGACAGAAAGAAAGAAAGAAGAAGAAGAAGGAGCAAAAGAAGAAAAAGAGAAGTGTGAAAGGAAAAGCAAGAGGAACATCACTCAAGGACATGGAAAAAATGACTCACTTGAAGAAGCACTTACCACCACATAATATACGCTCAGTGCACCTAGGGGTCCTCAAGTTAGGCATGCCTGGTGGCTTCGATTGGCAGGCTCCACTCCTAACCCCCTCGTCCTTTTGCTCCCCTACTTCATGCTTAGGGCCCATCAAGGGCAAGACATACCTAGGGAGGTAACTTGCCTATGGTTAGACCTGTCACCCTAAGCTACTTGCACCGCACCTCCCTTTGCACGAATGGGGTCCTCAAGTGTGGGACGCCACCTAGGCTTGCCTGTGGTTAGATCCACCTCCCCATTTTACTAGCATGAGCACGATGCACCACACAATAAGGTAGCCACCCCCTTTAGGTGGCACACCGCACCTTCTCCTTTCAGGCATTACAAAAGGGGAAAAACCACCAACTTCAAAGGCCCCCATCATCCACTCAAGAATTGGCTTATCCGATGGAAATCATTACCAAGCCTCCACAAACACCCGAGTCTACATGTGGCCCTACCCTCACCCGAACAATTTGCCAATTGCCTACCATTCCCCAACAACATCTAGAAGTGCCATGGGATTGGCACTCTTCTCGGAGGGGGGTAATGTTAACCCAAGTTGAGATGGCGGAAAAAGGAAGAAAAAAGTGGATAAAAGAGGGAAAAAGTGCAAAGACATGCAGGGGGCCTCTAAAGCTAAGCTAGGGCAAAAGCATAATTTTAAATGAAAGGCGCCTCAAAAAGCTCTAAAAACTCTTGTAAAAGAGCGCCAGGCTCCCTCCTGTGCCAAATATAAAATATTAGATAGATGTAGGCTAGAGGCATAAGGCTAGAAGAGGGAAATAGAGAAAGGACCTTGCCACAATGGCCGGTCATGTAAAAAAGGGATGGGTTCCCATGGGAATTTAGGGTTTTGTATATAAAATCCAAAAAGTGAATGAGAGCTCATTCTTTGGTGTGTGACTAACAAGATTTCTCTTCTTCTCTCCTCCTTGCTTGTGTGTGCTCTTGAGAGAGGGAGTGTGAGAGTGTGAGGGAGTGAGTGTGTGGGAGTGAGGGATCAAGAGGGTGAAGCTCTTCACCATATCCTCTTCTGTCCTCTTCTCTTTTCTTGTGTGGGTGGCTATGGTGGATGGAGCTTGGAGATGGAGGAGGCTTGAGGATGCTTGAGCTAGCATCTAGGATCGTGGAGCTATCGGCATGTGCGAGAGAGGAGGAAACTCATTTTAGCATCAAGGTAAGCTCACTACACTCGTAGGATTGACAGCACGTCGGCTAGGTGAGAGATAACCATTAGAGCTTGCTTGGAACGCTTGAAGCAATAAGCAGTCCGTGGGTCTTGGCAAGAGTGAAAGCTCCCACACATTCCCTTTTGAAGTGTCTCGGTTCATTATAGTGGAAACATCGCATGCTTTGATCGCTCATTTGAGTGGGGACAAAGTCACTAATTGCATTTTCCCTCGACTTCTTCCGTTGGCTTTGACTTTGTCCTTGATTCCTCTTGATTTGAGCTTTCAACATTCCTGGATTCTGGTCTTTATAAGACCATAGTCTATTGTTTTTGGGCTTCGGCTAGACTTCTTGGGCAATAGGTCCTGCTCTTATCAATGTATCTTGCAAATCCAAAGGACACATTGATTCCAACTGAGTGTTCAATGGTGGCTTCAGCCCATCATAGAACTTTGAGACTTGTTGGGGAATACTCATTGTCAAAGCCTATTTCAACAAGGAGACAAATCTTGAGTAGTATGCCTCCAATGATAGGCCCAAGTGTTTCAATTTGAAGAACTCATTCATTTTTTGAGTTTGGTATGCAGTTGGCATGTACCTTCCCTGAATGGCTTCCTTTAGCTTATACCAAGTTATTGTGCTCTCCGTGACTGCTTGGTCTTTACACCATTGCTTCCACTAGAGTGCCTAGCTTCTCCGGTAAGTTTGAGCCTGGCGATCATGGCTTGATTTATAGTTGTTGTTCTTGCTGCACTGAAGTAATCTTCCATGGATTCAGTCCATACTTCGGCATCGGATTCAACATTCTTTCCCTTTCCGTCGAATTTTGGTGGCTTAATCAGTTTGAGAAGAAACTTCTTCTCTTGTGCCTTCATTGGGCTTAGTGGGGAAACAAGACTCTGGTTTTGCGCTTGGGGTTGTATCTGGTTTTGAATTAAAACCCTTGCGTTAAGATTACACTTACATATCTCTACACAACTTGAATCAATGGGTAATTTATTTTTTAGTGACTATTGTGTGACAAATCAAATAAACATAAAAAATCTTATTTATCCATAAAGAAGCATAAGCTTCAAGTACAATTATTCGGGAATAGATAAGGATTGACTAGGATGATTTTCTTTTCAATAGATACATCAATGCCAGGTTAATAATTCCCTATTGTATTCAACTACAAGGACATAATAGTAATATGGATTGGGGGAATAGATTCTTAGGAAATGATAAGTCATGGGAAGTTCAGGAAGTCCCCGTTTTTGGCAATTGATTATGTCTACTGGCAAGACTTTGACCACCTCTTCATAGATATAACGACATTGTTCTACTTGCCGGCATCTAATGTGTAGGATCAAGTTTACACGAGCCTCATGAAAGATGCATAACTTGATGATCTTCAAGTCCTCATGTCACTTTAGCCTCTTTAGATTGTTTTGAAGATAGGTGAGTCAATTGGCATCTATGTAGCAGTATCTCGTGCCCCAACTCCAAGCCTTTCCACATACAATGGTGAAGGGTTATAGAGTCGCTCTAGGATCCCCATCATGTCAGATCACCTTTGATAACTTGAAGAGTTTATAGCCATCATGAATATGATCTGAAATAGAGGAACCTGCTCCATGCCTCTTAAGTCTGGAAGCAGCAACAATCTCGAATGAGTAACATTTTTTTAAAAAAATCCCAGTGAAAAGATCACTTCTCCCTTCCCAATTTATCCCTATCTGGATTGTTTTATTCATGTGTTTGCTCTAATACCAACTATAACGTGCCCGCCTAACGGCTGTCCAAGCACGTTTTTAGTAGTCCATCATGAAACAAATCTAAGTGTCACTGCCTGGCACTCCCATGGAATGTTATGGGGTTTGTCGCTTAGGTTTCCCCGAGTCTGCTTCGCAACGAAACGTTCGTAGTCAAACCCACTAGGATAGACCTGAAATTTGGGTTCCTAGGGGTTAAGGTCCTGGACATCCTACTTTTTACGTAGGGATACCCAAGATGAAGTAGATCCATGCCACACTTGGTTGAAAGAGAATGGGAAACAAGAGGGATGCACTGTTCAACCTCTCTGCCCATAAGGCATAGTCCCATTCTAGTCCCCTAAAATGGCATCGTGAATTGGGTTCTAATCTAATATTACCTAAAGGTCATTCATCTATATAACCTTGTGAGAAGCCTCCTAGCTTTTTGGGACCACCCTACTGTAGGACAGACCCGTCAAGGATGGATTCTGCAATCTGTAAGGATGAGTCTAATTTCCTCCAAGTATATGCCCTGGCACTAGTAACAGGGCCTCAAGAATCTATCTCGAGTCACGTCGATCTCTTGAGTAGGACCCAAAAGCAGAAAATTTACAATCGCAGCCCCCCTGGCATCCAAGCATCCTCCTACATTCAAATTGACCCACAGAGAGACCTCTCGTGATGGGTTCGATCCATATTCTCACAACAGTTATTTGGAACCCCCTTGGCTAGGGTTGGCGGCCAGCTAGGGGTAGCTTGGCCCGCCCTCCTTGAGTTTAACCTGATTCATTATTCAATTTCATGTTGTGAGCTTGGGTCATTCATTTCCTTTCACACAGACATTGAACCTAGATTTACAAGCACAAACAAACACTGAAGGCAAGTGCTCTCAAGATATCTGCTAAGGTGGATTCCTCATCTTTGGCACTAACGTCGCCCTTCTTGATCATTCTTACCTTGGTGTCATTTTCCATTATTTCCTCGAGGGGTGAGGAATACCCTTTTCACGACCCCACTAATATGTATTAGGGTAGAGCAATTTCACTATAGTTTCAAATGATGGTTGCCTTGGGTTACTATCCTTTGATCCCCCTATCTTAAGATCTTGGTTTAGGGTTTTGTTGGGTCAATTGGTAACCATCTTTTCTATCTTAGAACTCTATCGGATTCTAAGTTCACCCTAGGGTCTCCTCATCTTCAAGATAACGGAAACTTATATATGCGCCCTTTTGCAAGTCAACATAAACCAAGTCTATTTACCATTCCGAAGTAGCTACGAGCTCCAAATGTAGTTTGGTAAATAGTCATTCTCCTTGTGGGTACTACATTCGAGCTTCTTTGTATTAGCTTCAAGATGTTCCATATTCTGGAAATGATATACCTAAGTGTGTTTTTGGGCCCATCGTGGTTGGCTATTGGGGTAGAGACCAACGAGCGTGTTGACTCCAAGTCAAACTATGGTCATAAAGACAAATCGATTTATCTTGCGACTAAGGTCCTAGGCGTGTCGAGTTAAACCTTGATGTCACTTATCGGTCAGGACCTTATTTACCAAACTATTCCTTTCAAATAAGCTCAACATCTCACGTGTGCATCCTAATCTACCTTTTTAGATGCATACCCCATTATGTAGTGCAATTGAAGCTACTCATGATGCCATGCAAGTCCCATGCAAGTCTCCCCGTAAGTTGTCGATGTGATATGAGGTCCCTATTCATAGAATTCCCTTCCAGTACATTTATGCAACTCAAAAGGCATGAATTAATTATTCAAATGTGAGTGTATATGCATTCATTGAAAATGCAAGTTAATTCTCTACGATGGTCTATGGAGTACAATTGCCCCAGACGAAATATTTATGTACCCTGATAATCCATGATGCATCTACAAAATTTTGATCTTGAAACTTGACTTGTTTCCACTATAATCACAGATACTTAATCTAATTCCTGACAACTCATGATTATTAAACCTTTTTCAGCTACTTTTCAAAATATACAAGTTACTTGATGCGAGGTATGTAATGATGCCCATGCTTAAATATTCGATTTTCAATTTCTAGACACGGGAGGGTGAGAGAGGAATTTTGATGCCAAGAGATGCTTAAAAATAGCTAAAAATTACGAATATCAAGGGAAAAATATTCAACGTCGAAGGCGGCGGCTCGATCTAGGACGATTTTAAGCATCAAAGTGCTTTAAAGGCACCCGAGTGACATTTGTTGATTTTTCATAAATTTTCAGACTATCGTGCGGGTTGACCAGAGTTAGCGGCCAATGCAGGATGCAGAGTTGGATGCCCAGGATTTTTCAGAGCTCAATTCGGAGTCCAAACGAGGAAGGAGCCAAGAAACCAGGCAAGATACGAAAAGATGGACATTAGAGTGGTCAAATGTAAGTGACCTTTGGTGTAACGTGTCCACTAGAGTCATCTAGGACACGTCTTAGCAGTCCATCGGGAAGAATGTTTAGAAAACTCCACCGGCACTCCCATGGAATGTTACGGGTTTTGCAATCTAGGTCTTTCCGCGTCTGCCACGTAGCGGAAGTATCCTGGCCGTTTCCCACTTAGGATCGATCGGAATTAGGGCTTTCCTGTTTGGTCATTAGCTAGCAGCAACTAGCGTCAGACCTGAGCGAACTACTTTACGCAGAAGCGCCAGGTCCGAAGCGGATTCACGTTGCACTTGGTTCAAGGAGAATGGGAAACGAGAGGGATGCAAGGCTCAACCTCTCTGCCATAAGGCATAGTCCCATTCCGTTCCCCTAAAACAGCGTAAATAGGGTAAGATGTACCTCTAGGTCATCGTTCTCGTTATTCATTTTGATGATGATGATCATCCTGTTGTTTTTCAAGATTTTTGAGAAAAGTTTCCGGCTAACCGGGACCACCCATCCATAGGACGGACCCATGGTCCATCCTCCGCACTTTCCTCGGTTTGTTTTAGTTATGTAATTACCTAACACATTAATTTGACATATAACAAACAGCTCCCTTGATTAATCCCGTTAAGCACTGGTTCCTTCACGTAATCTTATCACATGACATAGAAAAACAATATCAAACAACTTCTTTATTATCATATCATCATTTATCTTTGAAATACAAGGAGTTCCGCCCGTAGGCTTGTCTATAATCCGCCCGAAGGCTTATCCAGTAATCCGCTAGGGATCACTATTCCAAGCTTCTGCCCGTAGACTAGTATGTGGGCCTCGAGATCCAATCCCGAGTCACGTTAGCCTCTTGTGCAGGACCCGGAAGGCGAGGGATTTACGGTCAGAGCCCCCCCTGGCACCCAAGCGTCCTCCTGCTCCAAGTAGAGCTCAACGGAAAGACCTCTCGCGGCGGGTTCGGTCCACGTTCCCGGCACGGTCAACAACCCCCTTGGTTAGGGTCAGGCAGGCAGTCGGGGGTAACTGAAACTACCACTCCCTTCAGGCCTTCAACCTGAAGCATTTATATATCTTTTCATCCTTTAGTTCCTTGAGCAAACAATGCAAACAGTGCTTTCTAAACTGTTACAAGCACAATTAATTCCAGTGGTTGTTTATTTGGCAAACTGTTAAGGAGTGAATCCTTCTCTCCGAATGCATCCAGCATTCGATCCGGAATCAATTGCAACTTGGCAAGATTCCTATTGTCCTTGGGTTAGGTCATACCCAGTTAACCCAACTTAACCAATACCTTAGGTTTTATTAATAGTAAATCCCAGCGGCCATGTCGCTTTAATTTATTGATTAATCATTTGCGTCGAAGAAAATGCCTAACTTCCCTTAACTTGGCAAATTTCACCTAATGAGGGCGAAGTAACAGGATGACTACCCATCCCCTTGCAAGTTAAACTTGCGCAAGAACCTGCCAACCTCATTCCAAGGAATGGCAAAACTTTCTTGTGATCAAACCACAAGGCTATGCGACATTGCAACTTGCTGCGCAAGTGTCGCCTCCATTCCAAGAGATCATTTCACCTATTGAATGGAGTTTTCTGGTCAAGAATTATGATTAGACTCGAAGTAGGGTTTAGGGTGTCTTCTTCACTCACCCCAATCCTAATTGCACTAGACCGACAACGTTCGGTCCTAGGGATTCCAACTCAATCCAAGTTCCAGCACTAGGTCGAATGATCCTTAGGGTAGAAACCCTAGATCATTATTTGCGTGTGCGTCCCATTGGCTCAACTTTCCGGGAAGGTGGGTAGGACCTTTGGGTTTGAGGACTTCGACTTGGTGTCCAAGTACGATACTTGGCTACATCTCTAACGTGCCAAGCCCTAGCTAGTACTTGAGGTTTTTATTGAATCGGCTAGCTATGCCTATACGAAGCCCTAGCCGTCATGATACCACAAATGACTTGGGTAAATTGACCTACTTGTCTTTGACAAGGACAATTTTTTCCTAGAGATGATATACTTGATCTAAAGTAGGAAAATAGTTGCAAAATGTTACAATACATGTAAATATGTAATTCCTCACTTCCACGCACCATAAGATCCGCAATAGCCCTATCCCTTTTTTGTTAAAGTCAAAAGGCAAGATAATTTGAAGAATATCCTACATAGGGCTTACTAGGATTTAAATCAAGAGATAACACCTACAACCTTGTGTCTAAGTATTTGCATTTCATGTTTTTTTTATAAGCCATGCAATCATTCCTAAATACTACATGATGAAATGAAATTTGCAAAAGTATAAGTGCGACCCTTAGATACAACAACATCGTGAATGAAGTTCATGCAATACTAAGGCAAGAGTCGATTTAATCTATTTGCAAGCATCATTTCCCATGCAACTTATGTAAGATCGGGGTTCTTTTTCATGCCGTGCAACAGAAATTAACACTTTTCTCATGCGAATCCTAACGAAGGGAGTTATTGCAAAAATACTCATTTCCTTCTTGACCAATGCACTTAACAATTTCCTCTTTAACCCTAGGCAATATGTGGCTTTCCTTTGAAAATGCATGACAAAACAATTTACTACTAAGGTCGTAGGATGGATGGACAAATAGCGTTTATATTGAAAATACCAAATTTTTTTTTTCCAATTGCATTTAACTAGGCTAGGTGAATTTGAACATGCACGGGTGCTTCTTAATCCGTGGAATCGTCATGCTTAATGCATTACTTTAGTACGAAATCACAATAGAAAAAAAAAACCTTGGTCTGTGGGCTCGGGGAGATGTCCACTTGAATGCTAGGAGAAGAACCTCCCGCAGGCGCGCCTTGCAACTTCTTGGGAGCCATTGTAGGCGTGATCACAAACTTTGCGGATTATCCTCGCTTCTACGCTTTCCCCGAACAGCCTTGAGATGTGCCTTCTCCCTTATACGCAGGAGATTCCTTCACCAGAAATCGGATGAAAATTAGAGTTTTTCGAGGGCCTCCGGAAATAGAGCTTAATGAGCTTGGACTTAAAACCGAGAAGGCCGCAGGAACAAGGCCAAAGCCTTATCCCTTAGAAGATGTGGAAATGGGCTTTAAAGGGAGGTTTTAACCCCCGAGGTGGAACCCGTGTGCACAAGGCCTTAAGCCTTGTATTTTAAAAGCTTCCAAAAGCTTCTGGGAAGCTGTTGCTCCCCCACGAATCCACGTGGATTAAAGGTAAAGGTTGAGGAGGGGGAAATTGGCGTTGAGACAGGGAGGATTTGTGACGTGATGGTGGCGGATTGAAGGCTGGTCGTGGTGGCGGCGGTTCTTGTCAGCAGCAGCGACGGATATGGCGTCCTCACGGCGGCTTCCCAGTATGACAGCGTCGACCATTAGCAGTCTATTCTCTCCCCAGCTCTACGAAGGTAGCAGCCAATCGTCCTTCCTTCCTTCCTCAACAACGGCGTGGGCAGCAGCATCAATCTCCCTCCCTCTTTCATTCACACCCTAGAGGGTGTATATATAGGCATGGGAGGGGGAGAGAAGGGCTCCACCACGTGGCCCCTTGCATGGGTTTCCCCCTCCCCATGCAGGCCACGATTCTACCAAGTCCCATCCCCCCACACTCCCTTTTCTCCAGCCGTGCATCGGCTGGGAAAAAAAGGGATAAAATAAAAAAATTTGCCTTGATAATATTCAATTTGCCCCTCCCAAGAGGGTGTTTACGTGTGACTTGCGGTTTGAACTCTCGGGTTTGCTTTGCCAATGCGGAGGTCCCGATTTCTCGCGTGCAGGTCACAGGTTATACTGCCGCCAATTTCAACATAAAAATTAACCTTTGCACGAGGTTTACGCAGTGTGCGGGAAGTCAATATTCACGGGTGGGGAATATTACATTTGGGGGGGGCCTTGGGGCATTTTATGCCACATGAAAGCGTGGCATCTTTTGGAGGCACAAAACGTGAGGAGAGGGCACATCCTGATGGCGCCGAAATTTGCACCATGGCATGGATGGAGGCAACATGCTGGATGTGAATACCCTGCCCAATCGACATTAGGGCTTCAATCCCCTCTGCCTGCTAGTCTTATCGCCATGCTTCGCTCCTCCAATGGTGGTCTCTACAAAGATCTCTAATTTCAGTCTTTCTCTCTCCTCCCTCTCTCTCTTCTAAGGGCAGATTCATGTGGTGAAGAAGAAGAAGAAGAATGGATGACGGATGCTTGTCCAATGAAGACCGGATTGCTCCGTGGTTCAAGAGGAATGAATATTGCTGATTGTGGACTGTTATGAGTATTAATGGCTGCTGGAAATCAGTCCCAAGACATGGCAAATAAAACCCGTAATCCACAAAGAACGGTAATTTCATTTTTCAAAGGAAATTGATGTTTTATGCAATTTGCTTCATGAATATTTGTTCCCATGGGATGATTATGCATCAGTATGTTGTTTGCTATGAGTTTGATCAGTTTATGCTCAGAAAATCAGAAAATCATAAGTGATTAATGGTGTAAAACCCGTAAAACACACGAAATAGGGGAAAATTTGGTGTTTTTGATATGGAAAATATGATAAGACACCCCAACTAAATTTGTGTTTTTGCTGCAAATCAACCTAAGGGCCATAGCCCACAACTCATTTTGTATTTTTAGTCATTTAATATTGCAAAAAATACAAGAAAAATAGGAAAAATGGGGAAAAATAAGGGAAAAAATAGATTTTGAGTGTCGAAAATTAAGGAAAAATAAGAACCATGTTCATGTATGTATGGGGGGGTATGAAGTATGAGGTTTAGCCTCAGTTCAGCCCTACCTTTATGTTTTAATGAGTTTTCATTGCTTTTCATACAACAAAAAAATGTGGAAAATGAACCCTAAACCGATCAATAATGCACAACCTAAACGGGTGAGGGGGTAGAGTGTATAAAAGGTGTTTAAATGCTGAATGAAATGATGAAAAGCTTGTTGGTTTTTATGCATACCATTTAGGTTGGTCGATAATTAAAAATTAAGAACCTAGTAGCACGAGGGTTTCTCGATGCTAGGTTCATGCAACGTCGCATACGAGCGATAGTCAAAATCATTGAAAGAAATGTTTTCCACATGTGCACAAATGCTGATTTTCTTAATTGTTTGAGCACGTGGGCATTCACTACTTTCATAAATCATAAAACAACTTAAAGGTATCAGACAATACCTCCTGGATGCATGGTAATTGCTTTCTAGAGGAACATGACCAACGTTGAGTGAGTAAGGTTGGCCAAGCTGTAGGCTAGGTGTTGGGTTTAGGGGAAAGTAAAGTGAGGTATGGTACATTCATGGATATGATTAATTGGTACCTTGAGTGGAAATATGTGCGATATTGTGTTATATATGTTTAGTGACACATCGAGGGGCCAATCCCCAAGATGTAGAAGAGTCGCAGTGAGGTAGCGGCAGTCAGCCATGGGAGGACCTCCTATGTTTGTACTTCGTGCCATTTGGCAATGTGTTGGGACCCCCTATGAGGAGTGCTAATTGGGTTAGAGTTCGACTATGAGACATGATACAAACGCAAGATGTTTAGGAAGATGATGTATGTGTCATCTACACTCCTGGCCGCGAGGCCGTGGGGTTGTTGAGTGCATGATAGAGGTCCGGCTAGTGCATGAGCCAGTGCCGGCCCGTTTTAGGTCCCATAAAAGGGGAACCTGGTTTTGGAGTATCGAGTTAGCGTTCACGCTTGATAACCCATTCGTGTTGATGGTGGCATCTTTGCCCGATCCTTCTCCCTTAATTGCCGCTTTTTCAGTTTCTTGGGGGAGAGCTTACACTTTGGGGCCATCGTGGAGTTGGAGGCGACCTTCACTTCCTTTGAAGGACTCCTTGGTGCCGGAGTTACCTATGCCTTGTCTTGCCTTTCACAGTCTCCTTGTCAATTTGAGGTAGTCACGATGGAGAGGTTACGAGGATCACGATGGGGGGAGAGGGTACTTGAGCCTTTGCCCATGCGAGGAGTTGTCCTTGACCTCCTTCCTCTCTCTCTCTCTCTCTCTCTCTCTCTCTCTCTCTCTCTCTTTTCCTCCCTTACTCTAGGTTCTCCTCCTCTCTCTTTCCTTCTTTCTTCCTCTCCTTCACTACCTCTCCCCCTCCTTCTCTAACTAGCAACAAGCGGGAGGAAAAGAAGAATAATGATTCTGATGAAAGGAAAAAGGGGGGGGAGAAATTATAAGGGAAGGGTGGAAATAGAAGGAGAAAAAAAAATGAGAGGGTTTGTCCCCCTATTTAAGGGGGGTTTTATAGGGGAGGAAGGAAGGACACTTCCCTTTGCCTTCCCTTTGGCCATTGGATTGGCCCTCCTGGCATGCAAACTGTGCCTCCTGGAATGAGAAGGAGAGATAGTGGGGGTTGGAGGTGGCACACATGTGCTCCTCCCCCCATCACATTTGTCATTTCCATGATCCTCGGTCTCCTCTACTCGCCTTGCCACGTCAAATCCTGTTCTCCGTCATTGATCTCCTCCTCCCCCGTCGAGTTCTATATGTCCCTTCCTTCACCTTTGCTTTCATCAAGTTCAACTCCTCCTCCCACCGCCAACCAATGGCATTGACAGGGGGAGTCATAATTTTAAAAAAAATATTATGTTATTAATTTGTTGATGGCAATGATGGAGTAAAATAGAGGGGGGTGTTGTCATCACGGCGGCATATTACACGGAAAGTTTAAATTGGTAACCAGATACAACCCAAAGTGCAGAACTAGAATCCTATTTCCGCACTAAGCCCGATAGAGGCACAAGAGAAGAAATTTGTTCTCAAACAAATTAAACCATCGAAATTTGATGTAAAAGGGAAGATTGTTGAAGCTGATGTCGAAATATGGATTGAATCCATGTAGGCTTATTTCAGTGCAGCAAGAACAACACCTGTGAGAACCAAGCCATGATTGGCAAGCTCAAGCTCACCGGCAAAGCTAGGCTGTGGTGGAAGCAATGTTGTAAAGACCAAGCAGTCACACAGAAAGCACAATAACTTGGGATAAACTAAAGGAAGGAGTGCAGGGAAGGTACATGCCACTTGCATACAAAACTCAAGAGATGAATGAGTTATTTAAGTTGAAACAATTGGGCTTGTCTCTAGAGGCGTACTACTCGACTTATTGAAATATGCCCCGACAATGAGTATCCTCCAACAAGTCTCAATGTTCTGTGATGGGCTGAACCCATGGATGAACACCCAGTTGGAATCAATGCGTCCTATGGATTTGCAAGATGCATTGATAAGAGCATGACCTATTGCCCAAGAAGTCCAACCAAAGTCTAAGCCTTGGTCTCAAAAAGACCAAAATCCAAGGATGTTGAAAGCTCAAATTAAAAGGGTGCAAGGACAAAGTCAAGGCCAATGGAAGAAGCCAAAAGAAAATGTAATCAGTGACTTTGTCCCCACTCAAAGAAGTGATCAAAGCGTGTGATTTTTCACTACAATGAACCTGGGCACTTCAAAAGGGAATGTCCCAAACTTGGCGAAGATATCCACCAAGGAAAATTTAGTGGCCAAGCCAAGGCTACCCATGGCCATGATCATGCAGCATTGAGAAGGGCAAAAACTTTCAATATTATCACTAAGGGAATCAACGAAGAAGAAGACTCATCCATGGAAGTTGAGATTGAGAGGGCAACTGTTCATGTTGCTCTCCATAAAAAGGGGCCGAACCACCAATTTTTTGTGATCCAAACACCATCGGACTACCAGGGTAAGAAATTCAAAACCCTGATTGAATGTGGCAACACTCATTTTTTCATTTCACTAGCTTGTGTAAGAAGGTTAGTGATAACCATTGTAGCTGCACCCACTTTGCTTGTCAAACTAGCAAATGGGTGATAAATCACTTGCACTAGACAAACTGCTAAGGTGGAATTCCTACTCGAAAATGAGCCCACATCTCTTAAGTTCAGGGTAATGAATCTAGGAGTCCATGAGTGTTTTTCAGGATGGATTGGCTAATCCCCAATGATGCTCACATCCATAGTGGAAAGGGTCAAGTCTCCTTTTGGAATCCTTAGGGTGAGCTAGTTACAACACAAGGAGAAGTAGGTGAACCAAAGATCCAGCTAGCTAAGGCAACACAAATAGTTCAAGGAATAAGGAAAGGATTACCCATCTACATGATCAATCTAAATAAATCAGAACAGGTAGAGGACACCAATGAGGAACCATCATGGTTAAAAGAGTATGCGGATGTCTTCCAAGAAGAATTGACTGAATTACCACCACCTAGGGAAGTGGATCATGAGATCCAGCTAATATCAGAAGCTGCACCAAGTGCAAAAAGGCCCTACAAGATGTCCATTCCTGAAGCTATTGAGTTAAAGGAACAACTCAAACAACTACTAAACCAAGGGTACATACACCCCAACAGTTCTTCTTGGGGGGCTCCAGTCTTGTTCCAAAAGAAAAAGAATGGTACACTTCACCTTTGCATCGATTATAGAGGTCTGAACCAAGTAACTATCAAGAATAAATACTCCATTCCAAGGATAGATGAGTTACTTGATCGATTGGAGGGTGAAAAAATATTCTTCAAGATTGATTTGAGGTCTAGGGTACTACCAGATCTGCGTCAACAATGAGGATATTCCGAAGATAGCATTCAATACCAAATATGGTCATTTTGAATTTACAGTAATGCCTTTTGGATTGACTAATGCCCCTGCCACCTTTAACAAGCTAATGCAAGACATTTTTGGACCATATCTTGATGATTTTGTACTTTTCTTCTTTGATGACACCTTGGTTTATTCCAAGGAAGAGGAGGATCATGAATCCCAAGTCCACATCATCCTTGAGACCATGAGGACTCATAAGCTCTATGCTAAGAAGAAAAAGTGTGCCTTTCTCAAAAGACAGATCAAATATCTTGATTTATTGTGTCAAATGAAGGAATCTCTATAGATCCTACAAAGGTTAAGGATGTCCAAGAGTGGCCTCCACCAGCTACTATTAAAGAAGTACGTAGTTTTCTTGGATTAATATGTTGGTACAAGATCTTCATTAAGGACTATGCCTTAATCGCAACACCCCTCACAAATTTGCTAAAAAAGCAAGGTGCCATAGTGTGGACACCCATTGAACAATCAAGTTTTGATCAACTCAAGCATAGCTTAGTGACAATACCGACTCTGAAACTCCCTGACTTGAGCAAGGAATTTGAAGTTGTCACAAATGCTAGCTCACTTGCACTAGGTTGTGCACTAATGCAAGAAGGTCAACCTATAGCCTATTCCTCAAGGAAGCTAAAAACCCATGAAAGGAATTATGCCACCCATGACCTGGAGCTACTAGCAGTTATTCATGCTCTCAAACTTTGGCAACATTACTTGCTTGGTAACAAGTTCTCTTTGGTCATAGACCATAAAATCCTTAAATGGATCTTCACCCAAATCGACCTCAACATGAGGCAACATTGTTGCATTGAAGTTTAGCAGGAGTATGATTTCGAGATCAAGTATTGACCCGGCAAAGAGAATGTGGTCGCTAACACCTTAAGTTGCAAGGAATTTCTCAACTCTCTTATCATAGAGGAACCCTCAATGGCTAGCAACCCTATTGTTGAACTAGCTAAGGAAGAAGCTAGCCATGACAACCCAAAATATCAGAAGATGATGAAGGGGATTTTGGAAAAGGAACAAAACCCTAGACTTAAGGTCAACTATCAATAATTTTTTGTCAATGAGGGACTTGTCTATTTTATGACAAGATTATGCATACCCTCAAGCAAAAAAATCAAACAAAGAATACTTTGGGAAGCACATGGCTCCCCCTTTTTGGGCCATCCTAGATATGTCAAGACCCTCAACACGGTCAGAAAGAGCTATAATTGGGAAAGGCTTAAGGGAGAAATACTCAAATATGTCACGCAATGTTTGTCTTGCCAGTGCATTAAGGCAAAACATGTCAAGATGCCTTTGAAGCTGCAACCTCTTGACATTCCCTAAATGAAGTGAGAATTTATCAGCATGGACTTTGTTGTTGGACTACTCTAAGTTCAAGAGGATACAATTCAATTATGGTCATAGTAGACATTCTCATCAAGGTTGCACACCTCATTCCACTCAAGACAACAAACTATAAAGCTTCATATATTTCCAGAATATTCATCAAGGAGATATTCAGGCTCCATGGGTTTCCTAGAAGGATCATTAGTGAGACCGTGATTCTCTCTTCACATCTCACTTTTGGAGAGGGATATTCGAGGCCATTGGGACTCAACTCACTTTCAGTACAACCTATCACCCTCAAACTGATGGCCAAACAAAGAGGGTCAACCAAGTCATTGAAGATATCCTTAGAGGATATTGTTGTCACGAACCCAAAAAGTGGATCCAATATCTACCATTGGTAGAGTTCGCCTATAATGCTTCCTACCAACAAAGCATTCAAATGATACCTTTTCAATCATTATATGGGCATGATTGTCGTACTGCATTGAAATTTTCAGATCCTACCTTAAGGGTAGAAGCTTCCAAGAAAATGCTCGAGGAAATGGATGAGGAGGTCAAGGCCATCTGACAAGACATTAGAGCCACCAAGGATAGGCAAAAAGCCTATGTAGATCTAAATAGACAAGAGTGACTCTTCAAAGAAGGAGATATGGTTTTTATTCGTGTATGACCCAAGAAGAGTTCCTTATCTTTGGGAGAATTTAAGAAATTGAGTCCAAGGTATTGTGGACCCTATAGGATCCTAAAGTGCCTAGGGCTCAATGCCTACAAACTCTAACTCCCTGAGAACGTAAAGGTTCACAATGTATTTCATGTTAGTCTACTAAAGAAATATGTATCCAATCCTAGCCATGTACTCAATGATCAACAAATTGTAATGCCAAGCCAAGGAGTCCTTGAGCTTTGACCAGATAGAATCCTAGGCATTCGAGAAAAGAGATTGAGAAATAGAACCCTCAAGGAGTACATTATCTAGTGGAAGGACTATTATCCAGGAGAGGATGCCACATGGATTTACGAGAATACTCTCAACCAACAATACCCCTAATTCCTTTTGAGATGAGGACATCTCGATTCCTTAAGGGGGGAGCGATATAATGTGTTGCCGTTGGAGTCTCCCCCCTTTATAAATTAATGATTTTTTAAAAAAATAAAAAAGAAGCCCTCTCTTTTCATGCTGCCAGCTATAGTGGATGGGGGGGGCTGGTGTGGAATGATGACTGTGATGATGGCATGATAAGGCAACAGGGGGGAGCTGAACACATAGGTGAAGAGGATGACGATGATGGGGAGCTACAACAATATGACAAGCACACCGCTATCCCTTCCCTCCCCCTGCACCATATCTTGCATGGCGAAAATCCACCTAGTCACCCTCATGGAGATAAGGGGGGGCTCCATGCCTCGCCATTCCCCTACCCCCCCATTTACCATTATAAAATCCCCCCCTTAGGCGAGATAAGGAAGACATTATTATCATTATTCTCCCTTGCTATTGGACTAAAGGAAAGAGAGAGAGAGAGAGAGAGAGAGAGAGAGAGAAAGGGGAAATCGCCTTGGAAGTTTTCAAGCTTCCTCTCTTCTCCCCCCATCTTTGAGAGGGTTCCCATGTCCGTTTTCCCCCGCGAGGAGTCAACCCTTTGTAGGCGGCATTCATATCCGTGAAGAAAAGGCCAAAATATACAATGCCTCCCAAGCAAAGTAAGGTCCAATTAAGCGTGAATCCCACATCAATCAATGGAGCTACAAGTCAATGAACCCTGACACTTGGTAACTAGGTGTGTCCCATAAATCCTACTTTGATAGGAAACTTTTAAAACATAGATCCACTTCATTAGGAAGGGAGAAGCATTCTTGCAAAAATCTACAGTAGCTAACCACATTGAGAAAGACACTCCTAAAGTGTTAATCACCTTCTTGACATCGAGGACTTCTTTAGTCTGCTTTTGTAACAGCTTGAGGATCTCTTCATTTGAGAATTACTGTCTGGCTATGACGAAGGATTCTCCTTTGTAGGGAAGAGACAAAGCTTTCCCTAACCCTCTAGGTGTCAGGACCATGGAAGTACCATGAACCAAGCCCAATTTCTTACTGTATGATGCGAGAAACTCATCACAAAGGGCTGAATTGTCTGGAATCAGAGGGAGTGAGGCAGCCACAAAAGGTGCAAGACCAAATTTTGCAATTGGCTCAAAAGTCAGTAGGGAAGAATAATCCCTACTAATCAATGGAACATACTGAACAAGAGGAGCTTGAGGTGCCATCCAGATGGAATACACACACACACCACACACATCAACAATCACAGTAAATGCTTGCAAAATAACAGAATATATATCAAAGAGAAATCGATTGGAATAAACATACATAGACATGACTAACCAACGAACCACCCCAAACAATCCACATCCTAGAAAAAAATCGGCATGACCTCTACACATATACAATCGAAAGCTTCATGCTATGCAACAAACATGTACCTGAGACCCTGTATCAGACAGAAAAGAAACTACAGACCGCATCTGTAATCGTGTCACGCAATCAAACCGTAATACCTCAATAACCCTCTCATGTAAACGCCCCGAACAACGTAGTATGCTTAACAATTATGATATTTGCTTGTTTTCGAGATTTAATATAAAAGAGAATGAACACTTAAAGCTGAAAATGAAAATTACTCACAAAATTACAGCCATAAAAACGTAAAAGTAATGGAGACAAGATTGAGGGTTGAAGATGGGCAACCCCCCCCCCCCTCGAAGGAATGTATTTCTGCTCAACCCAAGTCCCTTAGGGAAGAGCTCAGTTACAATCAACCTGAGAGTGAGAAGAAGTAATTCTCACTCTCACAAGATCATGCAAAGATGTACAAACACACATGCATTATCTATTATGCAATGATAAGAACTGATTTCTTTACAGTATGAGAGAAGAAAAAGGGGAATTCAGCCTTTCTCCATCGTTGATCAGCAGTACAGGGATAGAGCTTGCTTCTTGTAGCTAAAATGGAAGAAAGAGCTCAAGAAGGAGGTGCTGTAATGAATTTACAGGCTTGCTATCTTGTAAAATAGCAGTGATAGAAGAGGGAATATGGAGGAATTTGATAATGGAGAAGTGGGGGATGATGATGGGGATGGATGGGACCAGTTTCTGGCTATCTGTGGGTGCTATACATGAGTTTACAGCAAAGAAAAATGATGCTCAATGAAGAAAAACGAGCTCTTATTTATAGGAGAGGGGAGAGCTAGTACAAAAGGGGAAAGTGGAGTAGCACAAGACAAGTGTCCAGCCACATGTCATGAGATGTGACAAGTGGTGGGACACTTGGAAACTTGTGTGACAAGTGTCTTGACACTTGTCTCTTCTTTATGGCCTTCCTTTTTGGGTTGAATACTGTCAAGAATAGAAACAACCAAATTTAGTAAGCACAGTCAGAGTACAGAACTTACTATTTTTAGAATGACATCCCTATTTTTTAGGACTAGCATTTTTAGGCTAATTCGAGGCTCCTAAAATTTAGGGACCTCCTAAAATTTAGGGATCTCCTAGAATTTAGGAACCCCCCAATATGGGTATCATATGAAAGCTTTTTCCATGTACATCGCAAAAATGGTATCCGAATCTTCATGTGACTTTCCTATGCAAAGAAATGTGCATTTCAAGCTTTCAGCCCACACATGCACATTATACAAGCATTTCATGATCATGCCATCTTGTTGATTGTAACTGTCTGTTCTGGTGGATCTAGCCCACACTTCAAGGCATCAATCCTTTCTGTGTGCGAGTCTAACCCTGATATGCGTGAGTTCTAGTCACAGGCGCCCAATCGGGTCATATAGGTGGAAGTGTTAACTATCTTTTCTCTAACCCACCGTGTGGGTCCACCATAACCTGTGACCACTCATCAGTGGCCAGCTCCAATGCACTTTTCTTTATATCTAATTAGTGCAAAGGAAATAAATTTAATAAATCATTATATAGATAAATTAATGAAAAAGGATACAAATTCTGTTTCTATAGAGTTGTGACAGCCCTCTGGCTTTTATTCAGCTGTCCTCAGTTGAAAATCTTCTTGATATTGTTGTAGAATATTTGGGTAATCCTTCATGAATTTTTCATCTACCCACTGTGCATCTGTGGTAGGTAGATTCTTGAATTTTAGCAAGAATTTTCGTGTCGCAAGGCCACTTCTCGTGGTTCGATCCTTGAGAAACAAAATCTTTTCAGGTTCCAAGAGTTGCTCTGTTTCTTCAACTTCTGGGGGATCTTCAGTAATGGGTTCCTTTGGTTCTGGTCCTATGTAAGGTTTTAGCAAACTTACATGAAAAGCATTGTGTATTTTCCAATGAGTAGGAAGCTCAAGTCGATAAGAAACTTCATTTATTTTCTCAATCACTTTGAAGGGTCCAAAGTATCAACTGGAGAGCTTTGGAAAATATGAATTTTGACCAGAACCTTGTTTGAGCCTGCTTTTATCAAACTTTAGCAAGACATATTGACCTTTTTCAAAAGCCAAAGGTCTTCTTCGTTTATCTACTTGCTTCTTTTGTCGCTCTTGCGCAACTTTGATAGTGGCTCGAACTTGATCCATTGTTGTTTTTAAATCTGAAGCAAACTCATCAGCAGCAAAAATCTTATCTTTAGTGCGAATAATTGGAGGAGGAATCACTTTATCCTGTACTATTTCATTTGGAGCTTTCCCTGTGGATGAGTGCACTGTATTGTTGTAAGCAAACTCCAATAATGGAAGACATTTCTCCCATTGTGACTTATGTTCACTAACATAAGCTTTCAACATATCCAAAAGAGTGAGATTCATCACCTCTGTTTGGCCGTCAGTTTGAGGATGAAAAGCTGAGGAGAACTTTAAAGTGGTTCCCAAATTCTCAAATAAAGCACGCCAAAAGTTACTTGTGAATTTGGAGTCTCTATCTGAAATGATCTCAGAAGGCATACCATGTAATCTGAAGATATGTTGAATGAAAAGTCTTGCAGCTTGTGCGGATTTCAATGTTTTATGACATGGAATAAAATGTGATTGTTTGCTGAATCTATCAATTATGACCCAAATCATATCATGACCTTGAGGTGTTCTTGGAATACCTGAGATGAAATCCATTGTGATAGATTCCCATAGATCTTTGGGCACTGGAAGAGGTTGCAACAATCCTGGAATCTTCTGCCTATCATATTTGGATTTTTGGCATACCAGACAAGCCTCAATGAAGTTATGTGTATCTTTTCGTAATGTTGGCCAATAAAAGTAGCGCTCAATTGCACTTAGAGTGGCTGCCCTCCCTCTATGCCCTGCATAAGGGGGTTCATGACTTTCTTTAAGCACCTTTTGTCGAACAAGAAGAGTGACACAAAGGCGATTGTTCATGAGAAGGTAACCATCTTTGATGGAATAATCTGGATGAGAACCTCCTTGCTGTAAATTTGACCAAATTGCTGCAAAATCAGTATCTTCATCATAAGTATTCTTCATCGTTTGAAAATCTTCATGATGAGCCACTGTAATAGTTGCAATGCGAGGCACTCTAGAAAGTGCATCAGCAACTACATTTTGTTTCCCTGGAGTGTACATAATTTGAAAATGAAACATAGACAAGAAATTTTCCCATCTTGCATGTTTCTCCTACAAATGCTTTTGAGTCTTGAAATACTTCAAGCTTTGATGATCGGTTTTAATAAGGAATTCATTGCCTAAAAGATAACGTTTCCATATCTTTAAAGCATGAACCACTGCTAAGAGCTCCTTTTCATAAATGTCATACCTTTTCTCCACATCATTTAGACGGCGGCTTTCAAAGGCTACGGCATGGCCTACTTGATTTAGCACTGCACCAATACAATCACCGCAAGCATCTGCTTCCACCACAAATGGTTTTACCAGATCTGGAATGATAAGAACAGGTCCAGAAGTAAGAGTTGTTTTCAGCCTTGTGAAGGCTGCCTTCTCTTTTTCCTTCCATTGGAAAGAGATCTTCTTCTTTGTAAGGTCATGAAGTGGAGAAGCCATATGTGCAAAATGCTTGATGAAGCGGCGGTAATAAGAACATAAGCCAAGAAACGATCGCACCTCATGTACATCACGAAGATGAGGCCATTCTTGGATTATCCTGATCTTTTTAGGATCCATCTGAATCCCTTCAAAAGAGATGACATACCCAAGGTAATTTATTTTATGCATGAAAAATTCACTCTTTTTACCATTTACCAAGAGTTGATTTTGTTGTAGTAATTGTAGAACAATTTCCAAGTGTTGATGATGCTCCTCTTCATTCTTGCTAAAGACAAGAATATCATCAAAGAAAGTACCGACATATTGTCAATGCTCTCTAAAGATGCGCTCCATCATTTGATTAAAGGTGGCTGGTGCATTGGTTAATTCGAAAGGAACCACCAAGAATTCATAAAGACCGTATGAAGTGCGGAAAGCAGTTTTGTGTACATCTTGTGGTATTACCCTAATTTGATGATAACCACTCTTTAAATCAATGCGGCTGAAAACCTTTGAGCCTCCTAGACGATCCAAAATGTCGTCAATTCTGGGAATAGGAAACCGATTCTTCACGGTGATTTTGTTGAGGGCTCGATAATCAATGCACATCCTGAATGTGCCATCTTTCTTTTGAACAAGAAGAACCGGTGAACAAAATGGTGAGCTACTTGGCCTAATTAGCCCACGGTTGAGTAGGTCTTCGACTTGCTTTCTGATTTCTTCTTGTTGAGGACGGCTCACACGGTATGGTGCTATATTAGGAGGAGAACTGCCCAGGATAATATCAATATGATGGTCTTCTGGCCTTTCTGGGGGAAGCTGATAAGGAAGATCTTCCAAAAAACAATCTTTATACTTTTCCAAGAGCTGAAGTTGCTCTTGGTTTTTAGCATTCATATTATCTTTTACATCAGTGACATAAAGCAGACAACATTGAACACAATCCTTAATTGCTCTAGAGACTTGCATATGGCTTACCATAGGTATGGTGTCTCCAGAAACTCCAGCTTGGATCTCGTACTTCTTGCCTTTGTTGGTGAGTTCTACCTTCTTTTTCTGAGAGAAGATGGTTGAATCTATTCTATGATTCCAGGGCATGCCAAGAATCACATCGCAACCATCAAGGTCTCCGATACAGAAGGTATCTTCGTCACTGTAGCCTTGAATTTGAAACTTGAGCTTGGCAATGTAGGGTATCACAGTCTTCATTGTGTCACCTTCATCAACATTTAAAGCTTGGAGAACTTCTACCGGAGTGTCCATCTCTTCATTCTTTAATCCAAGCTCTTTAGCTAATTGCAAGGAAATAATATTTTCATTCGCCCCAAGATCTATCAAGAATAGTGCTTGCTTACCTTGCAACTGTCCCCAAGCTTTTAATAATTTGCGCGTCTCTGGAGTGTGAGTTGTGTTTGCAACTACATCACTGATAGCATTGATTTTCACTAGCGACTTAGGCTTGTTGTCAGAAACCTTTCTTTGTCCCTTGTTTGGACATTGCTTCGCTATGTGGCCTGTTTGTCCATATTTAAAGCACTTCCCTTCTTTCATGAAGCATTGGTTTTCTTCTTCGGAAAATTGCTTTGCTTGTGGGTATAGATTGGAGCGAAATTGAGGAGCATTAGGAGGTGCATAGGGCTTCATCTTCTTTTGATTTGATGGCTGCTTTTGCCACTGTTTTTGTCCTTCATTTGGGGCTAAATACTCCTCATCATCAGCTACTCTCTTCTTATCATTCTTTTGGAATGATTTGTTGCCATTGTGCTCCATTTCCCATGTCTCAGCATGGTCAATGAGTTCCCTGAGACTAGAACAATGATAATGATTAAGAGCAGTACGAAGTTTAAAATGCAAACCTCCTTGAAACTTCCTAAGCTTTTCCGAACTACTGATCTTCTTGAAATGTTGGACCTTCAAAAGTAGCTCCCAAAATCTCTTGGTATAGTCACCAAGTGACTCATTTTTCCTTTGCCAAAGCCGATCCCATTCCATTTTTACATCTCTTTTGAAATGAACAGGAAGAAATTGGCTTTGTATCAGGCGAACAAAGGACCGCCATGATTTTGGGGCAGCATGATCATATTCCAACCCCGTCCACCAAGTATGGGCTAAGTCGGTTAAATGTAAAGCTGCAAACTTAATCTTTTCTTTTTCTTTATACTTGTCACGACCATACAAAATTTGAAATTGACGAATAAACTTCAGAAGAAGATCAGGATTTCGGGAACCATCATACATACTGAACTTGATCTTCTTTTCAAGTTGAGATAGTGACTTAGTCTTCTTCTTCTTCTTATGCCTTTGTCCATGCTCGGATATTGAGGTTGAAGATGATGAAGTGCTTGATGGGGATGAAGATGGAGACGAGGGTGAAGAATGTCGACGCCTTTGACGATGATGAGGTCTTCCACGAGAAGGGTGTGACTCTTCATTACTAGAAGAGGATCCATCAGAATAGGCGCCAGATGACTTTGAAGAAGAGGATGAGCTTCGACGCGATCTCTTTCTTTGTCTTGAAGTAAAATGGGACTGCCTCTTAGAAGTAGTTGGACTTCTTGATCGGCTCCTTTCATTGGTATGGCTTTGTCTCCTTGAAGTAGATGGGCTTCTTTCCTTGAATTCTTTGGGATTCTCAACTTTTTCTAGTTTGAGAAGTTGCTCACGAATTTGCTGATTCTCCTCTCTAAGACTTTGAATGGCTTGAAGGATAGCAATCGATTGATCCATTGAGACTAAAGAAAAAAATATATACTCACGCACTCAATGCAAGGGCTGAAAACAAATAAACTTATAGTTGTAAGCACTACCAGTGTTGGGGGTGAGGACCGAGCCAAAGCTCTGATACCACTGTAAACACCCCGAACAACGTAGTATGCTTAACAATTATGATATTTGCTTGTTTTCGAGATTTAATATAAAAGAGAATGAACACTTAAAGCTGAAAATGAAAATTACTCACAAAATTATAGCCATAAAAATGTAAAAGTAATGGAGACAAGATTGAGGGTTGAAGATGGGCAACCCCCCCCCCCCCCCCCCCCCCCCCCCCCCCGAAGAAATGTATTTCTGCTCAACCCAAGTCCCTTAGGGAAGAGCTCAGTTACAATCAACCTGAGAGTGAGAAGAAGTAATTCTCACTCTCACAAGATCATGCAAAGATGTGCAAACACACATGCATTATCTATTATGCAATGATAAGAACTGATTTCTTTACAGTATGAGAGAAGAAAAAGGGGAATTCAGTCTTTCTTCATCGTTGATCAGTAGTACAGGGATAGAGCTTGCTTCTTGTAGCTAAAATGGAAGAAAGAGCTCAAGAAGGAGGTGCTGTAATGAATTTACAGGCTTGCTGTCTTGTAAAATAACAGTGATAGAAGAGGGAATATGGAGGAATTTGATAATGGAGAAGTGGGGGATGATGATGGGGATGGATGGGGCCAGTTTCTGGCTATCTGTGGGTGCTGTACATGAGTTTACAGCAAAGAAAAATGATGCTCAATGAAGAAAAACGAGCTCTTATTTATAGGAGAGGGGAGAGCTAGTACAAAAGGGGAAAGTGGAGTAGCACAAGACAAGTGTCCAGCCACATGTCATGAGATGTGACAAGTGGTGGGACACTTGGAAACTTGTGTGACAAGTGTCTTGACACTTGTCTCTTCTTTATGGCCTTCCTTTTTGGGTTGAATACTGTCAAGAATAGAAACAACCAAATTTAGTAAGCACAGTCAGAGTACAGAACTTACTATTTTTAGAATGACATCCCTATTTTTTAGGACTAGCATTTTTAGGCTAATTCGAGGCTCCTAAAATTTAGGGGCCTCCTAAAATTTAGGGATCTCCTAGAATTTAGGGACCCCCCAATATGGGTATCATATGAAAGCTTTTTCCGTGTACATTGCAAAAATGGTATCCGAATCTTCATGTGACTTTCCTATGCAAAGAAATGTGCATTTCAAGCTTTCAGCCCACACATGCACATTATACAAGCATTTCATGATCATGCCATCTTGTTGATTGTAACTGTCTGTTCTGGTGGATCTAGCCCACACTTCAAGGCATCAATCCTTTCTGTGTGCGAGTCTAACCCTGATATGCATGAGTTCTAGTCACAGGCGCCCAATCGGGTCATATAGGTGGAAGTGTGAACTATCTTTTCTCTAACCCACCGTGTGGGTCCACCATAACCTGTGACCACTCATCAGTGGCCAGCTCCAATGCACTTTTATTTATATCTAATTAGTGCAAAGGAAATAAATTTAATAAATCATTATATAGATAAATTAATGAAAAAGGATACAAATTCTGTTTCTATAGAGTTGTGACATCTCAGGACGTAATCACAACTTCGGTAAGCAATAACAGCTTGAAATACTGCACGTGCCCATCCCATGAAGTGTATTTATTGAAAAGGGAAAAAAGTGTAGTGAGGGGAATGATTTTAGTGAAGGGTTTGTTTTAATAAATTGTTAACAATGGTTGAAATTTTATTAGGTTGTAAACCTTAATAAGAAAATGACGGTTCATTTTTGAATTTTTAGTTACAATTTATTAAAGTGAAATGGTGCTTTTAACGAATCCCAGACTTCGATACCCAAACTCGGGTCTCTAAATGCATATTCATTGATTAAAAATTTGATGTGTTTGAAGCACTCTTCTTTTTCAGCGCATGCATTTTAATGACACGGCTGGTTCATTTTTATGTAAAATTAAGGTGCCTTTGAAGCACACGTAACACGTGCAAAGTGAACGGTAGGTTGATTTTAATTTATTAGAAAAAGTTGTGTTTGGCACAAGCGCGTGTGCCATGGTGGTGTTTAGGATTCATTTTAAGAATTAATTGTGAGTTTTGAGGTAGCGGAAAATAAAAAATAGGAAGGGAAAAAGAAACGTACCTAGAAGTGAATATGTATGTATGCAATGAAATAGAATGCGCATGTCTCAATCCCAAGATGCAAGTCAGTAGTCCAAAAAGGAAAAAACCACAAACTAAAAATGATGTGATACATCAAGGCAAGGTTAATGGAGTTATATTTGTTTGGTGTGAGCGATTTATTTTGTTTTTATTTTTGTTGATTGTGTTGTTAGGTTATATATATATATATATATATATATATATATATATATATATATATATATATATATATATATATATATATATATATATATATATATATATACACTAAAGGTAAAATCTAATGTTTATTATTTTTTTAAATATGATTAAAATGAGATAAGTGAGACGCATGAATATATTGTAAATTTTAATGGTGGGGTTTCACTAGTCCACCATGAATAAAAACTAGACCATCGAATTTCAACAAATTTTTTAGATTTATCTAGTATTTTTTAGCTTATTTTTGAAATTGAAAATGATTTTTCCATAAATTTAAGTATTGAATTTAGCATTTTTGCCATAGTAAAATAGTTGGACCATTTGACAAAGCATTTTCAACATGTGAAACATTCTAGAAATATTCAGATGAGTTGGTGAATTTTTTTTTAAATATATACATTTCTAATTTTTATTACTTTTTTAATAAATTTTATTCCATTTTCATTGGATTTTGAGGGAATTTTTTATATTTTTAATTTGTTTGCAATTTATTTTCTGCATTTCAACCAAGAAAATAAACCTTAAAAAATCAATTTGGTAAAGGATTTTGTAGTTTTTAAAAAAAATTTATTTTTAATGATTTTTTAAGATTTTAGGTGTTTTCTTGGGTTTTTAATCGGGTTTTGAAATGTAAAATAGGTACTCAGGCTGCATGTGGACAACTGTGTGGAAATTGCTGAGCACACACCACCGCACGGACAAGTCAATACGTGCATCCTCGCGTGTGAATGCCTTCAACAACCATTGACACCACGACCATGCACAACGGCGTGTGATTGACCACGACGAAGACGCACAAAACGCACCACAAACTCAATTGCTACGCACGAAGGGGCTTAACAGGGGGTGGGGGAAAGGGGCTAGTTAGGGGGGGTGGGAAAGGGGGCTAGTTAGGGGGGTGGGAAAGGGGCTTAGGTAGGGGGGGCAAGTTTAGTGGGTGGGGGCCAAATGAGGGGGTGGGGTAAATTTAGGGAAGGGGGGTTTAAATGTGGGGGTGGGAGGGTAATTTGGGGGTGGGGGGAGGGGGGGAATAAAATGGTGGGGGTGGGAGGGTAATTTGGGGGTGGGGGGGGGGGTAATTTGGTGGGGGTCTGATAAATTTAGGGAAGGGGGGTTAAATGTGGTCGGGCGGGGTCCAATGGGCAGGCAGGCGGGGTGGTGGGGGGAACAAGAAATGGGCAGGGTGGGAAAGTAGGGTGCCCACAGGGTGGGATGGTGGGGGGAATGGACAGCGGGCGGGGCGCAACAGAGGAGGAGGATGGGGGAGGCGTGAAGACAAAGAGAGGAAGAAAGTGAGGTGGAGGCGAGAAGGAGGAGGGAGGTAGAGAGGAGAGGAGGGGGAGGCTGTAGAGGAGGGGGTAGCGAAGGAGAGGGGAGGCGGCGTGAAGGAGGAGGGAGGCGGAGAGGAGAGGAGAGGAGGGGGAGGCCGCAGAAGAGGCGACGGCGAAGGGAGAGGGGAGGTGGCGTGAAGGAGGAGGAAGGCAGAGAGGAGAGGAGGGGGAGGCCGCAAAGGAAATGGGCGAAGGCGAGGAGAAGTGGCTGAGGGCAAGGAGGGACATGCGAGGGTGAGGAGGGAGGCCAAGGTCGCGATGTCGCAACACATAGGGTTGAAGGTCACCACAAGGGTTTGGCAAGAGAAGAATGTATGGGGGTTCAAGAGCTTTTACTTCGGAGATGGAAGAGATAAGAGACGGGTTGAAGGTTTCAAGGCAAGTTCTTGAAGATAAGAGACACCAGGGTGAAGGTAGATTTAGGGAGAGGAGTAGACGAAAGAGAAGTGGTTCAAAGAGATTGAAGATGTAGAAGAATACTCCAAAAAAGAATTAGAAAATATAGAAGAATACTAACAGAGATGAAGCTTATCAGTTTCTTTCAGCATTATGAGAAAATATAACTCCAATAGAAAGAAACGTATACAAAATAATACCTTCATCTATGCTGCTCAGATCGCCAATCTGATGCTTTCATTAGCTCCGAAAGGGGGGTTAAATACCAAGACACTTGGCCAAAATTCAGCCAGATCACTCCTTCTTCATCTCCCACTTCGAAGTGCTATTCATTGCCTAAAAACAACGATCGCGCGTCACACGATTTCGTCAATCTCTTTTTTTACATAAAATCCTTTCAAATTGGCTGCAAGCTACATGCTTCCTTTTATATGTCATCCTAATCTAGAAGTTGTCTATAGTTTTTATGGATTTTTACAAGAGATAATATCTAGAATATAAAAAATTGACTAAAAACTTGTCCAAAAAATTCTAATATTTTGAACCATGGACATTAGCACTAATGCCTAAAGTGGCATTGGCTCTCTAAATCTAAAAGGAAGCCACACTCTAGATTTTTTTTACACGGTGTGCATGTAACGGCATGACATCCACCCCCTCCTAACCTGCACATCCTCTGGCATGTGCCAAAGTCTTATGGATTTGCAGTGTCAGAAGAAGTATCTTCTACCATGTCAATGTCTTCATCTTCTGCCTCTTCTTCTCCCTCTATGTCTTCATGCTCTTGAATTATATTCAAGTCCTCTAGTTCATATGTTGAACTTTCTCTTCATTTCAAGAGCTTGATCCTTTTTCCAACTATGGGTATCTTCATGCTTGTTTCATCCAATTCAGCCAATGAATATGTGGCATTGTCATGAATGACCTTTACCATATATGGGCCAAACCAACGCTTTACCATCTTCTTAGAAGCACTATATTGATTGTCTAGGCTGTTGTCATAGACAAGCACCCAGTCATTTTCTTGAATTGCTCTTGGCCGAAGTCGATGTCACTTATCAAAATTTCTTTTGTTCTTTAGTCTTGCTATCTTTAGCTTCTCAATAGCTGCTTGAACATCTTTAGACCTTGTTTCTAGCTGCCATATGCGCAAAGTCAATAATTCTTCTCTACTGATGCCTTCCTCCCAAGGTAGAAGACTCCATGTAAGAGTAGATTCTTCAATTGGCATAATTGGTTGTTGTCCATGCATAAGTTTAGCTAGCATATAGCCAATCACTGAACTATGAGTAGTCCGATTAGCCCATAATGCAAAAGGTAGCATTTTAGACCATTCTTTGATCTTTCCTCTACAAGACTTTGCTAGAGCTTTGAGAATAGGTTGATGACCTCTCTTACTCTTTCCATTGCCTTCAGGGTTGTAGGCTGATGTTAAAGCCAACTTAATACCCAATTAAGCAAAGAATTTGCGTGCCTCATTAGCATCCAACTCTCCTCTATCTCCAGTTACTTTACCTAGACAACCATATCTACAAAACACTTCTTCAAGTAAAAAACGACAAATAGCTTGAGTGGATTTGGCTGTTAAGGATTTGCCTTCAACTTGATTGGTTAGATCCTCTCTTGCAAGCACTAAATACTACATATTCCATATAACCCATCTATAATATATAGACAAGGGATAAGTCAGTTGTAACCCATCTCGATGCTTGACCATAGAATACATCTGACACACATAATAGGTTTCAACAAAATGTGCTTTGTCCCGATACATGTTTTGCCACCAATATTTTTCTTTGAATTTACTAAAGGTTCCCCATATGCCTCTATGTCCTGCCCACAAGCTTTCATGAAATTCCTTCATTATCTGTTGTTGCAACCTTTTGTTACCTACAACTCGGACAGGTGCTTCTTTCTTCTTCTTTGCATGCTTCCGTAGATGTCCTTCTTCAAGAAAAAAACCATAAGCTTTCCTCTTGATATGCTTGAACTCCTTATCAATCCAAGTCTCCTTCTTCTTCATAATCTTCTTCAAGGAAATGAACTAGAACTTGAGCAATGCAATGAGCATGCTGGCTTCTAGTTGAGCATCATGTTGTTTTCAACTTTGAACCAGTATATGTAGTAAACTGAAAAGGTATTTTCAACAACCATGGAATGAAATTCACCAAGTATAGATTCCTTAGTTTCAACTTCTTGCATAAGCTCTTTTTCATTGTCATATCTTGCACATGATAGCATGTCAGTAACTGGATTCACCTTTCTTGCAATATGCTTTAATTCGGAGTTGAGAGATTTAATAGATGCAATACATCTTAGCATAGCAATGTCGGGTGTAGAGCAATTGGAAATCATGCCCAAGAGTGGAAGACAATCAGTTTCTACCACTATAGAAGCACCTGATGTAATATTTCCAAGCAGTAAAAGTTAGTTGGTTAGTTCGAAAGTTAGTTAGTCAATTAATAAATTAGTAAGATTACTAACTAAAGACTAACTAAGGTAAAATTTGACTAGCATTAATAGCTAATAATTTTTATTCAACGAAAGATATATATAAAAAATGGAGAGTCATAAATTTGACATTTTTCTTGGATTGATAAGGACCGTAGCCACCCTTCACGAAAAGTACAATGTGAACGGGACTTATGAGCCATATTAATCATTAGTATTAATGTGTATAGTTTGAATGGTAAAAAAATATTAGATTCTTGGGGGGGGGGAAAAACTATTATATTTTAGATATTATCCTAAAAAGATAGAACTAAAAGTCATTTTAAAAAAAAGACAAGTGATGTTTTAGTTAGTTTTGGAGATTTTAAAAAAAGAGAAATAAAGAAAAGTAACTGGCAAAATCGTGTGCGCCGCGATCGCAGTCTACAGGCAATAGACAACACTTCGAACAGAGAAAAGAAGGAGTGAACTAAGAGCTTTCTAACGAAGTGTCTTGGTGTTTTACCCCCCTTTTGGAGCCAATGCAACCATCAGACTTATGATCTGAACATCAGATCACTGAGTCTTCTAAGAGCCCGTGTGGATGACAATCCTACAACCAACAGAGCTTCAGGCGAAGGCATCACTATCAATCCAATTACGATACTGGTCGTAAGTAATGTATTTTCAAATTGATAGATGCTTGTTTTAATGCTCGCAAGAGATGCATTAGGCTCGTACCTTGTGGAGCTAGAATAGGTCATTGAAAAGGATAAATCGCATCTCAAATATTCAAAGATGAAGTTTGTGAAGTGCTTGTATCAAAGGGAGTTAGATTGCACCTAGTTGCTATGTGATGAATCCATGCATAGCATAAGTAACATATGGGACACTAAAGTATTGAGTATCGATGAGTCTTTGATTAATCTTTACCATAATATTGTTTAAAGTTTGCAAATGCATATACACGGTACATACATGGGAGAGATTATGTAAACTTTACATTGATGACATGCGACTCCTTGCCTTAGGAGAAAGAAAGATAAAGCCAAGAAAAAAAATGCTGCATAGTAGGGAAATGCTAAACGATAATTGTCACTTATAAGAGAAGAGGTATAAATGATCTTGCTAGATTGATTACTTTGCATTGGAATGATAGAATTTATATCATGTATAGTATTGGAACCTTTAGCATATGTCTTAGGCTAAAGAAGGGAATATTAAGTAAATTCTACTCTTTGGCCCCAAGGGGGAGAGCAAATATGCGATGGAATTATTGTCGTGTCTATTATTGTATTGTTTGGGAAAAATACAATTAGTTTTGTTGGTTGATTGAACAACACCCTAAATGTTTTTCTTTCAATCAAGGGATTGTTGCATTGTGATTTAGATAAATATTCCAAGGCTTGTATTGATGGAAAATGCATGGCAGGGGTCTGTAATAACAAGTTCCCATGGGAATAAAGAAAATTTTTTCTAGAATATGATATTAGGGCTGATTGCTTTGATTGTGCTTGAATTTTAATTGGATTAATTAAGGAAGGATATTTTGCATGCGTGGATCATCTCCAAGGTCACATCGCGGATTATCCCGAGAGGGCACTGCTCAATTCACAGGCCGATGGTCGAGTGGTGAAAAGGCCAACCACGGAAATTGCATCTCACTCTTAGACCGCTTGTGGGTTAGGTGGAGCTCTAGACACCCCTTGCCTATCCATAATGGAGTTGGAGATCCCCATGAGCCCAATGTATGGGACGTTGGAAGATCCTATTCTAGATAAAGGATGAAAATTTCGATGCCATGTGATTTGGATCGGGTACTTCTGTTGGACAAAAGGGATACATAATTCTCCTGTATGGGAAGGAGACAAAGATTAACTTAAAGATAAGTTAAGGAACTTGTTTGATAAAAGGATTGCTTATTTTGTTTTTGTGCATCTGTTATAAATTATGTGAACGAACTCTGTGCCCTAAAAGGCTTAATTAATGAAGCTGATTTTAAATGTCGCATATAAATGTGGTAGGACCTAATTGTACAACTAAAGCTATCAAGGAAAGTGCAGTGAACGTGACTTGGGTCCGTCCTACAGAAGGGTGGTCCTCATTAGCTAGGAACTTTTCTCAAAAGATGTAATAATGAAACGGTGAAGACTTAGAGTCAATAGAGTTAGAATCCTGATTTATGTTGTTTTAGGGGAGTGGAATGGGACTCTGCCTTATGGGCCCTCTCATTTCCCATTCTCCATGAACCAAGTGCAGCATAAATCCGCTTCGACTCTATTGTTCCTACACAAAGTGGTTCATCTAGAGCTCGACGCTAGCTACTCCCTAGAGACTTGGCTAATAGGAAAGAAACTGTGACTTCAGGTTGGTCCTAAGTGAAAATGGCCGGATACTTTTGCTTCAGGGCAGACTCAGGAAGACCTAGATCACAAACCCTGTGACATTCCTTGCGCGAGTGCCAGGTGGCGCTTTCTAGACTCCCCTCCCAATGGGCTGCTAAGATGTGTCCCACAAGTGGACAAGTGGACACGTTACACCTATAAAGTATTCATGATCACACTTTAATGCTGTTACAACTCCCCGCAATTCCCTTTTTACTTGTGCATACCTTCTTTGACGTTCATTGAGAACTTTTTCTCCAAAACCAATTGCATACCTATTACCTTTAAGATCCTCTTGGCCAACAACCCATCCTATCCTAATGGGACTTGTATCCAAAGTAAGGATGACGGGTTGGCCATTTGAATAATCAGCCCTTTTGAGAGTGGGGGCTAAAATTAACAGCTTCTTTAATTTATGCATAGTGAGAGTATGCTCTTTATTCCAAGAGAATCTTTGACATTTTCTTAATAATTGATAAAGATTTTTGGTTACATGAGCAAAATGTGGTATCCATATGAGATAGAATACACATGCACCAAGAAATCTTCCCACCTTTGGTATTTCTCTTGCATTTTGCTAATGTCATCTATCTTGATTGGTGAGGGTTTACGTCTATAGGGGCCACATAGATGTTCGACCACTAGAACTTCTTCTACTCCAAAAATCGGCTTAGCTCCAAAAAGGATAAGATATACCTCTTCTAGCCTTCTCAAAATCCTGTCACAATCATGAATATGGTTAACTACAAATGTCCTGTAGCCATCTTCGTCAAGCTCCTCATTCTTTTCATTGACTTCACATCCCTTGATAGGTATATCATCAAGAAATGGAAGAGTAAGTTGTGGAATAAAGTCCCTTAAGACTTTGTACATGGTATTCATGATATGGGCTACGAAGTTTGTTGCATCTTGTGGTAGAGTGCACATGTGGACCAATCCAAGAGGTATCTTCATTGTGGTAATGTCTAGGCTTTCTAAAGAAAGCTGAAATTGGTCATATCTTGAATATAGGTCACCCATAGAATAAATTGCTCTACTTGCAAAAACTTCAGTAAACTCATCAACAATTGGACCTGAACCAACATTTCAGATTGTGACACGATTGACAGGCTGTAGATCTTGAATGAATCGTAAAGATCCATTTTTCTTAGGCATAGTAAACCATCGGTTTGAGTAAGGTGCTGAAGAAGGTTCCAAAGTCTTCATTTTGATCTTTTCATTTAGAAGTTCTAGTAATTTGGGCAAATGCGCCCTTGGAACAGGAATAGGTTTAAGGTTCCAAGCTACATGTGGAACTGTAAAAATGACCATAGGAGCCACAGTATTTGGATGCACATAGCCTATTTCACTTGGCTGAAATGCAAAAGCTTTTCCATGTTTCATTAGCATTTGCATAAAAGAGTGTTTTTCAACTAGCAAAAGGAAAGAATTTTCACCTATTTTGAGCTCTTTTATAATTTCAGATGTTCACTTGTGACCAATGTTGGAAGGATCATGAAGACTTGACTGATTTGCTGCCTGAGGCGCTTCACTTTCATGAGGCAGTGGGACTGCCATAGGTTTGACTTTCTTATCCACCGTCTTGTATTTTGTCTCCACTTGCACTTCAGCCTTATTGAGTAAATCAACGTCTTCCTGCTCAATAAATTCTTGAATTGTTTGATAAAATTTCAATGTACATACTTCTATGGACTAATTTTTAGCCAAATTTTCTGCATGAGTAGATGTATATATTTCAATCAATGTGTCAGTAGTAATCAATAAAAAAAAATGCCTGAAATATCTTCATTTTCAGCCATCATGTCATAATTTTTCAGCTCCCTTTTTACATGACATAAATATTTTATTTCAGCTTTAGTCATGGCCGAAAGAGAGTTATAACAGCCCATACTATTAGCTGTATATACATACAAATTTGCTAGAGACACAGTTTCTGTAGCATAAGGAGGTTCAATCTTTTTACATGATGCACTACCATAGCCTCCTTTTATAGTAGTGCAGCCCGAAAACCCTTGAATTCTTGGGCATTAGAAGGCACAAGATAATCACGCAGGCAATCTCTGTTCCGATTATGGTTAATACGTATAGTAAGAAATTGGATAGCTTGTTCATTATCCTTGCTTTGGATTCGAGCATAGGAAGAACCATCATCGAGAGCTTTTATTTCCAAGTAGGCTTCAGAAATATAAAGTTGCCCAAGAATGACAGGGTAACTACAAGAGTCTTAAACAAAAAAGTAAAAATTGTCTTTTATGTCTCTAATAGTTACCTGCACATTAGGACATGTCTCCATTAGAACAAAAATTGTCTTTTATGTCTCCAATAATTACCTGCACATTAGGACATGTAGCATATAACTCTCCAGAAGAGTTGTTTGTAGCTCTCATTCGCCATCCTGGATCAACATCTAGGGCCATCCGCCACTTTCATAAAAGACTCCTTGCCATGATGTTTATCTCCAAGCCATGGTCTAAGAGTGCAATACATGGTACGGGAGTAGTGACTGCTTGGAATGAACTGAGCCTCTTCCTCCTCATGCATGTGCTGTAGACGGCCTTATTTTTGAGAGGTGGGCTTCCCAACTAGTTTGGACAAGCCGACCCTTACATTTTCAGCTTTTACTTCTTTAATTTTTGCATTTATGCTTTCTTTATCTTCAGCTTCAATTGCTATAATTAATTCTTTAATTGCTTCAACATAAATTCCTTGTGAATGCAGCTCTCTTCATCCTGCACAAAAACTCGAAGAACTTGCAAAAAATCATGCACTATTTCTTTAGCTTCATCACCAACATATTGTCTTTTCCTTTTGATTACATTAATAATTACAACAAAGAATTCACGTTTGGCAATTTCAAAATTTTCGCCTAAGGTGAATTAAATTTTGCTTCCTAGAATTCGTTCTTCTAGGACTCGTTTGAGATTGGTTCCAGATTCTATGTTAGACTGCAATTTGTAGCCTGGTTGCTTGCCTTTTTTCTTTCCTTTGATTTTCTTTGTTTGTGGTAGATCTTCCATCTCTTGATCTGGGGTTATATTTTCAGCAAGCTTTGGTTGTTCAGGCGTTCTTCTAGTTACCCGTTTTGGAGGGCCAAAAGAGGAAGGCTCTAGTTCATCTTCTCTTTTTCTCTTTTCTTCAATTAAGACTTCTTTATGATTGACGTCCGCCAAATGTGCAAAGGCGGAAAAAGAATCTATCATTTCAACCAATTATTCCTCGAATGCACTGATTGGCACTAGCCAAATCTTCTTTGGCTACTTTACCATGTTCCATTTGATCTAGTGCATGCATCTATACTTTAGATTGCACATTAGCTTTACATACTTTCAAACTTGATTTAATTGGCTCAATTTGCAGCCCATAGGTAGTTGCATCAATTGCTACATAGACATTCTTTACAGCTAAATCTTCTAATCTTTTCTTCATTCCACCATTGCCAAAATTTGGCTCCAGTGGAAGACTAGTTTCAGCTGCATGAATTTTTCCATCTTTCCAAAAGACGAGCTTCTGGGCTTCAGCCTTACGGAAGGCAAAACACTCCCTCTTGTCATGTTGTTGGCTATCACACCAAATACAGCACCTCTTAAAACCTTTTCTCATGGGTCTTTGAATTGATGAATGCCCTTATTCTTCAACTTTGACATCCAGCTTCTCCACCTTGGAACTAATTTCTGTAAGATTCTGATAAAGGTCAAGCATGCTTTTAATGATTTCATCCATGACATCATTTTTAAAAGGAACAAAAGAAGAAAGAGTTGGTTGACTAGTCAAAGGAATAGGGGATTTTGAAGGTGGAACAAGCTCCATCAATGGAGTTGTTGAAGTTGAAGTAGAGCCCAATCTTAGTTGCATCCGCTCTCTTTGAGCAATCATGTTAACTGCATAAGTGATATCTATCCATGAAGTCTTGACTCGTGATTCGGAGGTAGCATCTTCTAGGCAATTAGCAAGTTTTTCTTACAGAATGGGATCTGTAGCCTTAAGGAATAATTCAATCTTCTGACTTCCATACTTTGTTGGTCTTCCACATCAAGTTGTCCAAATTTACTTTCAAACTCATGGTATAGAGCTGTTGTAGCTAAGCCTTTATTCGATTTTTCAACCCATTCAATGAAATTTTTCTTTGTCATAAGGCCAGAGTCTTCTAAGAAGAATTCTTCACGTAGGGCTTTTTTGAATGCAGCCCAATCCGCATCTTGCCTAAAAAGACCATAGATTCTCTCTTGAAGACCATGCTTGGCTAGTCTGGTAAAATAGCGACTCCATACATGTTGTGGTACACCAAAGAATAGCATTTTTGCAACATACAAACGAATGAAAACAAAGACATTTTGACCATTAAATTGTTTTAATTCACGCCCAACTTCTTCTAGGGCCTTGATAGTTGTGAAATCAAAATTCTCTTCGTTTTGCCTTTTGTTGTTGTTGTAACATTTGGACTTGTTGTTGCTGAGTCTACTGTAGTATGCACACCAAATTGTTGTAGAGTATCTCCTGAAGAATCTCCCATCTTGGAGTTCTCTTACACCGACCTTCACGTCGGGTTCACCAATGTCGCAGGGCATAGGGTTGAAGGTCACCATAGGGATTTGGCAAGAGAAGAATATATGGGGGTTCAAGAGCTTTTACTTTAGAGATGGAAGAGATAAGAGAAGGGTTGAAGGTTTCAAGCCAAGTTCTTGAAGATAAGAGACACCAGGGCGAAGGTAGATTTAGGGAGAGGAGTAGACGGAAGAGAAGGGGTTCGAAGAGATTGAAGATGTAGAAGAATACTTCTAAAACAGAGATGATGCATGTTAGTTTCTTTCAGCATTATGAGAAAATATAACTTTAATAGACTAAAACGTGTACAAAATAATACCTTACTCTATGTTGCTCAGATCACCAATCTAATGCTTTCATTAGCTCCGAAAGGAGGGTTAAATACCAAGACACTTGACCGAAATTCTGCTAGATCACTCCTTCATCTCCCACTTCTTCAGAGTGCTATTCACTGCCTGAAAACAGCGATCGCGCGCCACAATTTCGTCAATCTCTCTTTTTACATAAAATCCTCTCAAATTGGCTGCAAGCTACATGCTTCCTTTTACATGTCATCCTAATCTAGAAGTTATCTATAGTTTTTATGAATTTTTATAAGAGATAATATCTAGAATATAAAAAATTGACTAAAATTTTTTCCAAAAAAATCTAATATTTTGAACCATGGACACTAACACTAATGCCTAAAGTGGCATTGGCTCTCTAAATCTAAAAGGAAGCCACACTCTAGATTTTTTTACATGATGTGCGCGTAATGGCACGATACCGGGTGAGAGGGATGGAGGTCAAGGGGTGAGGCGATGGAGGTCGAGGCGAGACGGAGGCCAAGGTGAGCAAGGAAGGTCGCAACGGGCAATGGAGATCGTGGGGGAGATGGAGGAAACGAAAGCAAAGACGGTTGGGGATTTTTTTTTTTGGGTGTGTGCGTGTTTTTTTTGTTTTTGTTTTGTGTTTTTTTTAATTTTGTGTGTGTGTGTGTTTTTTGTTGTTTTTTGTTTTTGGTTTTTTTTAAAATATTATTTTGTGTTTTTTTAAATTTTTATTTTCTTTTTTGCTTTGGTTTTGTAATTTTGGGATTTATTTATTTATTTTTTTCCATTTATTTGTGTTATTTTTAGTTGGTTTATATATATATATATATATATATATATATATATGCATGTGTCATTAATAAAAATTAATCACATAGCCTCATTGAACTAAAACTCATTGTGGTTGAGAAAAGTACATTGGGCCAATTTTCAAGTGATGAATTATAAGCATTTTGATCTAGGCTATTATTGAGCTCATATTAATTCCTAAGGTTGTATGTGCATGATATACATGGATGTAAATGTTGTACATGGTCCTACCAACCCACCAGCCTTCCAAATTGGTAAGTTGTGACTTCATATTGCTATCACCACCACCATCAATCACTTTACAATTGAGATTTGTTTTATATTTTATGGAAGCGTCCAATCATGTGTTGAAGTCATGTGAATAATAAGCTGGACGGCATGCATTGTTTACATGATTGTAGTGCAAACTATAAGACATGGGAAGAGTTTTATATCCCTCATCACTCAACTTCCGCAAACTCATACACTCAATCATAGTGGGATCAAATGGATTATTTGCACCTATGCATGCTTTCCACCCCTTTGAATTATTGTTAAAGAAGGAAGGGCATTCAAAATTATATTTAATAGGATCATGTCGAGGAGGATAGAATTGCTTAAACTTCTCACAAAATGCAGTTACCTCAAATGCCACCAACGGGTTCATTTTGTTAGAAAGTAATAGAAAAAGATCGGGTCACCAGAACAAAGGGTAGTAAAAAGGAAAAATTTCCGTGAGAAGGGGAATCAGAGGGTTGGCACATCAACACACAGTATCGAGGGAATTAGGAGGGGTTTGCATGCGAAAAAGGTGAAAAGTGACCTCGAAAACTCATACTGGAATTAATATCGAAAAATCCATTAGCCAGAACAAAGTGTGGCAAGAAGGAAAAATATGCAAAAAATTTTGCCTCACAATCCTATCACATCAGAACATAGTGCCGAGCAAAAGAAATCCCATTCGCATGGAAAAAACCCAAAAGTTGTATTCGAAACAGGATTCAAAAATTAATAGCGAATGAGGCAAGCACCGGAAGGGAGGGTGGAAAAAAGAAAAAATGTTAGGACAAATAAAATCTTCAGGGCTATCACATCAAATTTCAGTTCAGATGGGGTTAGGAGGCGTTCACATGGAAAAAACTAGAAATGTAAGCTAAAAAATACAAATAAAAATTAATAACAAAAAATTGAGAGGTCAAAACAAGGCGGAGAAAAAAGGAGAATTGGGCCAAAAAGAATGGCCAGACAAGGCTATCCAGTTAGAATTAAATTCGAAGGAGAAGAGGGTAGGTTCTCATGGAAAAAGGTCAAAAACATACGCGAAAAAGACATGAAACCGTGCAGAAATTAATTACAAATAAATGTACATCGGAATAACAGGCAAGTAAAATGAAAATTGTCCAAGGGAAGGCATATGACAAGAATGGTATGCTAGATCACTATTCCAAAGCGATAAGAGCGCATTCACATGGGAATACATCCAATTGTAGAGGAAAAGCTACAGAAATTAATAACGTAAAAATGGTAAACCAGAATAGGGGGATGTAAAAAGGAAAAGTGTGTCATTCGAAGGGACAAATAGGGCTATAAGGTTGGACTGGGAGTTTGGTGAATGTAGGGGATGTGCTCATAGAAAAGGAAAAAAGTTGTGTAATAAAAGCAACCACAAGGGAAACAGCCTCGATGACAGGGGGTACGAGGGTGGGTGGGTGAGGAAGGGACCCCATCAAGGCAAAACTAGTACAGGGTAGACTCACATGGTTGGGTAACGATATATGCAGGGGGTGTGCACATCAGACGCGTAGGGATGTGTCCCCACACTTAAGACCTTATCGGTTACAGTAGATTGATTGACACAGCCATGGACTTGTCAACCGACTAGACGTTGACGTCCCCACACTTAAGACATAACATGCAGTTGCAAACAGAAAGGTAGAGTTAGGAACACTTGGCCCATTTCTTAGATGATTGAAGGGAACTGCCGGTGTTGATGCAAAAATATCAAAGACGTCATCGTCAGGCGGCAAGAGGGACCAAGGCGCACCACAGAACACATCCAGCATGGCAGAAACCATGCAACAGCACCTAGGGAGGTAGCTTTGTCGATAAAGTCCATCAATTTAAGTGTCGATGACGAAGAATAGAACTCTCAGCTCACATGCACTCAAGAGGATGATAGAACAGTCGCTCACCCCATGACGCACATCGCTCAATGAATAAGCATGAAATCCCATAACTCATGTCCAGTTTAGAATTGAACAAGGGAAAAGTGATTGGGAGGGAGTATGCCAGTGTGCACAATTGATGGTGCATTTGTGCCTTCCACCAATTTGGCATAGGTGCAAGTAGAAAGGCCATGGAGCATTATCATGCATGGTACAGAACAGAGTGATGTGTCTTGTGCTAATGGCAAAGACCCGTCCCATGTGTGCATAGGGAAATAGAAATGAATCTGACTCTAGGTGTTGTAACATCCCTCAATCACACCTCTTGGAATTGATTGAGGAGAAACGTCAATCACACTCAACCCATCCTCTGTCTCACACTCTGTTGAAAGTTATAGGAGGGCAACCCGTTCCTGAAACCCATTGATGTAATCCTCACATTCACTTGTATAGAGGTTGTATTACTTGTGCGCATTTGATGGTGCAACCGTGCATCCCGCCCTGTGCCAACTTACAGTGCAAGAAGAAAGGCCAGGGAGCCTTATGGTGTAGTGCACAGGAACAGATTGTGCATTGTGCATTGAGAGGCCCAACCCATGTGTGCAACACTCCATTCACACATCTCGTCTCCCGTTTGATTTGAAGGGAAAGAGTAGCCACTCACCCCACCCTCTGTCTCACAATCTTTTGATAGATACAGAGGGCATCCATACTCACATCCCCATCCTGTTAGGTTGAAAGCTGACATCATGCAAAGGGTTGGTGATGAAGATCGCATCGGCTATTCTTGTCGCCAGAGTGTTGCAGATGATGTGTACCCAAGGAGGTAGTTGACATATCTGGTACTTCAATGATTTGTATGAAAGATTGTTTGTTAAGGAGGGTAGACGGATTGATATTGCAGAGACAGCGCACCAAGGGAGGTGGCTTCAAATTGCTTCTAGAAAGGTTTTGTTGATGAATCAACTATCATGAACTATGGGGTGTTACCACCTTTTCCACAGTCAACTTCCCGCCCAAGGGTGTTTCCACCTTTTCTTGGAACAAGGCCTCCTATGATAGGGAATTGCTCCCTTTTCTCCCATAATAGTTTTTTTATTTTATTTTATTTTATTTTATTTTTATTTTCGTTAATAAAGAGAATGGTATAAATACCATGTGTCAAGACCATCCTCACCACCATTGCTAGATCAAATGAGAAGAGAACAAGCTAGGGTTCAGAGGTATCTGTGAGGGGCTAGTAGAACGAGACCGCCTCATGAGGAAGATTATAAGGGCTATCAGGAGCACGAAGAGAAGGACAGTGCGATGCCCAAAAGGGAAAGGGTGAGTTGACAGTGATTGTCAATATCCCCAAGGAGGAAAGTACTTCCTCACGCAGCAATAGCCATTTATCAGAAAGGGATCCTTAGAAGCATCGACAACTTGCACTTGGACAGAGCCATTAGGATTGACAGCAAGTACCTTGTACAGGCCCATCCACCATTGTTGAAGCTTGCCAAGAAACTTGCCAAATCTTGAATCATAGGCCAAAACCAGATCACCTTCTTTGAACTTCTTGTGCTTGATGAAACTATCGTGATGGGCTTTGCATCGCACTCGAGTGGTTTCCATGCACTGCAAGGCCATCTGCTGGATCTCATCTAAACATTCCAAGTGCAGGAGGTGGCATTGCAGTGACTTATCATCTCCCAAGTGTTCTTTGATAGTAGCCACTTGCAAAGAGGGAAATTCTAGTTCAACCAGAAAAACAGCTTTTGTACCATACACCAGAGCTGGAAAGGTGTTTATCTTGTAGTAGCCTTATGGGAGGTTTTGTATGCCCAAAGAGCCTTTGTAAGTCGATCGTCCCAATCAAATCGATGTGTAGCAATCGTTCTTTTCAAGATCGAGCAAAGGATGCGATTGGTAACTTCAACTTGGCCATTAGGTCTGGGGTAATAGTGAGTGGACTTGTGATGGCGGATCTTATAGAGTTCCATCAACTCTTTCATGATCTTGTTAAGGAAATGAGTACCTCTGTCACTTACCAACTCAAGGGAACTGCCAAAACGGATGATAATATTATCATACATGAATAGGGCTACGCTGTTACCATCATCCCGCTTCAGAGCTTTAGCTTCACACCACTTTGTGACGTAATTTGTACATACTAGGATGTATCTGTTCTGCTTGTGCTTGGTAGGCAGATCAATGGGACCCATGAAAATCCACGGGCTTCTCCAGCCTACTGGGGAATGGGGCTACACCCATTTTCATCTTTCCTTTTTCTTCTCGCAATGGTAGCATCGGCGCTTCTTCTATTTCAAAGGTTTCTCTGTATCTTCTATCTCCTAGACCTTTGGTGTTGTTTCTGGGAATATCTCTGTGACTCTCTGTGGCATTACAATGCTCTGTACTACACTGTTCTGTCCTGTACTGCTCTATCCCTTTGTTGGCAGGTTTAACTTCACTGTCTTGGCAGGGGAGTTTTTCTCTTTCTCGACAACTGGTTCCTTCTTCTTGGCGCACATGATAGTGGCAACTTCCAACTCTACCGAATTGGAGGCAAGCTCTTGTGCCTTTTGTTGGCTATCAGTGGCATTGGCCTTGACACGGGCTGGACTTGGACAGTCCTTTGTAGTGTGGCCTTTTCCTTTGCATCGGCTGTATAAGGGCTTGTAATCCACAGATCTTCTAGGGTTTGGACAATTTAGTGAGATATGACCTTTTTCTCCACATCTGCAACATTCCACCTCAGATCTCTGACCACCACGAGACTGTCATCCTTTGTAACTTTGAGAGGGAAACCTCCTTAGACCGAAATTAGGACTAAACTCCCTAAGCTTTGGTCCAATGTCTTGCATTGTCATTTTAGATTCTAGTAAGTTGAATCTTGCATTTTCATCTTTCTGTATTTGTTCGTGCATCTCTTTCAGAGAGCAAATATCCTCTGTATGGTTCTTCCACAAATAGTAAGAATAGAAGGCTCCAGGAAGGGTTGGTTTTCGGGTACACTTAGTGACTAAATGTCCCACTTGATGGAACTTTCCACACCATGTATTAGAATTCATCACATCTCTCCCACCTCTCACAGGAGTGGATATATTGGTGGTATTTACCTTCAGCATCTGTAGATGCTTTGTAATCATATCTAAAGCTCTTTCTTGATACTTATAACTGAGTTGGATAAGTAGTCCTTCAAATTTTCACCTCCTGGAGTACTTATAGTAGGGTTTTGGGAAGCTTTTGTAATTACTACATACACTGGTTGGGTTGATCCATAGGGTCCTCTATTCTAGTTCTGATTCAGAGCTCCTGTTGAGACTTGGAGTTGTTGATTCCAGTTGGTAGGGTTCCACTATTGTTGAGTCACCATTGGAGGAACTGTTTGAGGCCACTGTTGTTGTGGTCGAACCATCATTTTAGGCACTATCGTTTGCGGTAACCACTGTGGATTAGGTGCACTGTATTGTGGCACTGTTTGCATCTGGGGATAGGGATAGGGAACTGTCCTTGGGGCTGTGTTTGGTGGGTATACCATTCTTGGCATGGGAGGAGGTAAGACTCCTCTTCTTGGAGTCATTGAAAGCCTTGCTTCAACTTCATCATACAATCTTACACCTTCCACTGCAGCTTGCAAATTGATTGGTCTTCTCAATTCCATGAACTTACAAACTTCTGGTTGTAGGCCTTTGAGAAACACTCCTTTCTAGATACCTTCGTCCAAATGATGGTTAGTCCATCTCTTCAGGATGCATTCCATTTGTGAAACATAAGCTTCTACTCTTTCTCCAGAGGATTGACTTAGGTTCATGAACTCCTCTCACATCCGCTCTTCAAAACCTTTTTGTGTGAACTTAGTGAGAAAGGTCAACTTCAAGTCGTCCCATGTGCCAAAAGTTCTGGTTGCTTGTCTCTCATACCATTGAAACACTGCGCTCTTGAAAGTGGCGGGGAATATTGCTAACCAATGCTCAGGGGTTCTGGCATTGTTAGCCACACATGCTACCGTAAACTCTATTACATGAAGATTAGGGTCTTCATTGTACTCTCCCTTAAAAATTGGCAATGGGACTACATTTATTGGCCTATCATCAATATTTCCATGACAAATCTGACTAGAAAGGGGACCTTGAGTCACCATGGGGACTTCTATAAAGATTGCTTTTAAGACATCAAAGGAGGCTTCTATTGCAAGCTCGTTCTTAGTCTTGATTCTTGACTTCTCTCTTCTCACGTACCTCTGGACTTGTTCTACGCTTGCCTCTTAATTGCGTCATTCATCAGGGGGTTGGATCCAACCAGCAGAATAGAATCAGAGAGGGCTTTAGTCTCTGGAGGATTCTCTGGCCAACATCTCTTGTACTTTCTTCTTTTCAACATCCTTGAATTTAGCTTTCAACCCACTAAGGAGGGGGAGATATTCCGTTCTGAAAGTATCAAAACTCATTCTTCTTAGGATCATTGTCGTGCCATCATTATAATAATGCTAGCTTCTTCTGATGGTTTCAATAGTGTATGTTGTGAAAAAACACTCTATCTATCAACTTCCAGTGGGTTGTTAATTGAACAAACAAGAGGTTGTCAGTGCACCAAGCATCCCACGTATCTTGCTGTTGAGCATCCACGAACAATTTCCAACTCTTTTCTTTCTTGTTTTTATGAACCTCCATATTTCAGGACTCCTGAAGCTTCTTCACAATCACCCACTTAATGATGTTTGGAAACTTCTCAATGAATGCCAAATCTTCCATGGATGGTCATTCTCTCTATTTCTTCTCTTTAGTTTTCTCTCAAACAATTTACCACCAAGATGCATGTCTATGTTGCTTCAACTGGAAGAGGAAATAATCCACCACATAGAGCTTGCATCATGATGGTAATATGTTTCCGCCATTGTGGGATGAAATTCTTGTAGAAATTGTCTTTGGAAATAAGAATATCCAACTCTTCAGTGGATGAAGGAACTTTGCAAGGATCCATTAAATTCTCCTCTTCTTGGGAATGCCATTTCCCTCATTTTTAGCCTCTTTTGATGCTTGTTGATTGTAAGTTTCCCCGACTGTGCACAAAAAACGTGGAGCCCCAAGAGAAACACCAAGGAAAAGGGGTTTCTATTGCAAGAAAATCTATCTTATAACATCAACAAGCTTTTATTTCATTCTTTTGATGACCAAAGCAAGGAAAACAACAAATCTTCACACAGCATCATAGTAGATATCTCTCACGGATTTGATAGAATCAACCATAATCTTCAACATTTTCATAGAATCCATAATTAGAACAAAGAACATAAAATAATACACTAATTTTGAATGGAAATCAATCACATAGTATTCATCTTCATTGTCTTCATAGTTCTCTCTCTATCTCTCATAGTAGATACATTATTTTGATAGAATTGACTATCTCTCTCTCTCTCTCTCTCTCTCTCTCTCTCTCTCTCTATCAATAGTACATTATGTCCTCACTACAATACTCAATAATGGCACTTAATAATCCTTCTTAGGTCGTGGATGCACCTCCCAAGAGGTATGGGAGGTATGAAATAGCACTAGAGCCACTACAGTCTCTTCATGGCTCACTATTCTCACCATCACTCCAGTCTTCTCTTCAATCTCCAATAGCTACTTCTTTCATTTGTTTTAGCTCTTTTGAACTTAGATTCATCCTTCCAAAAGTTAAAAAACTTTCCCAAAGTCACACATACCATTCTACACACTTACATAATAGAACAGAACAAGAATAGAGTAGAGATAGATGCTCTACAAAATGTCATCAGAGAATAACAAATCCTCATAACTCATACCAAAACCATTCCAAACTATAAAAAACTATTCAATAAACTTTCAAAAGACCTCAAACTTCATCAATCATCAATCCATGCTTCATACAAACAGAAGAAAATCAAAACAAAATAGAAGCTAACCAGAAGGTATCATAACCTATCAGAACATCATAGAGCTTCATATTTCCACTAAGAATCATCATGAGCTTCCAAAACATAATCAATATCATCCAAAACACTCTCAAACACTTCCAAAAACAACCATATATCACTCAAAATCCATCAAAAATCAACCATTCAGACCTCAAAAACAACCAAACTCAATAAAAAATTCAGTCTTTTTTCACTCTCAACAGATGGTTGCTTAACAAATTTCTAAAAATAGTTCATAGTACATGATTTAAGTTTGAAATCAAGTTGCACGCTTTACCCAAAGTATCATAAACGTAATCACAACAAAAATTACCCCTCATTTTCAAAATGTGTATATGAGTATTTCTAACAAATGAAAAATTTGAATTATTTCACATTATAATAATGTGAATTGACATGAATAACACAACTTTCAAGTTAAAGATAGAAGTTATGAGTTCCAAAAATTCACAATATGATTAAGGTGAATAGGAATAAGCTTAGAGGTATTCTAATAGTGTCTATGGAGCAATCTTACTTATGCCAAGGGGAATATTGAGACTAATCTCAAGGGGTTCTAAGACAAATAGAACATCTTCCATTACTGCCAAGTGTTTATGGCTCATTAATAAGAAGGTTGTTTGATTTTGTCACTATTAATATGATATTATATTGATCTATTGGCTAGAAAGGATGGAACTTTGCAAAAGTATGCCATGTCAAGAAATAATTATTACTGTATTTTTCACAAATTTTGGGAATGGTGTCTTCCATTTGGACCTAGAGGGAGTTTCCCAAGGGGATGGGGGGCATGCTACAAGCATCCAATATATTTTCAGCACTACCCAAATGTTTAATATATCCATCAATGTGCATGCCTTGACATAAAGTCTCTTTAGAAATTTTTTTTGAAGGCTTTGCTTAATTCACATCAAAGGTCATTCACAAGAAGAATGCTTAGAAGAAGAAGTAAGAATGCTTAGTAAAAGATGAAGAAGCAACTTAAATAGATAGAGCAAAAGAGCCTACTAGGACAAGTTGTAAGTAGGAGGAGTGACATAAGATTAATTATCAACATCTCCCAAGGGATAGAGTTAATAATTGTTGATAGCATTCTCACTATAAGAAAACAAGAGTGTTAGTTATGCCAATGATGAAGTACTATAGTATCATAATAGTAAGACATGTATATATGTAGCCGTGTGTGCGCATGTGTGTGTGTAGAGAGAGAGAGAGAGAGAGAGAGAGAGAGAGCATGATACATAACAAATCAAGTGGTGGAACATAAATGAAAGTACAAACAAGTAGCCAACTAATATATGCAACTTTGACTCAAGCTACATCGCCATCATCATCACCTTAGTTATCACTGTGTTCGTCTATATCAAACTCAAGTTGATCAAAAGAGTGGTCCTCCTTGCTTTGGATCCACTCTCCCTCCTATGTATCCACTTGCTCTCGCTAGCTTGACACCTAACCTTAGCCTAGTCTCGAGCAATGGCCTTCATATTGCATGTCCCATGAGTTTCTTGCACATTGTGGGATATCTATTAAGAGAACAAAGTGTTATTTACAAATTGTATTTTTTCAAAAATATATGCAGGTACTTACAAAGGGCTATCTTAGAGGAAGTGTCATCTACAAAGCTTGATATTCCCAATATGTCATGAACTCTATCTACACGTGAGTGGGTCAATGACCATAGTCCTTGGGAGGATTAATAAAAAATATATGTGTGTATCACATGGATTCAAGATAAGGGATTTTTTAAATACTACTAAAACATATTTTGTATATACATAAGGGTGTCATATAGAGATATTACTTACATATTAAATAAAAAAGGATTATTTTTTATTCAAGACAAATTCACAAATAAGGGTATTTATAAATAGGCCTTGAATGCACATGATATCAATGGTATCAATGCTGACTAATCCTATCATCGAGTTGACTAAGGATGAAGCAAATAAGGACCTAGACTATCAAAAATTGTTTTGGGAAGTTTAGAATAAGGAACAAGATCCCAAATTCAAGACTAAGTATAAAAAATTCTCAATTGATGAGGGTGAAGGACTTGTTTATTTCAAAATGAGACTATGCATTCCTTCAAGTTAGACTCTCAAGAGAAGAATACTTTGGGAATCATATGACTCTCCTTTTTCAAGAAAAGCTATTACTAGAAAAGACTCAAGGGTGATGTACTTAAGTATGTTACCGAATGTCTAAGCTACCAAAGAGTAAAATATGAGTGTATCAAGTTACCAAGAAAAATCTAGCCACTTGACATTTCCCAAATGAAATGGGAGTTTATTAGCATGGACTTTGTAGTTGGGTTACCTTTTGTGCAAGGAGGATATAACTCAATGATGGTGATAATAGACATGTTAACAAAGGTTGCTCATCTTTTTCCAACAAAAACAAATTACAAAGCTTCAGAAATTGCAAGAATTTTTGTAAAATATATTTTTAGGTTACATGGGTTACCTAAAAGGATCATCAGTGACCATCATTCTCTTTTCACATCATATTTCTGAAAAAGTTTATTTGAAACCATCGGAACCCAACTCAGCACTACTTATCATCCACAAATTGATGGGCAGATAGAACAAGTTAACCATGTGATTGAGGATATTCTGCAAGCATATTGCATCAAGGAACCTAAAAAGTGGATTCAGTATCTACCCTTAGTGGAATTTTCTTATAATGCCTCCTATCATCGAAGTATTCAAATGACTCCATTTCAGGCACTGGTGTATGGTTAAGATTGTTGTATGCCACTTAATTTTTTTGATCCTACTCTAAGGGTAGAAGCTTTGAAAAGATGTTAGAAGAAATGGATGATTAAATCAAGATTATTAGATAAGATATTCAAACTGCCACAAGGACCAACAAAAGGCATATATTGATCTGAAAAGGCAAGAACGAGTCTTCAAAGAAGGAGACATGGTCTTCGTCTATCTCCATCCAAAGAAGAGTTCATTGTCTTTAGGAGAATTTAAGAAGCTAAGTCCAAGATATTATGGACCCTACAAGGTTCTCAAGTGCTTAAGACCAAGGCTTACAAGATAAAACTCCCTGAGAATTTAAAAATCCACAATGTATTTCATGTTAGCTTATTGAAAGTATACGTAGCTAACCCTAATCATATCCTTGATGATCAACAAGTTGTAATACCTAGCCAAGGAGTCCTTGAGCTACAACTTGACAGAGTAATTGATGTAAGAGAGAGAAAATTGAGGAGTAGAACCCTTAGAGAATACCTTGTCCAGTGGAAAGATTATCCTGAAGAAGATGCTACATAGATAGATGAGAATGTTCTTTATCAACAATACCCTTAGAGAATACCTTGTCCAGTGGAAAGATTATCCTGAAGAAGATGCTACATAGATAGATACATAAATTGAGGAGTAGAACCCTTAGAGAATACCTTGTCCAGTGGAAAGATTATCCTGAAGAAGATGCTACATAGATAGATGAGAATGTTCTTTATCAACAATACCCACGGTTTCTCTCGACATGAGGACATCTCGATTCATCTAAGGGAAGGAGGATATAATATTTTCACGCAAATGTAAGTTAGTAAAGTAAAATAGTTAGTAAGTAAGGTTGGTTTATATAGTAGTTAATAAGTTAATAGTTAGTAAGGTTAGTAGCTTATATATTATATAAGTTACTAATAACTAACGTTTAAAAAGAAAGGGAAAGAGAGACATCAGGTGACTGATTGCTGCTAGAAAGAAGGGCTGCCTCATTGAACATGCCACAGGCCTTACTGTCATCATTATCATCATCATCATCATCATTAGTGTCATCGTCATCATCGTCATCATCACCATCGTCATCATTTTTATCATCATTCTCGTCATCATCCTTATCACCAAAATTGGTGTTGACAACCTCACGATTCCCCTTTTAAAAATTACTTAAAGAAAAATAAAAATAATAAAAGAAAAAGAAGCTCTCACTTTGAGTGAAGGAGCTGTCTTAACATAAAGAGAGGAGAAAGAGACGGGAAGGGAGAGGTAACATGCACTCCCTTATGCCTATATAAAGGCATGCTCTCTACTTAGTTGAAGGTAGAAGGAGACCCCAAGATACTGAGAGAGAGAGAGAGAGAGAGAGAGAGAGAGAGAGAGAGAGAGAGAGAGAGAGAGAGAGAGAGAGAGAGAGAGAGAGAGAGAGAGAGAGAGAGAGAGAGAGAGAGAGAGAGAGAGAGTTTCCTCGAGAGGCTACAAAAGAGGGAATTAGAGAGAGGGTTAGAGAGGGGAAAGAATCAACTCAACCCCCTATCTTCTCGGTCTTAAACTAGGGGATATTCTCTTATGCTCTCATATCCTAAATTCATTCCTCCCTCTCTATCTCTCGAACTGCTCACGAATGATGGCTCCAAAGCAACGAGGTGCAAAGTCCATGAGATCCACTGCAACTAGTCAAAGAATGGGAATTGCCACAGATACGGGAATGCTCGAGGTTGCTAGAGTTGCCACTACCAAACGGAACATTGGGTGTAGCGAATGCAAGTGCAAGCAAATATGAAATTCCCAATGTCGTCATGCCAAACGAGGTTATTCACAACTCAGAAATAGGCTATTATTTTCATATTGCCACATAAAATAATAAGGTTTTTAATCATTTTTTTAAAATGTTAGCTTTTACATTAAATGGTACAAGAACTAGTTGTCAAGTTGCATGGACACGATCCATATAAAAATTATGTACATAAAACATTAGCTTTCATATTTACACTTACACAAAATGACAGCTTTCATCTAGAGAGCGTAATTAATACATGTTATTCACAACTCAAAAATAGGCTATTATTTTCATATAGCCACATAATATAATTTTTCATAAAATGTTAACTTTTGCATTAAATGGTACAATAACTACTTGTTAAATTGCATGGATAGCATCCATATAAAAATTAAGTACATCAAATATTAGCTTCCATATTTACACGTACACAAAATGACAACTTTCATCTAGAGAGTGTACTTAATACATACATAAACTGTTAACTACTATCTATAATTTGTAGCTACATTAATTGAGATTATAATCCCTAGAATTATGATGGAGATAATTGTAGAAGGATATTGTACGAAATAAGTAAAGAATTATATGTGCATTCAAGGTTAGTTTTTTAAAAAATAACTTGATATATCTATTGTCAAACGTGGCAAGGTTAAGTATTGATTGCTTGTGAAAGTCTATTTAAAAGCCTTGTAAATCATCTCATCGCCATATTTTTACTAGAAAATTTGTTATTTCTTAGGACAGATCAATGTTAAGAAGATATGGAGGAAATTTAAAAATGTGAAGAACAACTTAGACCCTCCTAGACTATCATATTACCTACAAACTCTTGAAAATTGAAATATAAGGATATCACATATTTTTCATAAATAAATGGTATTGCTTATGTTGGGTAAGTTAATCCCCAAATGGAAAATTCATATCTTGCTTAACAAAGTTGAAAGAATTGTACTCAACACTTCTCTAAGAGGAGGAGGATACTCATTAGATTGTAAGGTTTCCTTAGGTTAAGGTCTACCTTGGCTATGTAAAGCTGTGAGCTGCACGATGGTGTAAATGTCATTGTATCATTATATGTTTGAAAGGATTGTTTATGTTTGCTAGAATCTAGATCTCTGATTAAAAACATTGAAAAATAGGAAAAAAAAGGAAAGATCGTACTAAGCTACCTCCAAGCTAGCTGTTAGACCCTACTCTGAGAGGGTCATGGTTATCACTTTGAGAGGCTTAGACCAGCTCCTTAGCAGAAATGTCTGTTCATAGGGATAGTCTCAAGCAGTAGGAAATGTGGATGCTAGGGGGGCTCTGGCCATAAATTTTACATTATTCCTAGAATTTGATGAGCCCCTTTGTGACCCAGAATGGGATCCTGGAACCCTAATACTAGTTACAAAGGGTGGAATCTTGGTAGGCAGAATACTCTCGTGGAATTCTATATATCTTCTGCATGATCGAAAGATGAAAATTTTAATAGACTTCCAATATAATAAAGAAATTTGTTTTTACCTAAGGTTTGTTTGAATTGTATGCATGTCCTTGATATAAATTAAGTGAAGGAACCTGTAATTTAACAAACTAATTAAGAGAGATGGTTGTATATGTTTGAATAAATGTGTTGTAGGTAATTAAAATACTAAAAATGATACTATCACGAAGGGAAAGTGGGTGGACATGACCCCCAATGGGTCTGTCCAATGGTAGGGTGGTCTCGGTTAGCTGGGAGCTTTTCTAAATCAGTGATAGAAATAGGAAGATGATAAATTAACCAGCTAGTTGCTAGGTAGAGCCAACTAGCCATTTTGAGAGGATTTTATGTAAAAAGAAGGATTGGCAAAATCATGCAACGTGCGACTGCAATTTTTAGGCAGTGTGAATAGCACTCTAAACAAGGAGATGAAGAATGAGCGATTTGGCAGAATTCTCGTCAGGTGTTCTAGTATTTTACCCCCCTTTCAGAGCCAATGGAAGCATTAGATTGGCTATTTGGACAACATAGAGGAAGGTATTGTTTTATGCAATTTTTTGTCTACAAGAGATTTATCTTCTCATAATCCAAAAATAAATTGACATGCTTCACCTCTATGAGTATTCTTCTACATCTTCTATTTCCTTGAACCCCTTCTCTTCCATCTACTCCTCTCCCTGAATCTCCCTTCATCTTGTTGTCTCTTATTGTCGTGGTAGACTTTCAACCCCAAATGCTCCGACAGTGGTGAACACGACATGAAAGTTGGCCAGCAAGTGTGTAAAGATGGGAGATTCTGCAGGTTCAAGTGGTGGTGATGGTTTATAACATATGATTGCTTTGTTACAACAACAACATTAATAGTAGTTGTTACAACAATAGATGCAAACTCGGTAGGAAGCAGAAAGAATTGATTCCTTAGCTGTGAATGCATTGCAAGTAGTGGGACACAAATTGAAGCAGTTTAAGGGTCAGAATTTTTTAGCCTTCATCCGGTTGTATGAAGAAAATATGTTGTTTCATAGGGTATTGCAGTATGCATGGAGTCGGTATTTCTCCCCTTTGGCCATGCATGCATTGCATGATCGGATTGATGAGTTATATAGAAGAGATGTTGATTGGGAATCTTTTAAGAAAGCTTTGAGAGAAGAGTTTTTCTTGGAAGATGTAGGATTGGTAACTAAAAATATATGTACAGATTGGATTGAAAATCCCAATAAAGAGTTGGTTGCTACAGCTTTTCTCAGTGAATTTGAAAGTTGGTATGAGTAGTTTGATGCTGAGAAGCAGCAATAATTGGAGAGTCAGAAATTTGATTTATTTCTAAAGACTACAAATCCTAACTTGCAGGAGAAGCTGATTGATTGTTTAGAAGATGCCTCTTTTGAAACGGGACTAAAATTAGATTGGGCTAATGTAATTAAGGAAGTGTATACGTTGGTAAAGAGAGAGCAAATGAAATTAAGATGGGGTACATGCACCACACTTGCCAATGCTCAAAAGGGGGCTAAAACTGTAGCTAAGGTGCTTGTAGCTATGGTGGAACAACCGGCTATACCTGTTGGTCCGGCTCTTAAAGGTGATGCTATGGATGAATTAATCAAAGGGGTGTATGATTTGAGGTTGAATTTGATAGAAATCTATACAAAGGTCGAAAAGTTGGATGTTAAGGTAGAAGAGAAGGCTCGGGCAATAGTCCAAAGGCTGTATAGAGAAGGATACAAGAGGAGATGCATTTGGTGTGACAGTTTACGGCATGAAAAGTGAGATTGTACAGTCTATCGTAAAGTGAAAGAGAAAAGGTTAGTCTTTTGGAAAGATGGAAAATGCATTCAACAGAAACTAGTCTTTGAATAGAGCCAAAATTTGGAAATGGTGGCATGTAGAAGAGGTTGTAAGAGATAGCTTTAAGGATAGCATTTGTTGCCATAGATGTAGCCACATATGGGTTGATATTTGAAAGGATTGATGAAGCTCGTAAAGGAGGCATGGCTGAAGCAAAATCTCACATTTGGATGCAAGCATTAGATTGCATGGAAAAAGGCAAAACAACAAAGTCTGAATTGGCTAATGCAAGTTAGAGTCTATGAGGGAGAATAGGATGGAGTGCACCAGTGGATTCATTTTCAACCTATGCTTATTTGGCTGAGGTTCATAATCAAGAAGCTCTTGTGGAAGAAAAGAGAAGAAGAGATGAGGACGCTGCTGGCCCTTCCTCTTCAAGTCCATCTAAATGCATAACATGAAGTAAAATGGAGCAACAAAAAGAGGCTTAAAAAGCCATACCTGAGCATGTTATGGAGGATGCATCTCAAGTATAATGTACCCATTACTTAGTTTATTTTAATAAACAATGTACATATACATTCCAAAGAAAATTGATTGATGTTGTGCATCCACACTTGAAAAAAAAACTACATAATCCCTATAAGATTTACAGGAAGCAAGTTTGGTTTACTAGAATAGTCTGAAATCTCTAGTATCATGTTTAGACGACTTAACTTCCACTTTAGATAGATCCAAATATATACTATGACTTATTTCGAAGGAAATAAGTCATCCAAGACAAAATATCGATAAAAATAACGTGATTTACAAAAATCACCATTTTTACCTATTTTTTATGGATTTTCGTAATTCTACCCACGAAGCTTGTCGAGTAGATGTATTCCGATCGTTTTGAGTACCCGAACAACTACATTTGGAGTTCATACGATGAAGTTATGATCCAAACAAGTTGCACAATAGAAATAAACGAAAATCTTTATCATTGATGATGTCATAAAAAACGCCAAAAAACATGTGCCCTCTCTTTACCCCCCTCCTCCCCCCCCCCCCCCCCCCCCGATTACTATATAAACAGGGGTAGAGCGTCACATCAAAACATGCACAAACACGCAACAACCCATGCAGAAGCCTCTCTACTGCTATTAATGCAATGAAGCTCTGCTGCAATCAGTCGAGTCTCTCTTTCTCTCTCTCTCTCTCTCTCTCCAACCCTACGTGGAAGCGCTGCCCGAAACCATAAACTTCTTCCATGGCTCCCAAGAGACGTCCAGGTGATAGGCATGATCATGCTCAGAGAGCTCCCCAACACGAGGACATGGCCGCTGCTACTAAGTAAATTCAACACAATGCTGAAGCGCAAGTGGAGGTTAACCCCAAATCCATCCAAACTGAAGAACCAGCCATCCCACAACAAATTGAGGTTGGGGCCATAAATCATAATCATGATGGATGGTCGAACGGAGATCATCAGGTTTAGTACATAAGAAAAGGATCAATTTTTAGGATATTAATTCTACAATTTTCTAATAAAGGATAAGTTAGTCTATTACATAGATTATGATCAGTTAGAAGGTACTTAATCTTACAAAAGAAACATGTTGGTATTATCATGATTTTTAGGAAGAAACAAGGAAATTGATGGAGGGGATAGATTCTATGCATCGGATTGACGACTGTGTTAAAATATCTTATGATTATGACTGCTTTTGGATTTGTGAATGATGAATTATGGCTCTTATGATTCCGAGCTTGCACAGGGAGAATGAGTTGTGGATTGTGGTGGTTCGAGACATTGGGGTCCCCAACCCAATGCTCCCTTACACTCTACGGAGTGTGGAAAAACTCACCTGCGGGTGGGGATCCTACGCTCCCGAGGGAGGTAGGTGTTTTTAATTTTAATTACTCAATCACTTGAAAGGGAAAAGGGCCGAGTGGTAAGTTCCCATGTTATGTAGGACAGCTCCTGAGGCTCAAGGAAGCTTAGAGGGGCTCTGAGCTAGTAAATTTCCTTGTTGACCAAGGACGGAGTGCGATCACATACATCCTAATCCCGAGGGATTGGAAGGTCCTATCCTAGGTTGGATGGTGTCTTTTTGTAGAAAGATGGTTTTGTATCACTCTATGGAGTGATGGTGAAATAAAGTATATGATTTCTGAATTGTTTGTTATGTGCTAAAGGTTGAGTTTAACAAACCTAGTTTAATGGAATAATAAAAGGAAGCCGATTTTATATGTCAAAACAGTGTGGCAGTATGCTTTGCTAATTAGAAAACTAAGCAAACCCATCCAGGAAAGTGGGAGGCTTCGATTCTGACGGTTGGACGCCTATGGCTAGGTGGACCCGATAAGTTGGCCAACACTAGATAGAGATAATTAAATCGTGACCCTCCCAATACATGTAGGATTAGTTACCAGGTTTTAACACCATTTTAGGGGGCCGAAACTAAGATTTTACCTTATGGGTAGGGAGATCAAGTTACACTCTCCCCATTCTCTCACTCTCTTTGAGCCAAGTGCAGTGTTAACCTCACTCTTGCCTTTGATTGATCACAAAGTGGTCTTTCTTAGGTGGGTGTTAGATTGCTATCAAGGTGACTTGTCCATGCTTCCTCTGTGAAGTAGAACTGAGATTCCCATATTCAACTAAGTCCAAGGTTTCCCATGGGGAGACGGGATGGTGATGTGCATGGATATGAATTTCAATCAACTACTAGAGGACTCCTCCAGGTCTGTTGGAGAAGGCACCTCACACGTGGTATCAGAGTCTAGGTTTCAAAAGAGCTTTTAGTGTAAGGTTAAGTAGTCAACATATAAAAGGAATTAAGAAAACAACCATACTTTTTTGAAGAAATGTATTATTAAATATCTTGCACTAAGACTAGCATACACATTGTACTCACAAGAACTTAGCGATGAGGAAGCTACACGTTTGCGGGATATTTTTCCCATCATATATCAAGTAGCCATAGGGTCGAATAATTTCTCATTCTACAAGGTTATATTTGAGATAATGGAAATGATCTTTATTCCTCCAATTATATTGCAACCTTATCCTAACTGATGGTACATGAGAGATTTCTAGCCAAGGAATAGGTCACATATGGGGATATATTGTGGGCATAACATCCTTCTTCATTACAAGTTATGGAGAATTCGATGGGCTGAATGACTAAGGATAGTTAAGATATATCTTGTGTTCAGTGCCTTTTCTGAACGATTACTAGACATTGGAAATGAGCCTATACTTGAAAATTTGTGGGTATATTGGAAAGTGCTAAAAATAGTACCATATGAGAGAGTTGTTGTAGTACCAAGAAGGCCTTATTTTGATATGAGATGTTTTGGTTATCCCCAAGAGCCACCCACCACATTATGTTGTTTTCCATGTACATGAGAATCCCCCAAGATATGACAATATAGACCTTGATACTTTTCATGAGGAAATGATCCATGAGATGATGTATTGGTAGATCATAACATGATCAATGCATATTTGTGAATACTTTTCATGAATATAAAGTCTCGTTATTATTTTTGAAGAGTGTGAGTTATGAGCTTATGATGAGAATTGAGCTTCTTTGACAAGTTAATGATGTACGCTTTATGCAAGTTATTTTTGAGATCATGTATCCACTGCTTGTGTGCCAGTCAAACATGTTGGAATTAAGAGAAAGCATAATGGCTATCTTAGAAAAGACTCGTCTATGGAATTGCTTAAGCTTATGAAAGGGCTAAAACTAGAGCCCAAATTTGGGGAAGGGACAACCCTTACCTGTACTTAGACTCAACTCTGTAAATGAAGATGTGAAAGTCTATCTCAAGTTATTGAAATGGTTTGAGGACCTCAACTTGATAAGAATTTGTAAAAGTATGATACTCTTTGAAATGATAAGGAAAAATATATAGATGGAAAAATTGCAGTGAGAAATAAATGGGTATATGATCAATATACAAAGGTTATTTCTCTAGATAGGTTAACCCTTACCGGGAGTGTAAAGTCAAAAAAATTATGAGCTTTTAGAGTATCCCGATCTCCCAAAGTCTTATCAATTCCTAGAGACACCTAGTTTTGTAACAAAGAAGTTACGGAGATAATCATAATTGCTAAATGGTGCAAATTGATGAACATACAAGGAACTCCAAGAGAAGAAGTTTCTTCTCAAGCAAACACCACCACCTAGGTTTAGTGGTAAAGGACCCAAGGTGGAGCAAGATGCAGAAGCGTGGATTGAGGCTTTGGACGACTATTTCCTAGTTGCTGAAACTACTGCTGCAAATCAGTCCATGACTGCTCGTCTTCGTCTTACAAGCAAAGCTAAGCTTTGGTGGAAACATTTTTTCTAAGATAAAGGGGTAACAAAAGCTTTTCAAAATTGGGAGGAAATCAAAGAAGCTGTGAAATGATGTTAACTTCCCCCATCTTTTGAATCAATCAAGATGAATGAATTCTACAACTTATGACAATTAAGCCTAACCTTGGAATGATACTATTCCAAGTTTGTGAGTCTGCGTAAATATGCACCCCCAATGACAACATCTCAACAAATTGCAAGGTTTTGCCAAGGACTAAATCCACCTTTGAACACTCGCCTCGAATCAATGAGACCAGTGACTCTCGAAGATGCTCTTATGCAAGCAAAACCTATGGCCAAATAAATCGCTCAAAATGGCCAAAGAAACCGTCCAATAAACAACTATGGAAGGGGTTACCCAAACCGTGGTATCGACATGACCAATGCCAGAGGAAATGGTAGAGCTAATGCAATCACCTAAGGACCAAATGGGATAGGAATCAGGCAATGTTACAAGTGCAGAAGGAATGGACACCTAAGGGCTAATTGTCCTAACCGTCCTCAAAATCCTAGCCCAAACCACGTTGGTGGAAGAGGCCGAGGGAATGACAACAACAACCTAGGTCATGGATGTGGAGCAAAAGCTGGTGCCCGAGTAAATACCATGATTGGACAGCCCGAGGAATGCACGTTAGGTGGAGAATTTGAAGGAGGATCCATTCATGTTGCCGTGCAAAAGAAAGGAAGGGACCACCAATGTTCAATAATTCAATCTCCAGCTACTTACAAGGGTACATCGTTTATGATCTTAATTGATTGTGGTAGCATGCATTCCTTTCTTACAACCGAGACAGTCAAAATATTGCATCTAGAATCCAGGGGGGACAAGGAAAATGATAGTAGAATTGACTAGTGGGAAGGAAATCACCTCAACTGAAAGTGTAGGGAAACTTCAATTTCAGTTAGACAGCCATATAACTGAAACATAATTTTGAATCTTACCACTAGGATGCTACATTGCATTCTGGGAATGGATTGGCTCAAGAAGAACAAAGCCCAGATTCTATGTGCTGAAGAGGAAATAATCTTTCAAGATTTGGAAGGAGAACCATAAAGGCATATAGGAAAGCTGGAAGAACTAGAGTCCAACTAGCCAAGGCAAGTCGACTCAGTAAGGGATTGAAGAAAGGTCAACCAATCTACATGATACAATTGAATAAGGTTGAAAAGAATAATGAAGGCACTCTACTTCATGGATCAATGACTTTGAGGATGTCTTCCCAGAGGAATTGGCTCAACTACCTCCAAAGCGTGAGGTTGATCATGAAATAAAATTGATTCCTGGAGCCATACCAGTGTTAAAACAACCGTACAAAATGTCTATTCCTAAAGCTATTGAGCTTAAGGAACAACTGAGGTAACTGATTAAAAAATGATTTATCTGCCCAAGTAATTCACCTTGGGAGCACATGTCCTCTTCCAGAAAAAGGACGGAACACTTAGACTCTGCATTGACTTCAGAGGACTAAACCAGGTTACGATAAAAAACAAGTACCCCATACCCAGGATAGATGAACTTTTAGATCGCCTACACAGAGCCAAGGTTTTTTCTAAGATTGATCTAAGGTCTAGATACTATCAAATTCGAAGCAAGGAACAAGATATCCCAAAGACTACCTTTAGCACAAGGTATGGTCATTATGTATTTTTAGTCATACCATTCGGATTGACTAATGCCCCAACTACATTCAATCGTCTAATGCAAGACATCTTTTGACCATATCTAGATGATTTTGTGCTAGTATTTTATGATGATATACTAGTATACTCCAAATCAATAGATGAACATGAAGGTCACTTAAAGATCACCCTAGTAACACTTCATGAAAATCAACTCTATGCCAAGATGGGTAAATGCGTATTTCTCACTGACAGGATTGAATATATTGGATACATTATTTCCGCCAATGGAATCTCTTTAGACCCTACCAAAGTAAAAGAGATCCTAGAATGGCCAATACCTAAGACAGTAAAAGAAATCCGAGAATTTTTGGGACTGACAGGATGGTACTGAATCTTCATCAAGGATTATTCCCTCATTGCTGCACCCTTGACAAATATTTTGAAGAAAAATATAGTAATCATTTGGACCAATGAGCATCAAGAAAGCTTTGATAAGCTGAAAGAAGTTGTAACCACTGCACCTATATTAAAACTCCCTGACTTCAATCAATCGTTTGAAGTGATCACTGATGCAACTGGACTTGCAATCAGTGCAGTGCTAGTACAAGAAGACCAATGGCCTATACTTTTAGAAAATTGAAACCCTACGAATCCAACTATGCTACTCATGACCTTGAGTTACTCGTAGTAATCCATGCCTTGAAACTGTGGAGACACTATCTATTGGGAAGGGAATTCATTTAATGATAGATCATAAAAGTCTTAAGTGGATCTTCGCCCAAGCTGACCTAAACACGAGACAAAGAAGATGGATAGAGATACTGCAAGAGTTTGATTTAAAATCAAATATCATCCAGGGAAGAACAATGTTGTTGCAGATGCATTAAGCTAAAAAGCCTTTCTTAATACCGTTGTAGAAGTTCGAAGCTTAAGAACATTATCCATACCTGAGAACCCTGTACTTGAGCTTGTACACCAAGCTATTTCTCAAGATAAAGAATATGAAGGAATCATAGATAAGATACTTCAAGGGGGAAGCTCTAACAAAGAAAGGTCTAAGATTAAGGATTATCGTGCTAGCAATGGTTGTCTATATTACCATGACTGCCTTTGTATCCCAAAAAGACCATAAGTGAAGGCCAAGATCTTATGGGAAGCACATGATAGCCCATTTCAGGACATTCGAGGTATGCCAAGACACTCAACGTAGCTCATAAGGGCTATCACTGGCCAGGATTAAAAAGAGATGCATTAAAGTATGTAACTCAATGCTTGACTTGTCAAAGAGTCAAGGCAGAAAGGATCAAGATGCTTGGAGAGTTACAACCCTTGGATATTCCACAAATGAAATGGGAGTCAATTAGTATGGACTTTGTTGTTGGATTACCTACTACTACTAGTGGATATGACTCCATTATGGTAGTGGTTGATAGATTGACAAAAGTTGCACACTTGATCCCAGTCAAAAAAACCTATAAGTCATCTGACATTGCTTGAGTCTTTATCAAAGAGGTATTTAGGTTACATGGGTTACCAAAGAGAATAATCAGTGATCGAGACTCTAGGTTCACCTCTAAGTTTTGGACTTGCCTATTCCAAGCAATTGGAACATAGCTATGCTTCAGTACTGCTTATCATCCTCAAACTGATGGCCAAACTGAGAGGGTGAACTAGACCATTGAAGATATCCTAAGATCTTATCGTGGCAAAGAACTAAAACAGTGGATTGAACATTTACCTTTGGTGTAATTTGCTTATAACATTGTCTTTCAACAAACAATCAAGATGTCACCATTCCAAGCCTTGTATGGGCAAGAATGTCATATACCTCTAAACTTCTCAGATCCCACTCTCAAAGTAGAGGCTTCTAAGGCTATGCTTGAAGAGATGGACAAACAAATCCAATTGATCCGACATGACATCCAAGCTGCTCAAGATCCGCAAAAATCCTATGGGGATCTTGAAATATCCATAAGAACATTCAAGGAAGGTGACATGGTGTTTCTAAGGGTAAGACCCGAAAAGAGTTCATTATCCTTGGGGAAATACAAAAAGCTTAGTCCAAGGTATTGTGGACCATATAAAGTAATCAAAGTAATGGGAAGGCAATCCTACAAGCTTAAATTGCCATCTCATCTCAAGATTCACAATGTATTTCATGTAAGCCTATTGAAACCTTATGTACCAAACCTCGATCATGTGCTTAATGACAAACAAATAGTTATGCCAGCCCAAGGAATTTTGGAAATGCAACCCAAGAAGATTCTAGATACAAGGGAGAAACCTCTAAGAAATCGAATCCTAAGAGAACACCTAGTACAATGGAAGGATTATCCTGAAGAGGACACCACATGGGTCGATGAGGCAACCCTTAAGAAAGAATATCCCTAATTTCTCTCGAGATGAGGACATCTCGATTTCTCTAAGAAGGAGACAATGTAATGACCCCATTACTTAGTTTATTTTAATAAACAATGTACATATACATTCCAAAGAAAATTGATTGATGTTGTGCATCCACACATGGAAAAAAACTACAGAATCCCTACAAGATTTACAGGAAGCAAGATAATTGGTTTACTAGAATAGTCTGAAATCTCTAGTATCATGTTTAAATGACTTAATTTTCACTTTAGATGGATCCAAATATATACTATGACTTATTTTGAAGGGAATAAGTCATCTAAGATAAAAGATTGATAAAATTAACCCGATTTACAAAATTGTTATTTTCGCCTATTTTTTAAGGATTTTTATAATTTTGCCTACGTAGAATTGTTGACTAGATGCATTTCGATTGTTTTGAGTACCTAAACAACTATATTTGAAGTTCATACGATGAAGTTATGATCCAAACAAGTTGTAAGACAGATAAACTAAAATCTTTGTCATCAATGATGTCATCAAAAATGCTGTCGGAGGGGTTTTTATCGAAATGTCTAATTCACCGGGGATCATAAGTAGAAGGAAGTAGAGATAGGAGATGGAAGAGACGATAGAGAATACCCAAGTGGTAAACACTACAAAGACAAATCACAATGAATTGAATTAATATGTATTGAAAGAACTTGGAATCTTCGCACTACTCAGAAGCAATCTCGAGGCATTAGATCTCTTGGATCTTATTCGTAGAACAAAACGTGCATAAGAATTACAGCTCCTTCTCTACTACTTGAAACCCAAATTTGATGGCTCCGTTGGCTTCGAAAGGGGGGTAAAACCTCAAGACACCTCCTCACAGATCTCCTAGATCACTCCTTTCTGTTCAATCTATAGTTTTCAGCCTATTTACAGCGACCGTGACGATGTTACGCGAGCGGCGAACGAGAACTAGCCTCTCTCACAACCCGATAACAAGATGTAAAGGAGTGCCGGTTAAAGTATTTGACCTTGTCGAATGCACAACTTAACTAGGAAAATTTAAATATTCGACGAAACTCACAACCACACAAGAGCAACTCACAAAGAAAATATCCAAAATTTTGACAACAACCAAATAAATTTTATTCTCATACTTTGATAGCCTCGATCTGAAGCTTGGCACAACAAAGTCTAACTTCTTCCTTTTCCACAATAGCACGTCCGAAGATCTCTTGCATGCGACCCTCCTCTCATATCTCTCACAAGATGACAAGAAGATACAAGGGAAGCAGGCCTAACTCTCCACTCTTCTCTCCTTTTATAGTTTTTTCATCCTCTCTTAAGTTGAAGAATTGTTTGCCTCAGGCTTTTTATGCCTTTCAAATTTAAGGCAATTTATTATTCTCAACGTTTAAAATATTAAAGCTTAGGAAACTTTTAAGCCTTTAAGGCCTTTTTACTGGATGCGTTAAGTTAACGCGATCCATGCTGAAAGGTCTGCTTTTATTTCTGTTCATCTCTTCACCCATTGTCATCATCAAAAAATTCTTTGTCCCTGGTTTTCTCAGTCCATAGAGATATTGGATAACTGATGAATTCGGAATGTTTCTTGATCAGATCCTTCAGCCTCCTCTCCTTCAGACACTCCAGCTGCGATTTGTTCACCAGCATCCATTCATGAGATACCTCCTTTACTTTCTTATTTTTTTCTTCTCCTTGTCTTTCTCCTCGTCGACAGCAGCTGGCTGGTAAGGACATCAGATTAATACTGTGTGGCCGGATCACAAACCGGCATCAACCATCAATCAGCAACATGGACCCTTAACAGGAGGGTAGAGCAGATCAAGCGGCACAGAACCAAAATGGATGTTGGTGTTTCGAAGTCTTCATCTTTATCATCTTCTCTTAGCTCCTTTTTCAATATCCCGCGTTGTCACCAAATGTCGTTCTGCCGTAGCTTCTCCTACATCGCAGTTTGTACGATGTCCCCTCCTTTGTTCCACGTCGTCACTTTGAGGAGCCCTTCTGCAGAGCTGCCTTTCTTCTCCCTGTCATCTTCCGCTGCTTTTTCTTTGTCGTCATTGCTTCATCTTCTCGTTCACACTACATTAGCTATCGTTATTGGCTACTCCTTAAAATTTTTCTGCATATCGTTTTCTTTGACCAAATCTGACGTTTTTTGATCCGCATGTAAGCCACCAGACTTTCTTTCATCAATCTTATCTAAACTGCGCTCTGTACAAATTGAATAAGCAATGGAAACTTCTAAGGCATCTCGTTGATAAGCCAGACTGTGTGGTCCTTCTCTTGGAACATCCTTTGTCTGAGTCCTATCAGTGTCACCAATGGCAAGATTTTTTCTACATGCTCTTTCTTTGTGGGGATTATTTTATTGCATGGAATGAGGACCGTCATGACTCCACCTGCAGTCTCCAACCTGAGTGAGAGGGGAATAACATCCAGGAGTAGAAGGTCCTGGACTTTCTCGTTCCCTTCTCCACTCAGTATTGCAACTTGCATAGCCACACCGTAAGCCACTGCTTCATCAGGATTAATGCTTTTACATAGCTCTTTTCCATTAAAAAATCCTGCAACAGCTGCTGGACTTTGGGAATCCTGGTTGACCCACCCACCAACACCACATCGTGGATCAATTTCCTCCTCGCTTAACCTACCTTTGTCATTTGTAATAGTGATTTTGTTATTTTGGCCTGTTTGCAACTTCCCTCGATGTAGAGCTTTTCAAGTAAATCAAGTGAATTGTAATTTTCATTGAACTGTCCACTCATTGTACCTCCAATCTTTGCTAAAACCTACACAATCCCTTCCTTAACATGCTCATTGTTCTCCTGTAGTAACGATATAACATCTCCTTCTACATCTTCCAGAAGTTTAGGGAAGTGACCCGCATAGACCACAAGCAAGCCCACACTCGCCTCAAGCAGCACATGATCATCTTACTAGTAATCCATGAAAAGACATCCAGCTCAATTGTCTTTTCAGGCTCCTCTGCTAAACCCATTACTCTTTTCAAGCTGAAAGTTATGTACACTTCTGTCAGTTTCCGAAAAAATCAAAACATTCTTCCTATCTAAGTGAGAGGTTCTAATGGTTGTTATAGAATTGGGACGTGTTTGTGTTTGGTCCTGCTTAGATCCCCTTGAAATCAAGGCCAGAAAATCTATATGGCCATTGAAACCCCTTATTTCTTTGGTGAAAAATCCAACACATTCTTCTCTTGTCACAAGCTCTGAAACCTTATTTCTTTGGTGAAAAATCCAACACATTCTTCTCTTGTCATAAGCTCTGAAACCTGGTTTAGTGGACATTATCCAGATTTTCATCAGTTGCTGGATTTTTCTCTCAGTGCTGACCATGAACTTGGCATCCTTCGGAATGCTAGGAGCGAAACCATTCTTGGAATTTTATTTCATGCAATGTGTCCTACAAGAAATATGATTTGGAAGGAACTTCGTGCTCAACCATACATGATTTGAAAAAATATGCAATGTTGGATCCATGTTATGCAACCAATCAATCGCTGCTACACACAAAAATATGGATGCATTGGAAGAATTGTGCCTAGCCTATCTGCATGTGATCGTGCGTCATGCAAAGTGCAAACAAAATTCCTTATTAATTTAAAATTCCTTATCCTCACCTCTCAACTCTCATAAGAAGATATGATATACTCCGCTCCACCCGCCCATAATCTCACATCACTCTAGAAAATGTTGGTCCTCAAGATGTTGACCAAATATGAACAACCCTCCTCACAATTGATGGCATCCTTCACAACCCTCGAACTCTCCCAACCACCTTACCCTCTCAACTAGAGATTCCTAACTTTGTGATGAACATCCCAAATGGTGCGTGCAAGAAATGTGCGTGCTCAATGACAGGTGCTCTCTCATGTGTGCGTGCATCTAAGATTTACTGCATATAGTTGCAGCGGACCTCATGTCGTGCTAGTGCTCAATGATGGTGCAAAGCGTGCATAATCCCAACCCATGGCATGGAAATATTTGATAAGGATAGGAGACAACTCCCGAGTGCAGTGCATCAGTAAGTGCAACGTGAAGTGCTCGTGAACCCTTAATCCTTGTGATGTGGATGAGTCGCAACAAGAATACATACCTAGCTCCTCAAAGTTTGGTAGCTAATAACAAACTCCAACTTTATCCTGTTCAAAAAATACCAAACTCGACCAAGGCTATCAAGTTTCACACTCAACAATTCAAACAAAATGACAGAAACAAATTCTAAGCTAGACAAACACAATAAATCGAATTACAAAACAATAAAACAAACTGTCACACAACAACTAAACTAGCAAAAAATCAAACCTAACTACAATTTGACTAGGGGATTTTAGTTTTCAGAAAAATGCTTGACAACGTGCTGATTTCGTCAATCTGTCCCTCTTGTGAAAATCCCCTAATTGGCTGAAAAAGCAACTAGTTTTTTACATGCCATCCTAATCTAGAATCTTTTTTCTAACTTTTTTGGATTTTTATAATAAATAATATCAAAAATAGGCTAAAATTATCCAAAATATAGTATTTTTTGATAATCCATGCAACTCACAAGGCTACTAATGGCTTAGATCACATTGACTCTCTAGATCAATAAAAAAGTCAGATGATGATGCATTCCATACTTTTTCACATTATGTCCTCATAACATCATGACATCCATCCCCTCTGAACCTGCACTGTTGAGAATCAGCAATCACACTCACTAAACAGCCTCTTTGTATGGAGCTTCAGGGTCAAGGATATGCAGGCTAACTTATCCCATATGCACAATGGTGCCTACTACAGTTTCCTACTTTCCTATAAAGCATTGTACTTGCTTCCTTTTCTAAATGGAATGATAGTACTCTTTTCTTTTCAGTGAAGTGTCAATGTCATTGTCCACATACACAAGACTATGTTTATGAGTCCAAGTCTCAATCTTGGAACCTAATTCACTTGTGTAACAAACAGTGTCTTTTCCATCATGAGTCCACACTTCTCCTTCCATCCTCCATAGCTTCTGTTTTTGCCATACTCTAGATCCCGCATTTCTCAAATGGTATCAGATCCCAGTCGGGCATGGCATGACTCCCTTCTCTGCTCTCTCAGTCCCTCTTAACCTCAGGTCAGCTCATGGTTCTCATTTTCCACCTCCATCTTCACTTGATCTTCTTGGCAGCCATAGCCACCTTGCACCTATCTTGCTTCAAGCTCTTAGATCTCTTCAACCAGACAAGATCTTGACAAGCTTTCTTCTGGAGAACTGTAGCCCTGCTCTTGGAGCTCCTCTCTATCACCTCAGAGCTCAACATTAGGCCATTTCAAGCTCAGAATTGTGAGTCTACACAGTTGCTGCCCTGTGTTTCTGCCATAGCCAGATAGACCCTGCCAACTTTGAGGAGCTGGATCTTACAATAGAGGGCATAACTCTTCACGCTGTCTTCTACAAAGTTGTTTCCCAACTTCAGGCGCATCATGTTGGCACAACACAACTCGACATTGCACACTCTATGCGACGGCATTGCTGAAATTCATTGCTGCTGTCAGAATTGCGCCTGCTAACATTCGAGCTGCTGCCGCCATCGCTACAGGTCGCGATGTTGACGACCACGATAGGGCATTGATAGACCATTATTCAAGCTTCATTTTGATTAAAAAAAGTTTTGAAAATGATCCACCGTAGCTCCTGCAATCAGCAAAAAACCAGGCTGCCCCCAGAAACCCTAATGCAAAAGCCATAGCCAAAGCTTCAAAATTCTGACATTTTTCACTGTTTCTCTCACTGAAGTTATCAACACTGATTTTAATCACTGAGCAATACTCTCTGAAGTTTATTAAAGTATTGTCACTCAGATTTGAAGGTATCAGCATCAAATCAAGAAGGGGAAGATTAGACTTGGATTTAAAAAGAGTAAAGGACTTTGCAGATTTGGTACTCATTGACACTCAGTTAGTGTTTTTTTAGCACTTGTGTCTCTCAACCAACTCTTCTGCTGCTCAAATCTAATAAGTTTGAAGTTGATTTGCTACTGTTCCCGTAAGTCTAACATGGGAAAAGACTCTCCAAATGCTCGATTCAAAGGAGTCAGGTTTCACACCTGGCAAACCCGCATCAAGCTCATCTTGATGAAAAAGGGTCTCTGGGCCATCACAAATGGCAAAGAGAAGAAACCTCGGGACGCGGACCTTGCAACTACTTGGCAAAAGAATGATGACAGAGCCCAGGCCATTATCAAACTGGAGCTAGACGACAGTTATATCCACCATGTGGATAACTGTGAGACCTCACAGAATACATGGAAAAGACTTGACACCTTGTTCGGTGCACAATCTAAATCATCAAAGTATGGTCTCCTGATTGAGTTCTTCAGGCTTGAAATGAAGTCCAACACATCACTTGCCACACATCTTAATTAAATGGAAGGACTCCTAACCCAACTTGCAGGAATCAACATTAAAATGGATGAAGATGTTTGCATCGGTGTTCTACTTAAGAGTTTGCCTCCTGAATATAATAATGTATCAACAACTTTAATCAACATGCTAAATCCTAAACTTGTTGATATCCAGGCATCACTGTTAGAAGAGGAAAAGAAGCTAAAAACTAAGGAAGAACCAAGTACCTCTAGAGATGAGCATGCATTATATGTTGGCAACAGGTACAAAGGCAAGAAGGATCAGCTCTTCTGTGACTTCTGCAAAAGGACCAGACACACCGAGAAGTTCTGCCACGCAAGAAAGAGATCCCAAAAGCCCCATCTAGTCGTAGTCAAAGAAGAAGAAGAAAATGGAGCAAAGGAAGAAGAAGATGAAGATGAAGACCACCAGGATCGGAAGGACAAGACTCATCAGTCCTTCTACTCTCATAACTCTGATACACTATTTTAAAAGCCTTGTATTTCCTTGCCCTAATGCTTCCTGCCATAAGCTTTGTAAACTCCTTATGTAACTTGGCATTACAGTCCCTGTACACTTTGTGAGGCCCCTGTTACAGCCTCTGGATGTCCATCATGTTTTGGTGCCCACACTTAGCGTTTTCTGCAACAGCCTCTGGTGTCTACCATGTTTGTGGTGTGTCCACACTTTGCAGGTGGTTCTCATTACAGCCTCTACACACTTTGTGACTTTCTAGTTGTGATTGAGGAGGGGTGTTGAGAATCAGCAATCACACTCACTAAACAGCCTCTTTATATGGAGCTTCAGGGTCAAGGATATGCAGGCTAACTTATCCCATATGCACAATGGTGCCTACTGCAGTTTCCTACTTTTCTATAAAGCATTGTACTTGCTTCCTTTTCTAAATGGAATGATAGTACTCTTTTCTTTTCAGTGAAGTGTCAATGTCATTGTCCACATACACAAGACTGTGTTTATGAGTCCAAGTCTCAATCTTGGAACCTAATTCACTTGTGTAACAAACAGTGTCTTTTCCATCATGAGTCCACACTTCTCCTTCCATCCTCCATAGCTTCTGCTTTTGCCATGCTCTAGATCTCGCATTTCTCACATGCACATCCTCTGGTATGTTCCAAAATCCTAGTTCTCACTAGATTTTGAGTCCTTCTCATCCTCTGCAACCATATCCTTTACTTCTTCATCTTCCATATCTTTCTGGCTAGCCCTTGTATCAGGACCACTATTTTCTTCCAATTCTGGCAACTTATAGATAGTAGATTCCCACCTTTTGAATAATTTGATTCTTTTCCCTGCTATATGAAGTTTGATGGCTGTCCCATCCATCTCATTTAATGCATAAGTAGCATTATCAAACACGTGTCTTACCACATAGGGTCCAAACCATCTTTTGGAAACTTTACGCATGGCACTATGTTGGTTATCTAAACTGCTATCATAAACCAATACCCAATCCCCATCTTGTATGGTTCTTAGTCTCAATCTATATCTTTTGTCAAACTGTTTCTTGTTCTGTATCCTTGCTGCCCTTAACTTTGCAGTTGCTACCTCTATGTCTTCTAACTTTCTTTCCAACTGTCTAATGCGTAAGGCCAACAATTCCTCTCGATTCAACTCCTCCTCCCAAGGTAATACACTCCATGTGACTGTCATGTCTTCTATCGACATGATAGGTTTTTAACCATATATCAATTCTGCAGGCATATATCCTGTAACAACACTATGAGTTGTTCTGTCGGCCCACAAAGCATAACGGAGAAATTGTGGCCACTCTTTTACCTTCTCTTCACATGCTTTTACCAATGCCTTCACAATAGGTGGGTGACCTCTTTCACTTTTTCCATTTCCTTTAGGGTTATAGGCTGAAGTTAAAGCAAGCTTTATCCCCAACCATGCAAAGAAATCATGAGCTTCATCTGCATCCAACTCACCCCTATCTACTGTAAATTTTCCCACACAGCCATACCGACAAAAGATCTCTTCTAAGAGAAAAGTACACACAACATTTGTTGTCTTAGTACATAAAGCTTTCCCTTCCACTTGATTAGTCAAGTCTTCACGAGCAAGCACAAGATACCTCATTTGCCAAAGACCTGTAGGGCATTGTGACAAAATCCACCACCCACTTAAAATGAAGAGACAATGGATATGTGGGTTGCAATCCATCCTGATGTCTCATAGATGAATACATTTGAGATATCGTACATGTTTCCACAAAGTGAGCAACATCCTTATATATACCCTGCCACCAATATCTTTCTTTGATCTTTGTAAAAGTACCCCAAACACCTCTATGACCAACCCACAAGCTTTCGTGAAATTCTTGCATTACTTTTACTTGTGAAGCTCTGTCACCCAAAACTCGCAATGGCATACCCTATTTCTTTTTAGCATGTTTCCATAAGTATCCATCTTTTTTTTAAAAAACCCATACACTTTCCTCTTGATTTTCTTAAACTCCTCATCTGACCATTCATCTCTCTTTGTTAATGTACTGAGGTATTGACCAATTCTCAGCCACTCTCCTATATATTTGTCTTCTAGAAACACTTCTACACAAGTTACAAACTTATCTAAAGTGTCTTCTCTTTGTTGTCCAAGCTTCTATTAATGCTATAGCAACACCTTTCATTGCTAAATTCACTCTTGCAACATCATTTTCAACCATAAGAAAGTCATCTTCTTCCTCCTCATCCATCATCCCATCTTCATTCTCATAACGTGCTCGAGATAACATGTCTGCCACTGGGTTATCTCTTCCCACAATATGCTACAATTCATGGTTCAAAGATTTGATGTATGCAATCCATCAAAGCATAGCAATGTCCGGAGTAGCAAAACTAGTAATCATACCGAATATCAGCAAACAATTGGTGGCAAACAATCGGTCTCAATGACTACATGAACACCCATAAATACTCCTTATCACATTTAAGGGCTATCACAATTCCCCATGATTCTCTTTTTACATGTGGATATCTTCTCTGTCGTTTAGTCAATACTTTTGCACCAAAGCGTATTGCATATCTTTTCCCTTCCTCATCATCTTGCCCAATTGCCCATCCAATCTCGATTGGGCTTGTATCAATAGTAATAATGATAGCCTTTCCATGTGAATAGTTAGCCTTTCTCAATGTAGGAGCAGATTTTAAGAGTTGCTTCAATTTCTTCATTGCTTTCTAATGCTTTCTTTCCCAATGAAATTTCTGACCTTTCCTTAGAAATTGATATAGAGCATCGACTACATGTGCAAAGTGAGGAATCCATATCAAATAGAACACACATGCTCCCAAGAATATACGCATCTTTGATACATTAGTGCATACATCTTGCACTCTATCAATCCCATCTATTTTTGCTGGTGATAGTCTTCACCCATAGGGCCCACACGTATGCCCAACAATCAAAACCTCTTCAACTCCAAAGACAAACTTTTTTCCTGAAAGAGTTAAATGCACCTCTTCTAGACGCGTCAAAATCCTCTCACAATCCACAATATGGTCTGCAACAAACTGTTTACACCCATGAGCATCCATCTCTTCATTCTTTTCATCCATTGCACACCCTTTGATTAGAACATCATCCAAGAAGGGCATTGTCAATTGTGGTATAAAATCCTTGAGTACCCTATTCATAGCATTTGGCATGTGTGCCATTGAGTTTGTTGCACCCTGTGGGAGAGTACACATCCATTCTAACCCCAAGGGAGTCTTCATGGTTGTGATATCCTTGCTTTCAATTGCAAGCTAAAACTGATCATCACCCGAGTAAACATCACCCAAAGAATAGATCACTCTACCTACAAAAGCCTCTGCAAATTCATCAACCATAGGACCTGCACCCACATTTCTTATGGTCACTTTATTGACTGGTTGCATGTCTTGAATAAATCTCAAAGCCCCATTCTTTTTTGCTACAGTAAACCAACGATTTGAGTATGGGGCTGAAGAAGGCTCCAAGATCTTCATATAAATCTTTTCATTTAGCAAATCCATCAGCTTTGGCAAGTAAGATTTAGGCACTGGAATAGGCCTCAAGTTCCATGGTACATTTGGCACAGTAAATATTACCATAGGAGAGACAACATTTGGGTCCACACAACCTATTTTTCTTGGCTGAAATGCAAATGCCTTTCCATGCCTAGCCAACATCCGTATAAAACAGTCTTTCTTAGCAGGTGAAAGAAACCCTTCTGCACCAACTTTCAATTTCTATAACGTTTCACATATAAACTGATGACCTATATCTTTAGGATCCCATAAGCTTGGCTGTCTTGACACTTTTTCATACATACCCTCACTCTCTGGTGGAAGTGGAAAAGTAATTGGTTTCACCTTTTTGTCAACTATCTTATACTTTGTCTCCACAAGTGCTTCAGCCCATTGTAATCCTTCCTGCTGAGAAAACAATGCTATAACATCACACATATCCAAAAACCATACTGACAACACTCTGTTGCCAACCTCATTTTTTGCATGTATAGTTGCTGAAATTTCAGCCATAACTGTCATTAATATTCAGCCCATAAAAGATGCCTGAAATGCCTTCATTTTTAGCTAACAACCCCAATGCTCTGAGTTCCTTAGTAGCCCATTTCATAGATATGCGTTCAGCCTTGCACATAGCTTCCATAGGCTTAAACCAACATGAAGTGTTTGCTGTAAATTGAGAATGACCACTAGTAAATACATGCTTCATTCCATCAAGAGGCGAGTACACCCTCTGAATAGCACTACTGTAGCCCCGCATTATAGCAATGCTTAATGAAAATCCAGGTCTTTGAATTCCCTTGCATTTGAAACCAAAGGAGACTCTTGAAGCGTATCATGATTTCTAGGATAATTAACACAAATAGTAAGAAATTGAACTACTTTCCTCCCATCTTTGCTTCTGACTCTTGCATAAGTAGAACCATCATCAAGCAACTTTGTTTCCATATGTACTCCTATAATATAGGGCTATCCCAAAATCATTGCATATGAGGAATTATCTTGCACAAAGAAGTGTTTCTCTTCTTGTACATCACCAATTGTCACTTTTACATTAGGACATGCAGTATAAAGCTCTCCCGAAGAATTATTTGTAGACCTCATACGCCAACCATGATCAGTGTCCACAGGCCATGCACCATTTTCATACAATCCACATTCAATGACATTTATCTCAGAGCCATAGTCAAGTAAAGCAACACAAGGAATTTCATGTTCCCCTATTTTCACTACCATTTCAGTGGTATCCCTAGCCCAATGATTTCTTGTGTAGTGACTTGGAGGAATAAATCCTAGAGTCTCTTCCCCATATTGTTGCATCTGCCTTACTCCACCATGCATATTGCTACAAGACAATGCATTTTCAGCCACTTTCTTCTCTTTTCCACATGATGTCCGTTGATTAGTAGCATCCTGCATAGATAATCTAGTACATACTTCATGCTCATATTCAGCCCGAATACCCAACAAACTAGTTTCCTCTTCAAATTGCAGCAATGCATTAGTGGTATCACCAAGAAACTGATGCTTCCTTTTAATTGTGTCAACGATCTCATCATGAAATTCTTGCTTGGCAATGACAAGCACCTCTCCCAAGGTAAATTCCACCCGATTGTTTAGGATCTGTTCTTCAAGAACCTTCTTAAGATCTGTGCCTGTCTCAATGTCAAATTGCAACTTATATCATGGCTGCTTGCCCTTCTTTTTGCCCTCTTGTTTGTTATCATATTTTTGCTCCCTGACCTCTTCCATAACATGCTCGGGAGGTGGCTAATTTGCAGCTTTAGGCTGATCCACACTTCTTCTTGTCATTCTTTTGGATGTCTTTGCAATATCTTCATCTCTTTTTCATCTTTCTTCCACAAGTATCCGTGTTTTGTAACTTTGCTAAATATGCATACATTGAATATGCATCTACCAGTGATTCCCAACCCTTTATGCCACAAATGTCTTGCCCTGCATGAGACATTTCACTATTAGTGACCTTTCTCTTTTCAGCTGCATGTAAAGCATGTATCCATATTTCAGCCTTTGGACCAACCATTACTTGGCCATGCATTCTATCCAACTGTAGAACAAAAGTAGAAGCATGTACCACCACATAAGAATTTCAGACAGCCAAGTCTTCCAACAACTTCTGCATACCTCCCTTTCAAAAATTCAGAGCAAGAGGCAATCCCGTTTCTTGTGCATGGATCTTGCCATGTTTCCAAAAGATAAGTTGTCATGCCAAGGACTCCTGATAGGCAGCACAATCCTTTCTCTCATGCTGCAAACCCTCACACAACATACATCTTTTTCCAAGCTTAGGGGTTGTTGCTCGTCCCCTTTCCTCTTGTCCTTTTTTGTCCAATTTTGCAACCTTCAATTGAATATCCTACATGCCTTTGACAAATTCATCTAAGACATCTTCCCTAACAGAGGGAACAATAGTAGGTATAGCCATAAGGTTAGCCACAGAAGTAGGTGGCTTACTGGATACATCAACTGTCTTGCCCGTAATAGTGGGCAAGCTAGAGACATGCAATATTTCTCTTCTTCTATGCTTCTCCACAAGTGTAGTAACAACTTCCTTGACATGTCTCCACTCTATTTTCAAACCCGTCTCTGTAGTCTGATCCTCCAGCAAATCATCAAGCTTCTCTTAAAGCTCAAGATCAGTTGCCTGTAGCAACAATTCAATTTTCTGACTTGTAAGAGTTTGATGTTCTGCAAGATCCAATTGCTCAAATTGACTTTCAAATTCTGTTAACACTTCCATAGCCACAAGACCCTTATTGGGTTGTAAAACCCACCCTTGAAAAGTCTTGTGCATAATCAAATTGGTGTCCTCAATGTAAAATTCTTCCCTGAGTATTTTCTTGAAGGCTACCCAGTTTGCATCCTGCAATTATAATTCAATAATCTATGCTTTCAGTTCATGAATAGTAACACGTACAAAATACCGGCTCCATGTAGATTGAGCCACCCCAAAGGATTCCATCTTCTGAGCATAGGTATATATATATGTAGATACATTCTTGCCATTGAATAACTTCACCTCACGCTCGACTGCTTGCAAAGCATTCATCACAACACTTTCTGTTTGAGTTGAAGCTTGCATCACCTATTGTTGTTGTTGTACCTGCATAAGCATATTCATATTTTGCACCAACTATTGTGAAACATCACTGGAGAATGTATTCAAAGATTCTCCCATCTTGTCTTTCCTTCTTCTGACGACCTTTCACATCGAGTTCACCAATGTCGGAGGGGTTTTTGTTGAAAGGTCGAATCTACTGGGGATCAAAAGTAGAAGGAAGTAGAGATAGGAGATGAAAGAGAAGATAGAGAATACCCATGTGGTAAACACTACAAAGACAAATCACAATGAATTGAATCAATATGTATTGAAAGAACCTTGAATCTTTGCACTACTCAAAAGCAATCTCCAGGCATTAGATCTCCTAGAGCTTCTTCGTAGAACAAAACGTGCATAAAAATTACAGCTCCTTTGCTGCTCATCAGAACCCAAATCTGATGGCTTTGTTGGCTCCGAAAGGGGGGTAAAACCCAAGAACACCTCAGGACACCTTTTCACGGATGTTCCAGATCACTCCTTCTTCTTCTTTCCATTCAATCTGTAGTTTTCAGTCTATTTATAGTGATCGCAACACGTGCAATGTCGTCAATCTGTCCCTCTTGTGAAAATCCCCTAATTGGATGAAAAAGCAACTAGCTTTTTGCATGCAATCCTAATCTAGAAGATTTTTCTAACTTTTTTATATTTTTATTATAAATAATTAAAAATAGGCTAAAATGATCCAGAATCTAGTATTTTCGAATAATCCATGCAACTCACACTAGTACTAATGGCTCAGATCATATTGACTCTCTAGATCAATAAAGAAGTCGGATGATGATGCATTCCATACTTTTTCACACTATCTCCTCATAACATTACAACAACACCAAAAAGCAGGCACCCTCTCTTTAACCTGTCCGCCCCTAATTACTATATAAACAAGGCTAGAGCATCTCATTAGAACACACACAGACACACAACGACCCATGTTGAAGTCTCTCTACTGCTATTGACGCGACGAAGCTCTGCTACAATCAACCGACTCTCTCTCTCTCTCTCTCTCTCTCTCTCTCTCTCTCTCTCTCTCTCTCTCTCTCTCTCTCTCTCTCTCTCTCTCTCTCTCTCTCTCTCTCTCTCTCTCTCTCTCCAACCCTATGCAGAAGCACTGCCCGAAACCATCAACTTCTTCCATGACTCCCATAAGATGTCAAGGTGCTGAGTAGGATCACGCTCAGAGAGCTCCCCAACGCGAGGAAATGGACGCTGCTACTGAGGAAATTCAACACGATGCTAAAGCGTAAGTGGAGTTTAACCCTAAACCCATCCAAATTGAAGAACCAGCCATCCCACAACAAATTGAGGTTGGGGACATAAATCATAATCACGATGGATGGTCGAATGGAGATAATCGGGTTTAGTACATAAGAAAAGGATTGCTTTTTAGGCTATTAATTCTAGAATTTCCTAATAAAGGATAAGTTAGTCCATTACATAGATTAGAATCAGTTAGAAGGTACTTAAACTTACAAAAGAAACATGTTGGTATTGTCAAATGATTTTTAGGAAGGAACAAGGAAATTGATAAAGGGGATAGATTCTATGCATCATATTGATGAGTGTGTTAAAATGTCTTATGATTATGATTGCTTTTGGATTTGTGAATGATGAATTATGGCTCTTATGATTATCGGCTTGCATAGCTAGAACGAGTTGTGGATTATGGTGGTTCAGGACTTTGGGGTCCCCATCCCAATGCTCCCTTACACTCTGTGAAGTGTGGAAAAACTCACATGCGGGTGGGGGTCCTGCGCTCTCAAGGGAGGTAGGTGTTTTTTATTTTGATCACTCGAGCACCTGAGAGGGTAAAGGGCCGAGTGGTAAGTGCCCCTACTATGTAGGACGGCTCTTGAGGCTCAAGGAAGCTTAGAGGGGCTCTGAGCCAGTAAATTTTCCTATTGACCACAGATGGAGTGCAATTACATATAGCCTAATCCTGAGGGATTGGAAGGTCCTATCCTAGGTTGGACGATGTCTTACGGAAAGACAGTTTTGTATCACTCTCTGGAGTGATGGTGAAATAAAGTATGTGATTTCCAAATTGTTTATTATGTGCTGAAGGTTAATTTTAATGAACCCAGTTTAACAAAGTAATAAAAGAAAGATGTATTTATATGTCCAAACAGTGTGTTAGTATGCTTTGCTAATTAGAAAACTAAGCAAACCCATCGAGGAAAGTGGGAGGCTTCGATTATGGCAATTGGACGCATGTGGCTAGGTGGACCCGATAAGTCGGGTAACTTTCCAACACTAGATAGAGCTAATTAAATCATGACCCTCCTGATATGCGTAGGATTAGTTACCAAGTTTAACACCATTTTAGGGGCCCGAAGCTGAGATTTTACCTTATGGGTAGGGGGATCAAGTTACACTCTCCCCCATCTCTCACTCTCTTTGAACCAAGTGTGATGTTAACCTCACTCTTGCCTTTGATTGATTACAAAGTGGTATTTCTTAGGTGGGCGTTAGATTGCTGTTAGGGGTGACTTGTCCGTGCTTCCCTTATGAAGTAGAATTAAGATTCCCATGTTCAACTAAGTCCAAGTTTTCCCATGGGGAGACAGGATGGTGATGTTCATGGATATGAATTTCAGTCGACTACTAGAGAACTCCTCCAGGTCTATTGGAGGCACCTCACATCAAGAGAAGAAAGAAGAAGGGAAGAAAAGGGGTAAGTAGCCTAGTTACAGGTTACAATCAAATCTTGAGACATCCACAAACCTTAAAAAGCTCTTGGAAGATTGCATACTTGGTAGTAGAGTGAAATTCACACTTGGCAAAGTTCTTGGAATCGCGAAGCGTGAATTTCATGATGTAATCATTGATATGTTGAAATGAAAAAGATAATTTGATGGTGAAGCTTTGTAAGCATTGATGGAGGTTGACAAAGACAGAGAAACATCTTCATTAGAGGGAATATGATGATGCATGTAATGCTGATTTGGAGCAAGTTGATGTTAGATTAAATGGGAGTATAGACAACAAGCTTGTGGTTAAAAATGGTATTATGGGCAAGAATAAGCATAAAGAGAAGGCTATGTAGAATGGGGATGTCCATCAATAAATACATGAAGAAGAAGATGCTCATTTTATTCCAAGCAGTCATTATATGAACGCATTGGGCTCGTGCTACAAGTTGCAAAGACAATTGTTAAAGAAGAGAAAGAGAGACACCTTGCATAGCTCTCTTGGATCATGGTTCCAAAATCAATGTTATGGCACACAACTTGAAAGAGAATGGAGGTTGGTTGATTGTGATGTAGATCCGAGATGGAACATGTGGGCAGCAAACAATTCATCAGGGGATCTTTATGCAGGTTATCCAAATGTACCCATGACTATTGCAGATTTTAGGGATGAATATCGTTTTTTTCGTGCAAGATTCATGTAGTTACTTGGTGATTTTGGGGCAGCCCTATATTTCAGAATCAAGGCTGGAAACAAAAGCCTTGGATGATGGTTCTTCATATGCTCGGGTTCGGAGTAAAGACAATACAAAGGCAGTACATTTTCTCACTGTCTGTGTGAATCATCCCCATAATCGGAATAGGCCACGGGATAATTCTATGCCACTTAATGCATGAGAATTTAAGGGTTATTGGACAGCATTGCTGTAAGTGGAGACTGTGACAGTGCCTCTAGGAAGATAATTATGCCTCCAAGAAAGGGAAATTTTGTGTTTGTGTCTCGATTGTAGAAATGGACATCATGTAGTCTTGGCAGTTTTAAGAATATTTCAGCCATATGCAGGGCTGAAAAGAAATATGTAGGATGGCTGAAAAATAGATGAAGACATATAGTTTGATGGCTACAAACGAAAGTATTTTAGGGCTATTTTCAGGGCTGGTTGATGTTGATATATTGGTTGAAATTTTTTCAGAAATTAATGCTAAAAATAGGGCAAAAAAAGAAGTATTTATGTTGACACTTTAGATATATATGAAGTCATTCAAGAGTTTGATGAGCATGAATATGATAATATAGAAGAAGAAGAGGTAGAAGATGAAGACATTGACATGGCAGAGGATACTTCTTCTGACACTGCAGATTTGTAAGACTTTGGCACATGCCAAAGAATGTGCAGGTTAGGAGGGGGTGGATGTCATGCCATTGTGTAGTTATAGTGTGAAAAACTCTAGAGTGCGGCTTTCTTATTGATCTAGATAGTGAATACCATATTAGTCATTAATGTTAGTGTTCATATTGTGGATGGTTCAAAAATACTAAATTTTTGGATAAGTTTAGCAAATTTTTTATATTTTAGATATTATCTCTTGTAAATATCCAAAAGATGGAGACAACTTCTATAATAGGATGACTTATAAAAGAAAGCATGTAGCTTTCGGCCATTTTGGGAAGATTTTATGTAAAAAGAAGGATTAGCAAAATCATGAGCTGTGAGATAGCAGTTTTCAGGCGGTGAACTATACTCTGAATGGGGAGATTGAAGAAGGAGTGATCTGATAGAATTCTGGTCAAGTGTCCTAGTATTTTACCCCCCTTTTAGAGCCAATGGAAACATTTGGTAGTCTGGGCAACATAGAGAAATTTATTGTTTTATGCATATTTTCTTCTACAATAGATTTATCTTCTTATAATGTTGAAATAAATTGATAGGCTTCACCTCTGTGAGTATCCTTCTACATCTTCTATTTCTTTGAACCTATTCTCTTCTATCTACTCCTCTCCTTGAATCTCCCATCACCATGTTTTCTCTTACCCCCATATGGTAGACTTTCAACCCCAAATGCTTCAAAAGTGTGCCAGGTGGCATCACTTGGAAAACCTAGTGAAGGACTACAAAAAGGTGTGCCTTGGAAAGAGCCTGGCAGACACCTTACATAGAGGTCGAGAATCCGTGATGAGTAGCTATTGGGCATGGGATCAAAACATTTGTATCTCCATAAAACCCTGTCAAACCATCCTTAGAATGAGGAGAAGAGGAAGTCTACGACTCCCTACTCAAGTCAAGGTACTATCAAGGCCAAGAAAAACCTAGCATATCTTGTGCTAGTCATGGGATTTTAGTCATGTTAGTAGCTGGTCATCTTTAGAAAATGCAAATCTAGGGGGATGTGTCATACCCATCAGCATATAGATAGAACTGATAATTTGCTTCACCATACACTCCTCTTTAGTTTGGGTAGGATGCAAGAAGCACAATATAGTTGTACATGACTAACCGAACTCATTTATGGCCAATACGTCTCCATCTTAGATATCTCCTTCAAGCCCATCCATGCCCCAAGAGTGTCTCTCTTTCTCATGATATGGTCCCACAACAATCTACCAACATTCTTGAAAATGTGCATGGGATCCAACCAATGGTTAATTTGTAAATGGGTCCAATATGGTATCTCATAGAAAATTGAGAACCATCACATTCCACTTGGAAGAAACTCCTTTGGACCATCTTCCACATGTAATAGCTTTGAGTATTCATTTGTGTAGGGGGTGGTCTAAGAAAACCTTCTCTTAGATCATGGCCCTCCGATCATGCCCCTGATAAACCATCTTCTTCTTCATCTGCAACCTTCAAGAGTCCACACAATGGACATGCATTGTAACCTGAGGTGACCAAGCCTACCACAACATCTATATCTAGTCAACACAAATATAAATGTGCAATGTTAAATAAAACTAGCAAGAATTAAAGCTCATTTACCTAAGCACTCCCTAAAACCTAGAAAGTCATGCATGGCCTACACAAGAATGGCTTGTATATTAATGGACCACCTCTGAATATGCTTGCTCATGTCTTTCATAGTAACATCCTCCTCCCACAACATCTTAATCTTGTCAACTAATGGACATATATAAATATCCATATCCTTGAGAATAAGCAAACTAAGGATCATGTGTCCTTTCTTTGTAGAAATCCATCGTGGGATGTAGTTTGCAAGGACTACTAGGCCATACATTATAAAAAGTTGAGGGGAGTCTGAACAGATTCACGCAATCCATAGCAAGACCAAGAGAGAGATGTTTTGCCTCTTGTGTAAAGGCTAGAAAGGTGGAATCAATGTGACCCCATGCCTACAAGTGTATTGGTATTTGTTCGATTCCATATACGAACCTATTTTGTGCATTGCACATTGCCAAGCTCACCATCCATGATGTGCAAAACATATTATGGATGCATGGTATGAGCAAAAAAGTGTGTGAGCACCGTATGAAGGATGGTTTGCCCTTGTAGATCTTGTCGATACTTATGAGCACTATACTTGAGGCATGTTTCCATGGACTCATATTCTCCTCGAAAGAGCACATAATCATTGACACATGCATGAATGCTATTATAATCCATGCTTAGCTTTCGTAATACTAGTCATGCATCATCGAGAGACTCAAGTATCATATTCATAGATAGAACTATGTGGCATTTTATTTTTGAAACATAAACAAGAAAAAAACATAGATAGAACATAAACCTTGAAGAAAAAAAACATTTCTTGTTTATGTTTCAAAAATAAAAAAGTGTGGTATGTACCTAACAACTTGATCACACTTGCATTGCTCCATATAGACTTTGCATGTATACTCATCAAGAGTGCAAGGAGCATCTTTAAGCAAGACACCTACCATCCGTCATATAATGGTATGGGCACCTCCTCTCTTAATGGATTAGATGACTCAGTATCCATGGGTAATAATGCATCAATCATTGCCTCCATTTCAAGCTTCATGTGAGGAAGGTTGGGAAGGTCCCTAGTATCTTTTGTTGTAAAGGGAACATTAGAAGAAGTACCTCTAGTAGCTTTATTGGCTCAAGTGCTCCTTCCATTTTATGCCCACAAACTCTTCTTATTGGCTGAAATAGATGCAATGCTTGGGATGGACTTAAACCTCTTTTTGTGGATATTTTTGATGCATGTTTAATGTTATAAAAATTTATTTCAATCAGAGTTTGCTTGCAAAGCATTATTGATACACACTCAACATGAGAGAAGACGAGAACAAGACAAAAACTGGAAGAAGACTTCCCTTGCACAAGCCTCATAATTGGTTCTTGCAAGACAAAAGGGCTTGTAGCACATAAGCCCTATTTATACTATAGCTTAGGGAGGTTAAGGGGAACACATGTCTTTACAAAAGGATGCCACATCATATGACTATTATAAGAGAATGCCACATGGCATGACTTGCACCTCGAGAATGGCATGACACGCATACTGACAATGGAAAACTGACACTGGCAATGAGATAAGCAATGATGTAGATATCTTCTAGAAATTTCATGAAATAGGCATAGCTATTATTGCTCAAGTGTCTGTTACATTACCCCCCTTCTAGCACGGAGCTCCATGAAGGGAAATGGTGTTCTTTTAAATAAGCCTTGGCTTTGGCTAGGTATTGAAGATGAAATTTACAAACCTTAAAAGGAGCTCTTTAAATATGTGGATCTCGTTCCCATGTTCATTAACTTGCATCATAGCTTTTCCAATGGACAAGATACTATAATCTGCCTCTTGAATCTCTCTCTCTCTCTCTCTCTCTCTCTCTCTCTCTCTCTCTCTCTCTCTCTCTCTCTCTCTCTCTCTCTCTCTCTCTCTCTCTCTCTCTCTCTCTCTCTCTCTCTCTCTCTCTCTCTCTCTCTCTCTCTCTCTCTCTTAAAATATATTATTTCTTGAGCATAATTATTAAACATCATAATTTATTTGAAATTATGAATCTTTGCCTTTGTACTTGCCAATCTTAAACAAATGAATTCATGTCTTTGTAACATAAGGATTGTGCATGTGTGCATACATTAGTCTCATACTTATATTGCCATCATGTAATATATTTACTCTTCATATGATTTTCCTTTGCTAGTAATCCACACAAACAATCCACCCGAAAATGTAGTACATGCTTACATATGCACACATACACCATATTTTTATTTACATTGCCATGCGATAATGTTCACACGCTCATTGCCAAGTCATATTCTCTCATTTTTTAACATGTTCATAGCATTGTATCCATTCCACAAGATCCCCACCCTCCCCTTAGTAGAAGCGCTAATAATAAACCCGTGAGTGATATCCTGGTTTGTAGTGACATGTTGTAGTGACATGGTGCATTGCCTATTGTTATGGGCTCAAGCCTAGACCAAATAAATCTAGAGGAGGATACACCTTAGGATTAGCTTTAGCTTCAAGTGTTCACCTTCATGCCATTGTGCTTCAACCCAAAACAATCAAGTAAAAGCCAAAGGACTTCACAGTTAATAAAAATCTTCAAGTCCAAATTGCAATGCTAGCATTAAAATTTGAAATCTGTATTGTTTTCCTTATTATTCAAATATGGCACTTCATGCAAGAAACGTGCAAGCATACACACCCCTAAAAATCCATGACAATGTTGCATGGCTCTAGTACCAATCTAGCAACCACCTATGCTACCGTAACCTTTTACAATGTAAACATAGAAAGCAACTCACATACTTGATGCTGAAAGTAAGGGAAAATTTTTACTTGCATCGTCCTCTATATTCAAATTTGAAGATACAAGATTGAAAGTTTTGGATTAACTTACATGATGACAATTTAGGTCATGGCTTAGTTCGTATTCATGGCATGGAGAAACATAATGTTTGTGATAAGCTTTGATTGCATAAAAAATAATGGAAGTGAAAAGCTTGCAAATCATCATTGCTACCATGCATATTCGTGCAAGTGTGGTCTATTACAATATTTGACCATCTAAGCCATGTCAATTAGAGCATGTGTGCTTCACATCATGTTAGAGACCCTAACCCAAAATATCACACACTTGATAGCTCCATATAATTTCTTATTTGTGAAAAGTTATTTCTTTGTTAGGAGATGTATACAATCTCTAATAACTTACAACGTTAAGATTTTGAAAATTTTTTATAGGCCTTTGTAACGTGTTACCATTGGACTCTCCCTTATATAAATTCATGATTTTTTAAAAAATAAAAAAGACGCCCTCCCTTTTCACACCGCTAGCTTGGCAGATGGAGGGGGGCTGCTATGGAATGACAGCCGTGATGAACTGCACGATAAGGCAACAGGGAGGAGCTGAACACGTAGGTGAAAAGGATGACGATGATGGGGAGCTATAGCAAGATGATGAGCATACCACTATCCCTTCCCTCCCCCTCCACCATATCCAACATGGTGGCAATCCACCTAGTCACCCTCATGGAGATAAGGGGGGGGATCCATGCCATGCCATTCCCCTCCCCTCCCCCCCCCCCCCCCCCCGCCTAATACCACTATAAAATCCCCCCCTTAGGCGAGAGAAGGAGGGCATTATTATCATTATTCTCCCCTATTGTCGGACTGAAGGTGAGAGAGAGTGTGTGTGTGAGAGTGAGAGAGGAGAGAGGAGAGAGAAAGGGGAAATCCCCTTGGAACCTTTCAAGCTTCCTCTCTTCTCTCCCCTCTTTGAGAGGGTTCTCACGGCAATTTCCCCCTGTGAGGAGTCAACCCTTTGTAGGCCGCATTCGTATCCGCCAAGAAAAGGCTGAACTATACAATGCCTCCCAAGCGAAGTAAGGTCCAATCAAGCATAAATCCTGCATCAACTGATGGAGCTACGGCGTTCGTATCCGCCAAGAAAAGGCTGAACTATACAATGCCTCCCAAGCGAAGTAAGGTCCAATCAAGCATGAATCCTGCATCAACCGATGGAGCTACGGGTCAAGGAACCCTGACACTTGGTAACTAGGTGCATCCCATAAATCCTAATTTGAAAGGAAACTTTTAAAATGTAGATTGACTTCATTAGCAAGGGAGAAGTATTCTTGCAAAAATCTATGATAGCTAACCACCAATTAGGTTGCATTATATAATCATGTTGGAAATTTTGTTTTATCACACTATGACATGTTATAGAATGGAAAATTTACACAAAAGATTATGCTTTGGTGCAAATTGAAATCAAGGGCTTTATTGATTGTGTTCATAGAGAATTAGATTTATGCACTAGCATTGCCATGCTTGAGAGGTAAAAGAAATTGAAAAATGGGTTATCAGGTATAAACACTAATTCAACACTCTAGAATCAGGTATCATTACGGTGTCAAGCTCTATGAACTGGATGATAAAGCATAGTCATCATTAGAAAGAAATCATACTTTTGCATCACAAAATTTGCATAATTGGAAAGGTAGGTGTAAAGGCTTGAATCAAGTCCATGATGATCATGAGTTTCCACGAAACGGTTAAGTATTTATGGGTTGTTGTAATACTAGGCAGAGTATTAGGCTCCTATAAACCGTTAAAGAGAAGTAGCTCGCATTTGCATTAGGCATGATGATCTCATGTTCCTCGCACAAAGAAAAATACAAGTAACTATTTATGATTTGCATAAGTGCATTGAAATGAATTCCCAAGAATAGAAGCTCCGCATTGCATCATCAACTTAGGAAATACTTGCATCTAGATTGTGTGGCATCATGGACAGTTTCAGTTGCACTACTAGGGATTAATCTTAAAAGATAGATTTAAGATGCACATGTGGACTGCTAAACTTAATTTCTTGAGGCAATTCGATAGATGAAACCCTATATGATACAAAAGGCTAGGGTTTAATTTGACTTATTTAGGGTTTAAGTGTAAATAAGTCAAGCTATTGTTACAATCATAGGTTGACCTTGAGACAAGTAAACCACTCATTAGTCTCTATCCTACAACTGGCCGCGATAATTCCAAAACATCCTTGGATATATTACCTTTAACCATGATACAACACGATGTCAATACACAAAAAATCGAGTGTCATATCCCCAATACAAGAACCTTGGACTAAAGGCTAGCAAATTAGGGCTGTTATCATCCAAAGACTAACTAATACAAATCCAATAGCGTAATTTCTTGCTCCTATCACATAGGAATGAGGTTAGAACAAGGGTATTCTTTATCCCTCATAAGGTCATGGCAACTATCGCCAAGGCAAGAAAGACCCATGAAGGGTGAACGCTAAGCACTCAAAGAGGAGAACTTTGCCTTAGTAGATGCCCGAGCACTCACCTTCACCATTGTTTGTACTTGTAAATTTAGGAACACCATATGTAAAAATATTGAATGACCCCAAACTCAAAGAGGAGAACTTTGCCTTAGTAGATGCCTTAGTAGATGCCCGAGCACTCACCTTCACCATTGTTTATACTTGTAAATTTAGGAACACCATATGTAAAAATATTGAATGATCCTAAACTCACAAAAGAAATGGGAATAGTGAATCAAGTTGAATTCTTGGAGGGCGTGCCAAACCACCCCCACCTGACCACCAACCCTAGCCAAGGGGGTCCTAAATAACCATGACGGAAACATGGACCAAACCTGCCACGAGAGGTCTTTCCACGGGTTGGTTTGAATGTAGGAGGATGCTTAGATGCCAGAGGGGGACTCTGGCTGTAAATTCCCTGCCTCTAGGTCCTACTCAAACGATTTGCATGACTCCAGATAGATTCTCAAGACCCTATTACTAGTACAAGGGTGGAAACTTGGAGGAAATAAGACTTATCCTCATGGATTTTGCAAAATCTTCCTTTTTGGGTAAGATTTGTACCTCAGTTAAGATGCTAATCTAAAGTTTACTTCTAAGAAATCTATCTGAACTTTTTTCGTGTCACTGCCATAAATTACGCGAACGAACCCTATTCCCTTAAAGGCTTAATTAAGAAAACTAATTTTAAATGTGGCACATAAATGTGATAGGACCTAATTAGATAATTAAAGAACTCCTAACGAGGGAAGCGGGTAGGTGGAACCCTTGACAGGTCCGTCCTATGGGAGGGTGGTCCCAGAGAACTGGGAGGCTTCTCATAAGGCTCTATGGTCGTACGACCTGTAAGTATTGATATGTTAGAACCCGATTCATGCCATTTTAGGAGACCGGAATGGGACTATGCCGTATGGGCAGAGAGGTTGAGTGGTGCATCCCCCTCGTGTCCCATTCTCTTTGAACCAAGTACGGCATGGGTCTGCTTTGGCTTGGGCACTTTTGCATGAAGTGGGATATCCAAGTCCTAAAGCTAGAATGTTGTCAAGAGACCTTGTCCTCTAGGAACCCTAATTTCAGGTTTGTCCTAGTTGGTTTAGCCCCGCAAACATTTCATTGCGAGGCGGGCTAAAAAAACCCTAGGTAGCAAACCCCGTAACATTCCATGGGAGTGCGGGTGGCACCGCTTAGATTCCTTTCTCGATGGACCACTAAAAACGTTCTTGTACTGACAACAGTGGCATGTTATAGTTGGTATTAGAGTCAACCATGGAATAAAACAATTAGGATAGATTAGAAAGAGTGAAGTGATATTTTCACCAAACAATATTTTTATTTTTACTCACTTGTGGATTGTTTCTGCTTCTAGACTTACGATGTATGGAGCAAGTTCCTCATATTTCATATCATGTTCAGGACAGCTATGAACTCTTCAAGTTATCACAAACAATCCAACATGATGGGGATCCTGGATCAGCTCTACAACCCCTCACGGCTATATGTGAAAAGGCATTGGACTTGGAGTGTGGGATACTACTACATAGATGCCAACCGAATCACCTATCTTCAAAACAATCTGAAGATGCTAAAGTGGTTGGAGTACTTGAAGATTATCAAGTTATTCATCACAATCATAACATGGAATGTAACGTGCTCACCTAACGGCTGTCCAAGCATGTTTTTAGTGGTCCATCGTGAAACGAATCTAAGCATCGCTGCCCAATACTCCCATGGAATGTTTCGGGGTTTGTCGCCTAGGTTTCCCTAAGTCCGCTTTGCAACAGAACGTTTGCAACCAAACCCAGTAGGATTGACCTGAAATCTGGGTTCCTAGGGGTTAAGGTCTCCTGACAGCATTCTACATCGGGTCCTTGACATCCTACTTTATGCAGGGATACACAAGTCAAAGCAGATCCATGTTGCACTAGGTTCAAAGAGAATGGGAAACGAGAGGGATGCACCATTCAACCTCTCTGCCCATAAGGCATAGTCCCATTCCGGTCCCCTAAAACGGCATGAATTGGGTTCTAATCTAATATTACCTAAAGGTCGCTCTTCTATAGAGCCTTGTGAGCTCCTAGCTTTCTAGGACCACCCTGTGGACCATTAGGGGCTCTGCCCACCGGCTTTCCTCAATGGGCGTTCTTTAGTTTCCTAATTAGGTCCTATCACAATTTATGTGGAACATTTAAAAATAACTTCCTTAATTAAGCCCTTTAGGAAACAGGGTTCGTTTGCGTAACTTATGGCACTGACACAAAAACAATCCATGCAAGTTCTTTGGAAGTAAATCTTATATTATCATCTTAACTGAAATCCATAAGGACGGATTCTGCAATCCATAAGGATGCATCTTATTTCCTCCAAGTATCCACATTGGCACAAGTAACAGGGTCTCAAGAATCTATCTCGAGTCACGTCAATCATTTGAGTAGGACCCGAAAGCAGGGAATTTACAACCAGAGCCTCCCCTGGCATCCAAGCATGCTTCTACATTCAAACTGACCCATGGAGAGACCTCTCATGGTGGGTTTGGTCCACATCCCCACCACGGTTATTTGGAACCCCCTTGGCTATAGTTGGCGGCCAGCTTTGGGGGTAGCTTGGCCCGTCCTCCTTGAGTTCAACCTAATTCATTATTCAATTTCCTATTGTGAGCTTGGGTCATTCATTTCCTTTCATAGACATTGAACCTAGATTTACAAGCACAAACAAACACTGAAGGTGAGTGCTCTCAAGACATCTGCTAAGGTGGAGTCCTCATCTTTGATGCTAATGTTGCCCTTCTTGATCATTCTTTCCTTGGCATCATTTTCCATTATTTTCTCCGGGGGATGAGGAATATCCTTTGCACGACCTCACTACTATGTATTAGGGTAGAGCAATTTCACTATAGTTTCAAATGATGGTTGCCCTAGGTTACTATCCTTTGATCCCCCTATCTTAAGATCTTGGTCTAGGGTTTTGTTGGGTCAATTGGTAAACATCTTTTCTATCTTAGAACTCTATCAAATTCTAAGCTCACCCTAGGGTCTCCTTGTCTTTAAGATAACATAAACTTATATATGCTCCCTTTTGCAAGTCAGTGTAAACCAAGTCTATTTACCATTCTGAAGTAGCTACAAGCTCCAAATGTAGCTTGGCGAATAGTCATTCTCCTTGTGGGTACTACATTCGAGCTTCTTTATGTTAGCTTCGGGATGTTCCATATTCTGGAAATGATATACCTAAGCGTGTTTTTGGGCCCATCACATTTGGCTATTGGGGTAGAGACCAATGAGCATGTTGACTCCAAGTCAAACTATGGTCGTAAAGACAAACCAATTTATATTGCGACTAAGGTCCTAGGTGGGTTGAGTTAAACCTTGATGTCTCTTATTGGCCAGGACCTTGTTTACCAAACTATTCCTTTCAGATAAGCTCAACATTTCATGTGCATATCCTAATCTACCTTTTTAGATGTATACCCCATTATGTAGTACAATTAAAGCTACTCATGATGCCATGCAAGTCCTAATGCAGGTCTCCCCCTAAGTTTTCAATGCAATGTGAGGTCCCTATTCATAGAATTCCCTTCCAGTACATTTATACAACTCAAAAGGCATGACTTAATTATTAAAATGTGAGTGTACATGCATTCATTGAAAATGCAAGTTAATTATCTACGATGATCTATGGAGTACAATTGACCCATATGGAATATTTATGTACACCGACAATCCATGATGCATCTACAAAAGTTTGATCGTGATACTTGACTTATTTCCGCTATAATCGTATATACTTAATCTAATACCCGACAACTCATGATTATTAAACCTTTTTCAGCTACTTTTTAAAATATGCAGGTTACTTGATGCGAGGTATGTAATGATACACATGGTTAAATATTCGATTTTCAATTTCTAGACACGGGAAGGGAACCTAGTTATGGAGTATCGAGTTAGCATTCACACCTCTAATAACCCGTTCATGTTGATGGTGGCATCTTTGCTCGACCCTTCTCCTGTAGTTGTGGCTTTTTCCAATTTCCTGGGAGAGTTTACGCTTGGGGCCATTGTGGAGTTGGAGGCGGCCTTCACTTCCTTCAAGGGACTCCTTGGTGCCAGAGTTACCTAGGCCTTGTCTTGCCTTTCACAATCTCCTTGTCAATTGGAGGCAGTCCGATGGAGAGGTTACAAGGATCATGATGGGGGGAGAGGGTACTCGAGCCTTTTCCCACGAGAGGAGTTGTCCTTGACCTCCATCCTCTCTCTCTCTCTCTCTTTCTCTCTTTTCCTCCCTTACTCTAGGTTATCCTTCCCTCTCTTTCCTCCTTTCTTCCTCTCCTTCACTACCTCTCCCCCTCCTTCTCTAATTGGTAGCAAGGGGGAGGAAAAAAAGAATAATGATTCTAATGAAAGGAAAAAGGGGGGGGGGGGATGATAAGGGAAGGGTGGCAATAGAAGGAGAAGAAAAAAGAGAGGGTTCGTCCCCCTGTTTAAGGGGGGTGGGGGGGTTTTATAGGGGGAGGAAGGAAGGACACTTCCCTTTGCCTTCCCTTCAGCCATCAAACTAGCCCTCCCGCCATGCAAACTGTGCCTCTTGGAATGAGAAGGAGAGATAGTAGGGGTTGGAGGTGGCACACTTGTGCTCCTCCCCCCCATCACATTTGTCATTTCCATGATCCTTGGTCTCCTCTACTCACCTCGCCACGTCAACTCCTATTCTCTATCGTGATCTTCTCCTCCCTCGTCGATTTCTATATGTCCCTTCCCTCACCTTTGCTTTCATCGAGTTCAACTCCTCCTCCCACCGTTAACCGATGGCATTGACAGGGGGAGTCGTAATTTAAAAAAAAATATTATGTTAGTAATTCATTGACGGCGATGACGGAGTAAAATGGGGGGGGGGGGGGGGGGTTGTCATCACGGTGGCATATTACATATCTTATAATCAAGTCATGTTCTTGTGAGCATTATTTTTGTAATGATCGGTTTCTCTTGCAATTGAGTTGTCTCTCAATCAAGTTCTAGTTCTTCTCTTGTAAGTAGTGAGAGAAATCTCCTCACTCTCAAAGAGCACTTGTCATGCCCATAATAAAGAGTGCTATATAAAGGAATCTACTATATATTAAATAGAAAAGGGTGTTTTTATTTCTCATATATTCTTACATACAACTATTTTTAAATGGGCATTTAAGGCACATGATATAGAGGGTTTACATATTATTGTGAACCGCCCAAGCTCAAAATAATCTATCCAACTTAATAGATCTTATATTGGTAGGTTGTTGAATGCTTTTGGCCAGTAGACCTTTGGATCTATTTTGTAGCTATGTTATGGTTCACTATGTGCCAATAAGGTTTCTAGGGTTTGGTTGGTATGATTGTTTGAAGCATTAATGAATACATCACACGAAACTTCTTTATGTGATAAAATCTCCGTAGGACCAACCTAGTCAAGAAATTAAGTAATCAAAGAATCGAGTCTCTTCTTATCGCGATGAGGTTACTATATCACATGGATTCAAAATAAGGAATTTTTAAAATAGCATTTTTATATACTTTTTAGATACAAAAGGATGTAATAGCAAGGGATTATTTACAAATTGTGAACAAAAAAGGGTTGTGTTTTATTCCAAGAAATTTTTAATATTTATAAATAGTCCTTGATATAGAGACATGATATAAAGGATATACATACTATGAATCCCCCAAAATGTTGCTTTCTTATTTACAAAACCAACATCATTGCTTGTGGGATGGGTAAAAGCATTGTTTCTAGGACAAAATGGCAAGGCTTCTTATAAGCAACACCCATCATCACATTTGTGAAGTTGTCGCAAGGGCCATCACTAAAGTCATGAATTAGATTGTTTCCTAAAGAGATGGTGTTTTCAACTTTTATGGGACCAAATCAATGTTACTAATGGCCCCCTTTTCTTATGATTAACATGTCAATATCAATTATCAACTCTATTCCTTTGGACAAGTTGATAGCTAATATCATGTGAGTCTTCTTCTTCTTCTCCTCCTCCTCCTTCTACTTACAACTTGTCATAGTAGGTTCTTTGGCTCTCTCTACTTATATTGTTTCTTCCCCTTATGTGGCTTAAGAGTCCTTCTTCTTCACCTAAGCATTCTTCTTATCATATGGTCTATCCTACCTGTCAAAACATAATGAAGAAAATCAAACAAGACAAGATAAGTGAGCAAGTTTTAGTCTTAAAAATGGCAACTAATTCTTGAACTCTACTAATATTGATAGCCATGATTTTCCAAGTTCTAGATGATTCAACCCCATAAGGTCACACATAAGAAATATATCCCTTTTTTCTCCTTCCTCCAAGTCAAAAGTGAGTTCGCACACACACACACACACACACACACTCTCTCTCTCTCTCTCTCTCTCTCTCTCTCTCTCTCTCTCTCTCTCTCTCTCTCTCTCTCTCTCTCTCTCTCTCTCTCTCTCTCTCTCTCTCTCTCTCTCTCTCTCTCTGTGTGTGTGTGTGTGTGTGTGTGTGTGTGTGTGTGTGTGTGTGTGTGTGTGTGTGTGTGTGTGTGTGTGTGTGTGTGTGTGTGTGTGTGTGTGTGTGTGTGTGTGTGTGTGTGTGTGTGTGTGTGTGTGTGTGTGTGTGTGTGTGTGTGTGTGTGTGTGTGTGTGTGTGTGTGTGTGTGTGTGTGTGTGTGTGTGTGTGTGTGTGCGTGCGCGTACACACATGCATGTGCGTGTGAGTGCACGTAAAAGTACGTGTGTGTGTGTGTGTGTGTGTGTGTGTGTGTGTGTGTGTGTGTGTGTGTGTGTGTGTGTGTGTGTGTGTGTGTGTGTGTGTGTGTGTGTGTGTGTGTGTGTGTGTGTGTGTGTGTGTGTGTGTGTGTGTGTGTGTGTGTGTGTGTGTGTGTGTGTGTGTGTGTGTGTGTGTGTGTGTGTGTGTGTGTGTGTGTGTGTGTGTGTGTGTGTGTGTGTGTGTGTGTGTGTGTGTGTGTGTGTAAACATGGTAGGAAGAAGGAAGCTGTGTGTGTGTGTGAAAACATGGTAGGAAGAAGGAAGCTGTCAAATAAATTTTGATAGTTAAGAAAATACATGGATTTATCAAGTGTATGATATATTGGGTTGGGGTCTTTGAAATTATGTGAAGAATGCATGCTAAAATTGGCATGCCTATGGTTGTCAAATATTGTAATATACTACATTTACCTGAATATGCATAGTAGCAATGATGATGTGCAAGCTTGTCACTTCCATTACTTTTAGGCAATCAATGCCTATCACAAACATTGTATTTCATCATGCCATGAATACATGCTAATCCATGACCCTAAATTGTCGTCATGTAAGTTAATCCAAAACTTTCCATCTTGTGTCTTGAAACATAAATATAGACAATAATGCAAGTAACAAATTTTCCCTACTTTCCTCATGAATTATGTGAGTTACTTTCTGCATTTGCATTGTGAAACATTATGGTAGCATAGGTGGTTGCTAGCTTGGTAATATATCCATTAAACATCGGCAAGGCTTCCTAGGGTTGTGTGTGCTTGTACATTGATTGCATGAAGACCTTATTTGAGTAATAAGGAAAACAATACAGAATTCAAATTTTAACACTAGCATTGCAATTTGGACATATACATTTTTGTTAAGTGTGAAGTCCTTTGACTTTTACTTGATTTTTTTGGGTTGAAGCCCAATGGCATGAATGCAAACACCTCAAGCTAAATCTCGTCCTAAGGTGTAACCCCCTTTGGAGTTACTCAATCTACGCTTGAGCCCACAACAAAACACAATGCATCATGTCCCTACAAATTACTAGGCTATTTCTCACGGGTTTATTAGGACTTTTACTTGAGGGGAGGATAGGGTGCTATGCAATCGATACAATGTTATGACTATAATAAAAAATGAGAAAATATGAATTGGCAATGAGTGTATATGCATTATATCATGGCAATGTAAATAAGAATCTAATGTATGTGTGCACATGGAAGCATGTACTGCATTTTCGAGTGGCTTTTTTGCTTGGATTATGTGGCAAAGGAAAATCATACAAAGAGCAACTACATTAGACTATAGCAATATAAGTAAGGAACCAATGTATGCATGCATGCACAATCCTTTCGATACAAAGACATGCATTCATTTCTTTAAGATTGACAAGTACAAAGGTAAAGAGTCATAGTTTCATATAAATAATTATGATGTCTAGTAATTATGCTTGAGAAATAATAGATGCTTAGAGAGGGAGAGAGAGAGAGATTTTAGAGAGAGAGAGAGAGAGAGAATTTCAAGAGGTGGATTACAATATCTTATCCATTGGAAAGGCTATGATGCAAGTGAATGAACGTGGAACCAACTTCACATCTTCAAAGAGCTCCTATTAAGGTTTGAAATTTCATCTTCAACACCCAACCAAACCAAGGCCTATTCAAAAGCACAACATCACCCCTCATGGAACTTGATGTTGAAAGGGGGGTAATGTAATGGATGCTCAAAAAGGATAGCCCCAAATTTCATAAATTTTTAAAAGATTCTAGAGCATTCTAGGAGATATTTGCATCATTGCTTATATCATTCCTGATGGCAGCATGCCATGTGTCAACATGCATGTCATGCCTTGTGGTATCCTCTTATAACCATCATGCCATGTGGCATCTTCTTGTAAAGACATATGTTTCCCTTAACCTCCCTAAGCTATAGTATAAATAGGATTCATGCACTATAAGCCATTTAGTTTTGCAAACACTGGTTATGAGGCTCTTGCAAGGTAAGTCTTGTTCATGTTCTTATCTTGTTCTAGCCTTGTCTTGTATGAAGTCTTATCTTGTAATCACGCCACACACTTGTGAGCTTTCTCTTATTATGGTGCACAGATCGGATGTCGTAAGCACGCGTAGTGAGTGTCAAAAGGTCCCCAAGAACAAAAGAACTCTACTTTTTGCACAAAACTCAAGGTAGAAAGCATGCACGACATGAACAAGAGACCAATTGGGTGCAATCTCCCCCCATGCCTTGTGTGAGCGCTCCACAAAGCATGTATTTTATGTATTAATCATCTTCAAGCTCAAATAATAGCCTAAATTACAAAATAGCATGCTTTTGGCTTTTGAGTTTGCTTTAGTGCCAAATAGAAATAAAACTAATGGGCGGGCGCCCAAGAAGTCAAGCATACCCAATAAAATGTCCAAATACAAATATCATAATCGTGCACCCATGCGCATAGAAAAGTAATAAATAAATATCCAATGACTTAATAAATAGGCGCGATAAAATATAGGCTCCATGCCTAAGGTATGCACCCATCAAAATATAGATGATAACTCGAATACACGCTATCCTCCAATGCTTTCCTCCGCCACTGCTACTATCTCTACACATCAACTAAAGCATTCACAATCGTTAGTAAAATAATACAATTAAACTAACAAAAGTGAATACCTAGTAGTCTTCAGCTACCTAAATAAATCAATTGGTTACAAATCAATCCTAACCTTAATTTATCACGAGTGCGCACTCTAAACTCATAAACGTTTATTAATTTAATATGTATTTTGTGGAATCACCCGCTATGGAATCACCCATGTACACACTAAATTAACAAAACACCCAAAAAGGATAGGTGCCCCCATCAACTTCTCGCACAAAGAATCCACTTTGTGTATGAGTCCCGATAATAAAAGTTTATGGAATCCACCATAAAACCTCACGGAATCCACCGTGTAATATGCCTCCTGGCATCATACCCCCAGGGTGGGATAGCAATTATCTTCAATTGCTATTAGCTCAATGTGGAGCTAACATAGTGGGGAAAGCATTTAAGTCTCTAGCGTGCATCCATTGGGCTTCTTCAACAGGATGGTTTTTAAACTTGACCAAATATCTAGAATATCTACGACCACTTCTAGTGGTCATAAAGGTAGTATCTATAATAGCTTCACGTTCAAGGATTTCAGTCTCATCATCTAGCAAAGGTGGGTTTTCATACACAGGGTGTACAGGTAATTGGCCTCTAAAGGGTCATAATAAACTAATATGAAAGGTGTTATGAATTTTCCAATGTGGTGGTAGTTCTAACTTAAACGCATTGTCATTGATTTTGTGAATGATCTTAAATGGTCCATAGAATCTAGGTGCTAATTTCACAACTGGGTGTTTATCTACACTTTGTAATCTACGTTTTTCTATTCTCAAGCAAACATAGTCATCAACTTTGAAATTCATGCCCTGTCTTTTCTTATTGGCTTGCTTTGTATATGATTGCTGGGCTTTGGCAATCATATCTTTAACTTCATAAAAAATAGTAGCGTGCATGTTAGCAATATCATCAGCACTCTGAATCTTATTTTATAAAGATGCAATAGGTGTAGACAATCTATAACCATAAATCACTTCAAACGGTGCTTTCTTTGTAGCTGTATGGGGAGTATTGTTATACGCAAACTGAAGTAAATGTAGATGTGTATCCCATGTATGTGGTTTTGAAATAGTGTAGGCATGTAAAAGATCTATAATAGTATTGTTAGTAGCTTCTATTTGACCGTTAGTTTCAGGATGAAATGTAGATGAAAAATCAATCTTTTTTTCTAAGTTAGCAAACAAAGTAATCCAAAAATTATTATAGAATCTAGAATCACAATCAGAAATAATAACTTTTGGTAAACCATGATTAGTAAACACAGTTTTCGAAAACAATTGTGTTGCCTGAGATGTTGTTAAAGTTCTCTTGCATGGAATGAAATATGCTTGTTTACTAAACCTGTCTACAACCGTCCAAATCATATCATGGTTAGCTTTAGTGTTAGGTAAACCAGTAATAAAATCCATAGAAATTTGTTCCCATGGTCTTGATGGAATAGATAAAGGAATTAGTAAACCATATTGTTTACCATGATGTCTCTTAACTCTTTGACAAACTAAACATTCAGAAACAAAGTTAGATACATCAGTGTCCATATGTGGCCAATAAAAATCTTCAGTCAATGTACGCAAAGTAGAGATAATACCTCTATGACCTTGATATGGAAGACAATGAATCTCATTCAAAACAAAAGATCTAAATGGAACGATAACACATAATCTCTTTTCATAAAACATGAATCCATCATTGTAAGACAGTGAATTAATAGAAATCCAGTTATTTCCAACTAATTTATTCCAATCAACTTGAAAAGTAATGTCCTGATGATAAGTATCTTTCATAGGGATAAGAGAATCAAATGATATGACAGATAGATATTATGAATGGTCGGTCTTCTACTTAAAGCGTCAGCTACTACATTTTCTTTTCCTGATTGATATTCGATAAGGGGATGAAAACTCTGAATGAAAGCTGCCCATTTGATATGTCGGTCATAGATTTGGGGTTGACTAAGGAGATGTCTAATGCTTTGTTGGTCAATCTTAATCATAAACTCAGAACCCATTAAGTAATGTTTCCATTGACGTAAGGCTTGTACAACAAGTAGCAATTCTTTATCATAAGTAGAATATTTAAGTTCAGATGGTTTCAATTTACAACTAGAATAGGCTATGGGATGATTATCTTGCATAAGTACAACTCCTATTCCAGATCCGCTAGCATCAGTAACTACTAAAAAGAATGGTCTATTAAAATCAGGTAGTTGTAATACAGGAGCATGGGTTAATGCATGTTTCATTAAATCAAAAGATTTTTGTTGATTATCAGACCAATGATAAACAATACCTTTCTTTAAAAGTTTAGTCAAAGGCAAAGCAAGTAATGAGAAATTTCACACAAACTTCCTATAAAAACTAGCAAGACCTAGAAAAGAACATAACAAATGTACATTTTTGGGTATGGACCAGTTTAATATTGCTTCTATCTTCTTAGGGTCAACCTTAATACCTTCTGATGACACAATATGACCTAAATATTCAATTTCTGTTTGAAAGAATTTACTCTTTTCTGGATTAGCATACAATTGATTATCTTTCAACAACTTGAAAACTAAGGACAGATGTTCATAATGCTCATTCTCATTTTTACTGAATACTAAGATATCATCAAAGAATACTATAACACAATGTTGATATTTCAAAAATATGTGGTTCATCATTCGACTAAATGTAGCAGGTGCATTAGTCAATCCAAAAGGCATCACTAAAAATTCATAATGTCCAAATTGTGTTCTAAATGTAGTTTTGAATATATCAGATTTATCTAATCTCACTTAATGATAACCAAATTTAAAATCTATCTTATTGAATATAGCAAAACCTTGTAGTTTATCCATGAGATCATCTACCCTAGGAATTGGATATCTACTATTAACTATAACCTTATTCAGGGCATGATAATGAATGCACATGTGATAAGTATTATTCTTCTTCTTTACCAATAAAACAGGTGTGCCAAATGGAGAACTACTAGGTCTAATTAATCCTCTATTGAGCAATTCTTCTACTTGATTTTGAATTCCTTTTTGTTCAATCTGATTATGCCTATATGATGCTTTACATGGTGGTTGTGTACCAAGAATTAAATCTATTTTGTGATCTTCAGGACGTGAAGGTGGTAGTCCAAGTGGTAAATCTTCAGCAAAACAATCTTTAAATTGTGCAAGGAATTATTATGCCTAGGATGCATATGTTTTTCTTTTGCTTGAAGTTCATTCACCCAAATAAAATAAGATTTACTACTTTTACGTAATGCACGTTTAGCTTGAGTATGAGTAAGCAGTGGAAAATTATTAGATGCGTACATACCATGCAATGTAATTTGTTTTCCTTGGAAATAAATTTTAATTGAATGCGTGGAATAATCTATGTCAAGATTATGCTGATGACACCAAGGCATACCTAGGATAATATCACTAGATTGCAAAGGTACAACTAGGAAATTCCTTCATTCAGTGTATTCACCAATTTTAATTTCTAAGACATGCACCTCTTGCGTTCCATTATATCTTGTGCCTAAGAATGCTGCTTTAATGCGATAGTGTGTAGAAACAGTTTGTAATTTCAATAAAATCATGTATACTACCATCATCATGCAAAATAATATTTTCTTTTCCATGCACTAAACATTTCATTGTCAACAAAGAATGTGGAGTTGGCATACCTGGTGAAATATCTGAAGGAGTAGCAATATCACCTTCATCTTCCGTAAAGTCAGGCATTTCCTCATGTTCTTGATCTTCCATTGCTCCAAGATAATTGATATGGACAGGTGGTTTCTTCGATTGGAAATTGGCTGCTAGATGTCCAGGTTGATGGCATTTGTAACAAACTATAAGTTTGACTTTAGATACATTGTTGGCAATGGCAAAAAGTCTAGGAATATTGGGATTTGGCTGTGAGGATGGCTTAGGGTTTTGATTGGTATTTGATGGCAAAGCAAGTGGTTTTGTCCAAGACTTACGGAAAGAAGATGGAAGAAAAAGACTTTGATTGAATCTTCTAAAATTTGAATTGAATTGCTTAGAACCATAGTTACCATTTGCTTGAAATTTTTGTGGACGCTTGTCTCTTCCTCGAATCTTGTCTTTAGTGTCATGAGCCAAAGAAATTGCATCTTCAAGGGTTGTAGGCTTGAACATATTGACTTCAGCCTAGTAATGTGCAAGTAGTCCAAACATAAACTTGCGCTTGTGAGTCGCTTCAGGTACGTCTTCAAGCATTCGGAGTTGCAGTGGGGCATTCCAAAATCGTTCGGTATACTGGGAAATAGGCTCACGATCTCTTTGCTGTAGAAGATCCCATTGCTTTATGGCTTTTTCATGGAATTGAGGAGGAAGGAAATTCTGCAGAAACTTCTTTTTGAAACTCTCCCATGTAGTGGGACAATCAATACTCTTGCGAACCACGATCCACCAAAGAGATGCTCGATCGACTAAATGATTAGTGACACATTTAATTTTGTCTTTTTCAGCATATGTCTCTTCATGAAAGTAATCATCAAACTGACTGATAAATGCAAGTACAGTCTTTCCATCTCGAGTTCCATTGAAAGTACAGAATTTGAAATTTCTTTTACTTATCTTTGTTTCTTAGCAGATGGATTGAGCTTCGAGCGTCGCATCAATGGTACATCGGATAAGATCTTCGGGTTGTGGTCCATCTTTGTTGGTGGTAGATTGTTGCAAATTGGCCAATTGAACTTGCAAAGCTTGTCAGGCTCTTTGTTCTTCATCAAGCTGCATCATAATTAAATCCAATTTTTGTTCCATCATAGGTTTGAGAAGATCGCCTTCAGTCACTAAATCTTCCATATTTTATTCCATCATCCTATAAAAATCCAAAAGACCTCATACTCTCAAAATCCAATTAGCGGGATGAGCGTAGCTCAAAGTCGGGTATACAAGGCTTATAGATTTTTATTTGGCTTGTACGGTCATCGTCTTTTGCGGTTGCGGAATTTGTAGTCTTCTTTGAAACTGTGTATGACCTTCTGCATGTGCTGAAACAGGTTCAACAAGTCTATGTATGTGAACAGAGTCTTCCATGGAACAATTTTGTAGTTCTGTGCTTCTGCGCAGGAATAGTCCTTATGGGAGTAATTGAAGTTAGTCTGTTTTAATCTCTGTGGACTTGTTTGACCTTTATGACTTGCAGTAATCACAAGACTTGCAAAACTTTAGTGATTAAGCCTTGGTAGAACTTGAATGACTTAAGCTTATTAAGTTTGCCAATAACTGACGACGATTTTTGAGGGGGGCCGTTTTTGTCCACCGAAAATCACGTTGATGTGCTGATGATGCTACCGATTTTTAAATTGAAGAAGCTAAGGATTTTAAAAGCTTAGTTCTAAGCTTTAACTTAAGCTTATGAAGTTTTAGATGTGGAAGCTTATATGTTGTTGACTGTGGAAAAACGAGTTAGAGAGGGAGATGTAGGAGTGGTCCTCCACCTCCTCAAGCTGGTCCTTCACGATCAGAGGCTGTAGATAGAGGTTGTTGACCACCAGGAATCCACCCTTATTGACTGTTTGTGATGAAACTCACTGTAGAGCTTGATCATTCCAGGAGCTCTGCCTTCGCGCACAATGGGTAGCGATTGGAAGCTCTCAATCTCAGCTTCACTCTAATACTACTAGTGCATGGATCGGATGCCATAAGCGCGCGTAGTGAGCGACAGAAGGTCCCCAAGAACAGAAGAACTCTACTTTTTGCACAAAACTCAAGGTAGAAAGCATGCACGACATGAACAAGAGACCAATTGGGTGCAATCTCCCCCCATGCCTTGTGTGAGCGCTCACACAAGGCATGGGGGGAGATTGCACCCAATTGGTCTCTTGTTCATGTCGTGCATGCTTTCTACCTTGAGTTTTGTGCAAAAAGTAGAGTTCTTCTGTTCTTGGGGACCTTCTGTCACTCACTACGCGTGCTTACGGCATCCGATCTGTGCACTATATTATCAAGTAACCTCATAAGCAATTTTTAGTTCAATTTCTTCTCTTGTAAGTTGTGAGAGCAATATGCTCACTCTCGAAGAGAACTTGTCGTGCCCATAACAAAGAGTGCCATGTAAAGGGATCATTCATAGATTGAATTGAAAAGGGATGTTCTTTTTTCTAAAAAAATTCATAGATAAGGGTATTTTTAAATGGGCCTTGAAGCACATGATATAGATGGTTTACATATTGTGAGTCCCCCCAAGCTCAAAATGGTCTATCCAACTTAATACATCTTCTAGTGGTAGGTTGTTGAATGCCTTTGGTCAAACCTTTGGATCTATTTTGTAGGCATGTTGTGGTTGACTATATGCCAATAAGTTTGCTAGAGTTTGGTTGGTTTGATTTATTTGAAGCATTAATGAATATATCACATGAAGCTTCTTTATATGATAAAATATTCGTGGGATCGGTCCAGTCAAGAAATTAAGTAATCAAGGAATCTAGTCTATTATTGGGGGGAGTCACTCATAGATATATGTATATATCACATGGATTCAAAATAGGAAATGTGTAAAATACTATTTTTATTCCATTTTTACATACAAAAGGATGTAATATAAAGGTATTATTTACATATTGAACAAACAAACATTTTGTTTTATTCAAAAAATTCATAAATAGGGATATTTATAAATAGTCCCTGGACAGATATGATATAGAGGATATACATATAGTGGATCCCCTCAAAGTTTATCTTCATTTTTACAAAACTAGTAGTGTTGCTTATGGGAAGGGTAAAAGTATTTTTTATAGGGTGAATTGTGAGACATCTTATAAGCAACACCCATCATCGCATAAGTGAAGTCATCGCAAGGGCCATTGCTTAAGCCATGAACTAGATTGATGCTTATAGCAATGATGTTTTCAACTTTAATGAGACAAAATCGACGTTACTAGTACCCCCCTTTTCTTATAATAAACATGAGATCAATTATTAAATCTATTCCTTGGGACAAGTTGATAAGTAATATCATATCAGTGTCCTCCTCCTCCTCCTCCTCCTCCTAGTAGGTTCTTTTGCTCTCTTTGCTTCTATTGCTTCTTCCTCTTCCGCTACTTAGCATTTCCTCTTCTTCATCTAAGCATTCTTCTTATGAATGACATTTGATATGAATTGGATGAAGCCTTAAAAAAGCTTCTTGGAGGGAAAGTTCCTATCCTATGGTCTATCCAACCTATCAAAACATAACAAAGAAAATTAGACAAGACAAGAGAACTAAGCAAGTTCTAGTCTTAAAACGGCCAATGAATTCCTCAACTCTACTTATGCCGATAGACATGATTTGCCAAGATCCACATGCCTCAATCCCATGAGGCCACACATAAGAAATGTATCCCTTTTTGCTCATTCCTCCAAGCCAAAAGTGAGTTCTCTCTCTCTCTCTCTCTCTCTCTCTCTCTCTCTCTCTCTCTCTCTCTCTCTCTCTCTCTCTCTCTCTCTCTCTCTCTCTCTCTCTCTCTCTCTCTCTCTCTCTCTCTCTCTCTCTCTCTCTCTCTCTCTCTCTCTCTCTCTCTCTGTGTGTGTGTGTGTGTGTGTGTATCGAAACATGGTGCAAAAAAGAAAGCTACCAAATAACCTTTCAAAGATAAGAAACTGTATGGAGTTATCAAGTGTGTACTATATTGGGTTAGGGTCTTTAACATGATGTGAAGTATGCACGTTTTAATTGACACCACCATGATTTCCAAATATTGTAATGCACCGCACTTGCATGAATATGCATAGTAGCAATGACGATGTGCAAGTCTTTCACTTCCGTTACTTTTAGACAATCAAACCCTATCACAAACATTACATTTCATCATGCCATGAATACACGCTAAGCTACAACCCTAAATTGTCCTCATGTAAGTTAATCCAAAACTTTCAGTCTTTGTGTCTTGAAATGTAAATGTAGACAATAAGACAAGTAAAAAGTTTCCCCTACTTTCCTCATGAAGTATGTGAGTTTCTTTCTATGTTTGCATTGTAAAAGCCAGTTATGGTAGCATAGGTAATCTAGCAATCCAACATCAGCATGGCTTTCTAGGTGGTGTGTATGCTTGCACGTTGCTTGCATGAAGCACCTTTCTTGAATAATAAGGAAAACAATACATAATTCAAATTTTAATGCTAGAATTGCAATTTTAATGCCAGTCTTTGGCTTTTATTGGTGAATTGTCTTGGGTTGTTGAAGCCCAATGGCATGAAGGTGAAGCCCGAAGCTAAAGCTCATCCTCAAGTGGATACAATATTGCTATGATCACATTTTTTTAAAAAGAGAAAATACAAATTGGCAATGAGTGTATGCAGATTTGTAGCATGGCAATGTGAATAAGAATGGCGTGCATGTGTGCACATCGAAGCATATACTACATACTTAATAGCAATGAGAACTATATCAATGTCTATTTTTTATGCACTTTTGAAAAAATTAATAGCATCACTATAAGCGATGGTACAATCATCAATTAAGAGAATACCTTAGACAAGAGTTTTGGCTTTATTGGCACCATCAAGATTAGAGATATGCTTGCAAAACCCTAGTATCTTTTTTCTTCTTTTTCTTGTTGCTACTTTTACCGTAGAAAAATGATTGTAAGGAAAAACCAATATTTGTTACGTGCTAGGACTCACAAGCTTTTTTCTTATCAAATCCATGCTCAATTTGGAGTTCTATGTCAAAAGTTATTTCAGAAATGAGTAGGGAGATAGAGGAGAGCATGAGGTTCCACCTTCGTTAGGCCTAGAGGAGTCCTTTAATAGTTGATTGAAATTCATGTGAGATATATATCCATGCATAATGTTGCCCAATCTCCTCATAGGAAACTTCAAGCTTAGTTGAATATAGAAATCTTGATTCCACTTCACAAGGGAAGCATACATACATCACCCCTAACACCAATCTATAACTTACTTAAGAAAGATGAATTTGCAATTAATCAAAGGTAATGGGGGAGATGGGGGAGAGTGTAACTCAATTCCCCTAGCCATAAGGTAAAATCTCATCTTTGGACCCCTAAAATAGTATTGAATATGGTAATTAGTCGTTTCAAGTTTGGGAGCATCGTGAACTAAGTAGCTTTATTTAGTAGTATTTGAAAGTTACTGAGTTATCATATCTAGCCAATGCTAGGCATTCAATTGCTAAGACCACCTCCAACTTTCCTTGATTGGTTTTACTTTAGTTTTATAATGAAGCAAAGTATACTATCATACTATGGAAACACATAAAAAGTAGCTTCCTTTTATTATCACATTAAACAAGGTTTGTTAAACTTAAGATTTAGCACATGATAAAAAATTTGAAAATAAATACTCTATTTCACAATGATATGATCAAAACTATCACTTCATAGAGTGGTGCAAAAACTGCCTCTCCACATAGAAAATACAGTTTAGCCTAGGATAGTGTTAGAAGTGGTCATATCACAGGTTCATGGGTGCCCATGACCTAAGTTATTCACACACTCTTTATTTTTTATTTGGTAATTGTCCAACCTAGTATTTTATAATAGGAAAAATCCATTATTTATGTGTACACTTGTACTTGTAAATAGTTGGCCTAGAGAGGAGCTTGTGGATTGTGTGACCTGGTGCTCAACCATTGTACTCTTGTCATAGTGAATTCCTATTCTCCATTACATATTCTTGCACATTATCTCTTTCATAGATCTTATGGTTTACATTGTTTTGCTATGTTTTTTGCTCTTCGAGAAGAGCCAAGAGAGCATTGTGTGCTAGATGAGACACAAGACAAGACCATGAGCTCTCAGTGTGAGATGTCATGGTTGAGAGATTTCATGGAGAGAGGACATTTGATTCCTCACCTCTCATATTATTTTCCTTTGCCACAAAAGGTAAACATATGCCTTCCTTCCCAAGGCTCTTCTTTAGTTTGTTATTGTTGTGTATGGCTCTTCTCACTTGAATGGTTTTAGATTTCTTCTTCGTGTCCTTCATTGCTCCTCTTTTTGCTTTACCTCTCTTCCAAAGATCTTCTTGAGTTTTCATATGACTTGAATCTTGTTTGGTCTTAAAATCCTCTTTGAATTCATATCATGTGGTGATCCCTGATAAAACATGCTTTAAGAGACATGTTTCATGCTCATACACTCATGAATGAAAAGAAATATACAATTTGGGGTCCATGAGATGCACTCATTCAAATAGTGAAAATATACTCAAAGATTTATGATTGAGGAATATAATGTGCCTAATTCATTCTTTGTGCATATGCTCAATGCATTTAATGCAAACACAAATCTTTTTAATTTATCCCTTCCTTAGCTTCACCCTCCCAAGAAGTCAAAAAGGTTCTTCCCTCCACGTAACACCCTCACATTTCAATCTCACATTGAGTGGGCCTTGTCAATCCCATCTCATAATTGATGAAGGCCTACACAACCCTCTCTATTTCACTATCTTTGTCTCCCTCATCACTCAATTCTTCAAGCTATTTTAACGCTGGTATTTCAACTTCAATTGACTAATAGTAATAATAAAGCTTCCTTACCCCATAAACTAACTTGAAAGGTAAAAATCCTATGGTTTCTCTTTTAGATAAACAATAAGCCCATAAACACTACAAGATACAAGCCATGTACTAATGTTTAAAGTGACATAATTATTCATCCTAAATATTTTTTCCATCATCACTAAAATCATTGATAAACATGTCTCTACAAAATTATTGCAATGTGCATCATAATTTGTGTCACTATTTGCATCACAAATAGTGACACACATTGCAATGCAAACATTGTGACACATATTGTGATAATTTTTGTGACACATACATTGACGTGTATATGTTTATTTGTGACTCTAATAGTGACGGTTACACTAGAGAAAACCCTTCCAACCACATGTGCTAAGTAATGTTGCATAAATAATTTATAAATTGAGCTTACAATTGTTGTCAAATCACATACATCGGGAGATGCTAAAAGAAAAGTGTTTGTTGTTCAATTTCCAAATAAGTATAATATTGACAATGACATCTCATAAAATTACATGGAAGAGAAGTGAGACTGTGCCTCTCTACTACATATCGAGTCTCCAACCTTGTGGGATTGTGGTTTGTGATCGAGTGCTATAAGGAAAACAAAATTGCATTGTTAGAAATAATTTTATTAGTATAAGTACTATACTAAATAAGAAAGTTAACATAACCAAAAGAAAACCTACGAAATGCTCCAAATAAGTTCTATGTCTTCCACTCCCAAGATGATGCACGACCCCTACCTCTAGCCATGCACTCATCACCTCCTCCTACTCTTGCCATTGTCCTAATAGAGAATTTGTGGTCTCCTTCTTAATTCTTCATCACTCCTCTGCATCCAACTACTCAAGATTTGGAGCACCACCCTTGATTGCAGTGTGTGTGTACATCCGACCATCTATGTGGCATATATGTGCACATACAATCCATCATCCATCTAGTGGAGAACTGATCAACCACTATAGGTACCAAGAACTCCTCATCCAAGGATGTGACCACATATTCCATGCCTCCAACTCTGGCATGCTTCTCCAATGGTCTAAAACATTGTGCCTAAATACCCATTGGCACAGCTCCCTCATGTGTGCCATCACTCTCCTTCCCTCAATATTCATGGTCATGGCACCAATTTCCTCATCCATTAAGTATTTATACCTTGATGGGGTGTGTCTAAGATGTGCCCCTCCCATCTACAACCACACTCCTGGGAATAACCAAGAGACCCATGTCTTTTTGGCATACTTGCAAAGGTAGTATCTCTCGGAGTAGCACCCATAGGGGTTCCACCTCTATAGGAAACTGTGCAAAACCTAAATTCTAGAGAGTGGATGTCCCTATAGGTGTAGAAAATCTTGGAGGTGATAAGTGTCCACTTGACCATTAGGATAGAGACACTGCATTAGCGTCTCCACAACATGCACATGAGCCACACTCTCTAGAACCAGTATGGGAGCAAAGAGTAGCAACTAGCCACAAGGTTGCCATAGCATATGTATCTCCACAACACCCCCTAGATCAACCCCTAGAACAAGGAGGAGAGAAAGTCTATGGTTCTCCGAGGCATCCACCATAACCACCACCTCCACCGCTCAAGTAGCCTTCCTCTATGGCTAGTCTAGAGCATTGACTCTGTTTGCTAAAGATTGACATATTGACGTGTGCCAAGGTAGAACACAGTGAATGCCCAAACGATAATCAAGACAAGCCATATCTCTAAAGTGCACCATCTAATCTGGAGACATATGTGTAATGATCTTCTACAGCTCCTCATCTGTCATCCCTTAGCTCATCCTACTCTCTATATTGTCTACAAAGACTTGCACATCCAATTTTATGATGTCAGTACACTTGATATAAGGGTAAAGGTGAAGATGATAATATATATTTGAAAAGAAAGATGTTGGTTAAAAAACATGTAATAAAATATTGATATAAGAAAATAGTCAATGATTTTGATAAGCGGATACAAATATGACTGCTCCCATGATGTTTCTAGTTCACTAAGACTCCATGATTCTTGGTTTTCTTTCTACACATAACTATCATGATCATTATCATCCTTTAATAATCACCAGTAGGTGCATACCAACTGCTCATCTCATCAAAAATAACATCCATGCTCACTCTGAACTCACGTGTGACAGGGTTATAACAACGATACCCTTTTCTGCTCTAAAGAATAACTAATAAAATTACATTTTTTAGCATTTGGATCAAGCTTCTTTCGTAGCTCATATGGCACATGAATATATGCAATATAGTTAAATGCTTTCAAGTATGATACATCGCACTTCTTTTCGGTATAGCATTCTTCGGGGGTCATCCCATGAACTAAAGCTATGGGAGTTCTAATCATAATATAGACAGTAGTATGAACAACTTCTGACCAACTGCATATTCTTTTTAGCCATCAATGCATGTACAACTTTTGTAATATGCCTATTTTTTCTTTTCGCAATCCCATTTTGCTATGGGGTATACCCACAAGTAAATTGCAACTTTATCCCATGAGACTTCAAGAAGCCACTAAACTCATTAGAGAGGTACTCTTCCCCCCCATCTGATCTCAAGCACTTAACTTTCAAGCTTGTTTTTTTTTTCAACAGCTGCCTTGAAATATTTGAAGTGCTCAAATACATCACTCTTTTCCTTCATGAAATATACCCATAGCTTCCTTGAATAGTCATCAATAAATGTGACAAAGTATTTACTACCACCAAGAGATAAATTATGTGTTGGCCCCCAAACCTCTATATGCAAAACATTACAAGTATATTTCTTCTCACTTCTCTACCATGCAAAAAGGGTTGTCTTACCTACTTACCAAACTAACATGCTTCATACACTTTATGAAATTCTACAACTCTAAAGGAAGCAAACCCTATAACCAATCCTTTGGACTACATTAATTTCAGCCTTTGCACATTTGCATATCCAATACGTTTATGGCCTATTTCAATGTCTACAACCACTCCTTTTCCTTTAGCATACTTAATAGCAGTATTCATTGCAGAAATTCCAACATCTAAAGTGAACATGTGTCCAACTCTACCTCCTTTTGCAACCAACCTGCACTTATCATTAAAGTCTTCTACAAAACAACCTTTTGCATTGAATTGAACCCGCAACCCTTGCTCTACCATTTGCCCAATAGACACTAAATTATTTGTGGTTTATGGCACATGTAATACATATATTAGACTCTTTGTTTGGCCATCATGCAAGGACAAGGGAACCTTTCCAATGTGTAAAATTGGGTGGCATGAATCATCACGTGTCTGCACATAACCTAGATTTTGTAAGTCTGGCATCTCTCTGAACCATTCCACATGATTGGTCATACGATTAGATGCACATGAATTGACATACCATACATCATCATGTGTCCCCTTTCTTGTAACTATATTCATCATATGATGCATAACAAATAGATGCTCATTTTTGTCTTCATTATGTCATGAAGACAATGCATAGTTTCCTTGCTGCAACTTACCACTACAAATATCATCCTTCTTAGCATAACAATGGGCTACAATACGACCTATTTTGCCACAATAATGGCAAACAATAGCAAAATTTCTAGAACCCCAGTTTCGCCATCCACCTCTTCCTCTAGAGCTCCGCCTGCCTCTAAAGTGTCCTTGGCCTCCTAAAACCTACATTTCACTGAATTGGTGATTTAACCTATTTTGTTGATTATCACTAGTAGATCCCATACCACGGCCTCTCAAAGAGGATTTACCATGTCTACTTTCCAAACTTGAGGAAAATGCTTCGACCTGTTCACCATTTCTTTCAGATGAGCCACCCTTCATATTTATCTCTTCGTCGGTAATCATGAGAGAAACCAGCTCATCAAAATTTAGAAATGGCTTCCATACATTTACAGAAGTGATGAATGATTTCCAAGCCTTCTTATTATTAAGGCCACTCAAAGTGGATAAAACCAAATCATCATCATCAGGCATTGCATCACTTGTTGCTAAAGCATCTACAATGCTTCTCACCTTCAAAACATACTCATTAATAGAAATTTTCCCTTTCTTCAAGGTATTCAACCCTTTCTTGAGTTGAATCGTCATCAATGTCTGCACGTGTTGAGCTTGCCATCTCAACAGAAGACCCCTTCCACTTGACCGTCTATGCATAGTTTTAAAAAAATTTAAAGTTGTAAGTTATCATAAGTTGTATAGGGCTCCTAATAAAGAAATAAATTTTTTGTAGATAAGAAACTATATGTATCAAGTGTGTGATATATTGGGTTAGGGTCTTTGATATGATGTGAAATAAGCATACTCTAATTGACATGACTATGATTGTTAAATGTTGTAATAGACTAGACTTACGTGAATATGTATACTAGCAATGATTATCTGTAAGCTTTTCACTTCCCGTACTTTTAGCCAATCAAAGTCTATCACAAACATTATTGTTTGTCATGCAATGAATACATGCTAAGCCGCAACCCTAAAATATCATCATGTAAGTTAATCCAAAACTATGAATCTTATGTCTAGAAATGTTAATCTGGACAATGATGCAAGTAAAAGGTTTCCCTTACTTTCCTCATGAAGTATATGATTTGCTTTCTGTGTTTGCATTATGGTAGCATAGGTGCTTGCTTACTTGGTAACAAAACCATCACTTTGTAGAGTGGTACAAAAACTCTCTCTCTACATAGAAGACACTATCTACCCTAGGATAGTGTTAGAAGTGGTCATATCACAAGTTCATGGGTATTACCCAGGACCTAATTTATGGGCACTCTCTTTACTTTTTATTTGATAATTGACCAACCTATTTCCTTTCATCCCTTGAGGGGTTCTCGCTAATGTTACTTTCAAAAAAGCCACATCAAGCCCCTATAACCAACACAAATCTTGTTCATACATAGATTAATTCTTCAATATACTATAGGCTTATAAAGTCTTTTGCAAACATATAACTAATATGAGAGAGAGCATGTACATAGCTTATTCAATTATTTTTCAGATAGAGAGAGAGAGAAATTCATGTGCATGTCTTGCAATTCGATGCATCAAGATGGCCCTTGACAATTGAAGATACTTTAATGATCTTTTAACTAAGGCGAGAAAACCATGTTTCATTCCCAAATCTATTGTTGGTATTCATTAATAACCAAGGTTAGTTTGATATTATTTTGATTATAATTTTAACTATTACAACCCATTATAATGATTTTATTTTAAAATAGTAAATCATTTACTTATTATATTAGGAGATTTTATTCCTTGAGTTAAAAAAATCACTCGTGCACAAGGCTCAAGACTATCATTTTTTTGAATAGCTAAATAGAATTCTAAATACTCTAATAATGAGTTTTTACGTTACTAATGCACATTTTTTAAGTATTTGTTCTATTATTAGATTAGATTTAGCAAATCTATACTTCACTTTGAAGATATCATTAACCTAGATTAAAATCAAAAACTTAATTTCCAATATTTAAATTTTAAATTTTATTCTTTTTTAATATCCAATACAAGACAAGCATTTCCATTATTAGATCAATTTGTTATGGTACATGGTAAAAAGAATAACATTTACACTCTTCTTTCTCTTTATATCATGCTAACCATTATCATACATGCATGTAATTTGTATATACCTACATATATCTATATATTTACACACACACACACATTCTCTCTCTCTCTCTCTCTCTCTCTCTCTCTCTCTCTCTCTCTCTCTCTCTCTCTCTCTCTCTCTCTCTCTCTCTCTCTCTCTCTCTCTCTCTCTCTCTCTCTCTCTCAATTTTATATTTACTAATATCTCTTTGAATATCATTTGAAGCCCAAATATATTTATATTAGGTTTTAATTAGTTTTTAATATGTTGGACTTTAGTTTAGCTTCATAAAAAAGAATATCCTCTAGTTACACATGAGAAAAAATGAACTAAAAAATGGACCCTTAAAAATATTATAATTTAAGAAGTGGGCCTTTTGAATTGTCCAATAGGAAAGTTAGATATTGACATCCATGGAGGGTGAATTTTCTCTCTCAAATCTTGGGTTTTTTTATTTAAAAATGAGCTGGTGAGGGATTTTAGAAAAGGGAGAGTGAATAGGGTGCAAATAAGTATCTCTATACATGTATTTCCCCTCCCCATTTTTAGTAAATTTTCAATTTTACCCTTTTTCTCCCATAAAATTGATTCAACCCAAAAATTGAGCAACATACCACTTTTCCTCTCTTTTCTATTCTGGTGAATTTTCATCCCCATTGAACCTCTCTAATAAGAGTATCAAGATTTTGATCATTCGACCTACCTCTACAGTTTCTTCTCTGTATAGATCTAAAATTTAGGCAAAACATAGGTGCTCATCTCTTTTTGCATTTTGTCTTATCTCTCATTTTTTTAAAAGAGTTTAATATATTTTCTAGCTCTTGTTATTGTTTTCTTGTTGCGGAGGTTGGGAAATGGTTATATGTGCTCATCTCTCTTTCTTTCAACAAAAATTGATTTGGGAAAGAGGTTATAGGTTCTCCTATGTGTGTGCGTGTGCGTGTGCGTGTGCGCGTGTGCGTGCGCATGCGTGTGTGTGCAAAATCAACACAAGGTTAACCAAAGATTCCATCTTGTTTTTAGTAAATTAGCTTATAGGTAACTTTTCTCTCTTTTGTGTTATTTAAATTCCTGTGAGCAAATAGTTATTTTTTATTATTACAAGTGATTCATGATTCAAAAAATTCAGTCATTGCTTTCTCATATATATCATTTTTAATAGGTTTTGATTGTTATTGTTGCAATCAATAGAGAGCAATGTAAATATTCTATCTTATAAGTAAATCTTCCCTCTTTCTTAGTGTGAAAATCTATATGAATGATTTGATATTTTAGTTTTCATTGAAGTGCTATATTTCTATAACATGTAGGTATTTTGCAAGGTTTAGGTGAAGTATATATCTTAATCTACTAATTTTCTATGTTACCTCCCTTATGTTAGACAACATGGGTTGGAAGTTAAGGTTTAGAAATCCTATGAAGTATCAATCCTATGTGTCCATTTGGATTCCAAACCATTTGGCTATGATCCATGTAAGTCTTATATCATATCATTCATATAACATGCGGTGTGCTGGAGCTGAGGTTGAGTCGTACAATATCTCAGGTATTAATCTAAAGTGTCAATTTAGATTTGCATGCCATTTGGCCACCATCCTTGCAACAAATACTTTGTAATACCCACATGTTCATACAATGTATTAAGTTAGATTAAACTTTGTTCATTATAATGAAGTTTCTTTTTGTAAAATTCTTTTGAGTATTCTTATACTATTCCTTCCATTCTCTCTTATGAAGATGCTATGATCAATTTGATGCTTTGAAATTGAATTTGCACTTTATGTCAGTGCACATATTGATATGCATTTTGATATCAATGTTTGTGTCTGGCTACAAAAGTATGAATATCTCTTAATGCCATTGTTGATTCATACAGTATATTGGTGGTTACTAGTTGGACTTTAAATGCTTGTTATTTTAACACATACTTCTTTACATGTATTGCCTAGGTTATAATGTGTAAAAGAAGAGGAGGATTCTGTCAATAAAAGTACATAATAGGAAAGATGAAGAAGGGAATTGGACCATAGATATGTATCATTGCTCAGCTTGAGTATATATGCATCCAAGCATGAAGGAACTTTTGAGGTGAAAGAATCTACAATTGAATATGTATCAAAGCATTTTGGAGGGTAAAATTTTAGCTCTCAAAAGAAGGTTGATTCTCACCTTGTAATATAGCTATTGGTACATCATATATTCATGCATAAACAAATACATGTTGCACCCATTGTAACTATCCAAAAAAACCTTGCAAACAATAAGTCTTTCCATCACATTGAGAATGAGAAATTTCATGATATCTACATGACTAATTGTCTTGTATTTACAAAAGTATACCCTTTGGATTGCTGGAAATGGCAAAATGTTCAAAGTTTTACATGTTCTTTCAAGTGTATCAAATCAAAAGTAGTAGATTTCTTTTTGAGAGGCATAATGTCAATAGCTTGTAGATAACCTTGTCTTTTTCTATGATTCCAAACACAAATTGCCCAAGGGGATCAAGAATAGCCATTGTGTAGTTGCGACATTTTGTACATGTGAAGCACATAAATTTTAGCAAACATATTAAAGTCTATGAACCAAGACATACACTGACTCAAAGAATGTGTACCTAAGCTCATTTATACCAACTGTACATTTTGTGCATATATTCAAGGAATGTGAGGGTTTTAGATGTACTAGAAGCATATACATAATAAAAAGTGCATCGAAGGACTATATAATAAGAATTCTAGGCAAAACTTGGACATTGAAAATCACTCATAGTCCTAACATAGTAGAGTGTTGAGTCACAACAAGGGACATGGTTTTCAAGTAAATTTTCACTCTTTTAACTTATTATATTCTTACTTTAGGGTTACTCAATGAACGTTCCTTTCCAATTGCATGTATTTTGTTGCATGACAAACTTTATGCTTGCCATTCAAGTATCACAGATGGAGGTGCTCTAGAATGAATGATCATCCCTTGGTCAACAAGATAAACATGATAGTATAGTTGTTGATGTTATTGTCATCTATGAGCATTATGAGTCCAAGTGTTGTAGTTAGAGAATGATTGGCCCTCGACTATAATACACTAGGAAATTGCAGTATTAATAGAGAATTCACCTACTAGCTTCTATTTCAAATTAGATGGTACAAAGATTTGAATCCAAGTTGAGGGTAAAATTATTGATGAAAAGTGTATGGCTTCACATGTTTTAGAAATTTTGGAGACTCCTTAAATGTCCCAACTCCATAAGTTGCAATATCCAACATGATTTAGAAATTATTATGACTTCATGTTTTAGAAATTTTGGAGACTCCTTAAATGTCCCAACTCCATAAGTTGCAATATCCAACATGATTTAGAAATTATTATGACTTCATTATGGAGTTAGAGCTAATGGAATAAATCTACTTTGCAAAATCTTACACTCACTAATATTCTATTTTTTTATTTTTCAATTTCTTATATGTTTATGCAATTGTATTTAGAACTATTTGAACATGCATATGCATAATTTAAATTTTAAGATAAGGTGCATGCATCTAATAGCCCATTGAGGGACAGAAACACCTCCCCTAATCTTAATTTTTTAGAATACGTATACATACAACTTTTAATCAAAATAAGACACATATAACCTTTTTAAATCAAGATAAGATGCATATACCCAAACATCCATCTGGACATGGGAAAAATGCACTTTCCCTCCAACATCAATTGATAGAGTATACGTATATTCTTGAAATTTATAGTATCATTTTTCTGAGATACAACGCATGCACACATACACCTATGTGTTGAGAGAGAGAGAGAGAGAGAGAGAGAGAGAGAGAGAGAGAGAGAGAGAGAGAGAGAGAGAGAGGACTCCTTTCAAATATTAGTTGATACAATGTGTAAGTGTCACATTGACATGTCTAGACATGCATATCAACTTTACAAAGATGCTAGTTCAAAACATAACTAAATATAGTGTGTGTATAGTCCTTTAATGGTTTAAAACTTAGGGTTTCTAAGATAAAACTAGTTTGGTTTTGCTTCATTGTTTCATTTCACACATTCTCTCTTCATCTCTTCATCTCCATCAGATCCCTCCTACCTATTGTGATCGATGCTTGCATACACTTTGACAAGTGGATACATGACACTCACTTTTATACCCAAGGTAATGAGGTCTTTGAGGTTTTCTAAAAGGTGTTCAACCTAGAATGCATACTCTTACCTTTAGGTTTTCTCAAATATCTTCAATCTAGAATGTGTACTCTCACCATTAGATTCCCTTTAGGCCCTAGAAGACTTTATGAATACAATCACCACTTGCACATACTCCATTAAGGGATCCAACATTACTCGGGTACCTTTGGAATAACTCGTGGTACTTCAAGATGAGAGGGACCACCAAAAACTAGTAAACAAGTGTTTGGCCCACACCGATTCTTCACACAAGGCATGCACTATTTCCATGGGGAGTGCACAAGACCTTTGGAGCTCATGGAGTGTGACTATGCATTGTGGTCTACCTCCTTATGTTGAATACCCCCATAAAGGAGGATAGTGATGAAGATACAATTCCAAAGGTTACTGCTATCACATATAGGGGAGAAGAGCCACTTTAAGTGCTAATAAATATTCAAGAGGAACATCCAAGTGGTAAAGAAAGGGTTGGCTCTCATTGTGCCATCCTCTTTAGAAGAGTCACTTTAAGTGCTAATAAATATTCAAGAGGAACATCCTAGTGGCAAAGAAAGGGTTGGCTCTAATTGTGACATCCTCTTTAGAAGAGCCACATTTCGACAAATCTAACCTTACCTCCTTGGCACCTATTGAAATAGCTGGCTCACGATACTTGCTTCTATCCAATGTGCTACAACATCTAGAGATAAATGAAGAAGAGTTGTTTTTTATCCTTGTTAGGGATTCAATGGATGACTTGATTGATTATGATTACATGGATGTGCATCTAATGATGGTGAAGATTGGAAGATATAATGGCACAAGCTTAGATATAATGACTGCTATCATAGTAGCATAGGAGCATTTTGCCATGCTGAGGCAAATTACATTATACCCAAGGCTGAATGTGATACATTACAGCATGATCTATTCAAACTAAGACCCGAGGTTACTACCAAGGAATTTGTGGATCCCTCTATCCAAAAGAGTGTCTCATTAACACATGAGAAGATGGAGATATGGGATGAGCTGGAAATGGTAAGATCTCTAACTACCATACATTTGCATGAGACAAAACTTGAGTGTAGGGTGTATTGGCAAGTCCCCATGAGTCCATTAGTGCACAATGCACCCTATGATCAAGTTTTGTTGCACTCCGATAAATCAGATAAGTTAGTAATCTTGTTTTTTAATTGACCATGTGGTTTAGGATATATTGTATATAGGTGAGTTTGCATCAAGGGAAGAAGGATCTTAGCATGTGGACCAGCAAGGACACAGCTCTTAAGGAGTATGTTAGTAACCTTATTGTTGATATAGTGGTCTTCCATAAAGAAATGCTCACCAGGAGGGGAGGAAAAAATCAAGAAAATTTGGGCATTCACCAAGTTTGAACCTTTCTAAGCAATACTTGTAAAAACGGCCAGCTTGGAAAAGTGGTGCTAGTCAAGCGGTTAAAGGTGCTTTATTTATTCAACCAAGGGTGCGATGGAGCAATGTATGTACTCTCTACATTAGGTGAGCTTTCCAAAGTGACAAACCCACTTCTCCTAGGGAAGAGCTGAAGGGGAAGCGTGCCATTTTTGAAGCAAATAAAGAACTTCTTTTTGCATCTAAATGCACCTCCTCTCCACCATTAAAAAACTAAGGAATGAATGAGACTTATTATTTGCATATTCTTATATCAGGCTTTTTTATTAGTCATTGATATCAACTATTACATGTATCTTTCTTGATGAATACTAGATGTTTTGCTTTGTTCTAATAATTATAAATTCATTAAGTAAATGTGTAGTTCACGCAAATGTCATGATAATGTATAGTACGTGAACATCTAGTGACATGCTATATCTTTACATGTAATAATGTATAATGCATTTGTGTACATTGGTGTAATAAAACTTAATTATGTAAACATATGGTACATACACATGCGATTGCATATATACAATAATATATACAATAACAAAATTGTTGTCTATACAATACACATGTGACACATCATGTACAATACGTGTACTTACTACTATTTGTAATGCATACATACCTTAAACATAAGTTTGTAGTTGTGCATTTGAAGAAACAAAGCAAAAAAATCTATTCAAAATTATTAGAATTAAGTACACATCACATGAGACAAAATATTTAAATACATTCCATTTTCACAAAGTATACAAAATGTTTCAGCTTTCCAAGACACAGTATATATCGCAAGACCTTGCATTACAATTGGTATCATCCTATGGGAAACATCCATTGTCGTGTCAAAGCCAAATGATAAAGTTTCAAAACTTTACATGCACATGCTTTAGATGGCCAAGACCAAATTTTTTTATCAAAAAAAAAAAGCTAGCAAGGCCTCGGTCCAAAGATTAGTATCTAGAGCCACTATTCTTCTTCTACTAATAAAGTAGCTCCAAACACCAAATTTCTCATCACATTAGTATGAAGTTTGGTATCTTTAAAATTATCTTACCTAAAATTATGAACGAATCAATAATAGGGGAATTAACATTGCAATTGTTGGTTCTTAGAAATTTCACACCACATAGACTATACAAAGGCATCAAGAGAAAAGTATACAGCAAGAAATGACAACTTTTTGTAAGCGTTTCTTGTTAAAATTAGCAAGGATAACAAAAACTACAATTAAGTAGTAAAAGATATAGCAAAGATGTGCATTAAGTTGACAATGAAGGCAGAAGGCAAAAGCTTTATTCATATCTTTAGGTTGGTATAATAGTTTTACAATGGGACATAGTCACAAGTCTTGTGCACCTGGAGAATATTATTTCAAAAAAAACTATGAAAACACGAGATCTAGAGCATGGCAACTATGGTGGCTCATAGACATAGACTAGATTCATGTAGGCACTGACATGACAGAGACCAAGAGACTTGACTCAAGAACAAAGAACAAGCCTATACTAAAGTACAAAGTGACAATGACATTGCATTCATCTCATATGAAAATGACAAGCAAGTACAATGTTAGATAGAGTTGGGTAGGTGACAGTCTTTCCCTCTATGCCTATGGGATTCCTACAGCCTACATGTCCTTAGCCCATCTGCTCTTACAAAGAGGCAGCATGGATGTGATTGCAAATCCCAACAAAGACAGCATTACAAAGAGCATTTATTCCAATGCAATGAATGCATCCTTCACTTCTTGAAGATTTCTTACAAGTTGAAAGTCCTTGGATTAAAATAATGCACTCTACATATATTGTATAATATTGAGTATCAATATCATTAAGTTTACCAAAAAACCCTTTGTATCCCCCTGTAGAGCATGAAGATATTCTTTTGTGAAGAGATTGGCCCTATGCCAAAAACCACCTCCTACTTTCTACTTAGTAGAGGCCTTGCACAATCTCACAAAAAAGTCTCAAGAAGCTAGTCTTTGAAATGATAATATCAAAAGAGCATTGATACTTCCTGATTTCTCGTAGGGCCACTTTACCTAGCCTCCACTTTCGTTTCTTGTGGGGATGCTAAGGAAGATCCCCTCAAGGCAGCTTGAGGAAGCTGGGTTAGGTTGAGAAGGGAATGGTCCATTCGTGGGCTACAAAGGGGGATTTTATTTTTGCGGGCTTTCATTTTCGTTCTTTTCTAATCAATCTCTTTTTTTTTAGCTTTTTCGTGCAACATATCCATTCTACATATTACTTAAGGAGTATGACACGTTGCATTTACATGAACACACATCAAGAAAACAAAACCAACGGAAAACTAGTAAAATATATTCGTGTCAAATAGTCGCAAGGTACACTCTTCCTAAAAACAAATCAAAGATCCCAATGCATGTAATCTCTTAGACAAAATCGGGCATAGTCACATGACGAAGTGTATAATAAACATATAAAAGTAGTAACAAAATGAAATGTCTAGAGTCTCTCGAAAAAAAAAAACACACTCTCTCTCAGCATGGTACCGGTCCACACACTATGGTGGACAAACACTCCCCATAGAGCACATCATCTATTTCTAGACACATGCAATGTCTCATCTCCTCTGCACTGGCCCACGCCAAACCACCACACCCTGCAAACACATCCAAAACATAGTCGTAGCATTTCGTAAATGTAGCTAGTAACCACCTAACCATATCACCAATCGAGATACAGAATCTTTGTGGCCATGCAAGTAGAAACAATGAAAATACCATACAAGGTAACCTGAGAGCAAAAACATCCAAGACTACTTACCGATAGAAAAGATGACACCTCTCTGCTCCGCCTCTGACAATGACACCATCAACGTCCATGGGAAAGACACAATCATCCATCATGTAGCTACGATACGCTGGAAACAATCTCTCTGAAATCTTCTCCCCAACCTCTCTATCGTAGCAAGGCACAACATGACCAGCACAATGCCAAAGACACACAGTAAGATCAAGTACCTATTCACGAGTGGAAATAGAATAAGTGATCCATGTTTTTATTTAAAGCATGTAACAGAAACTTTATTTAGAACATACAACCATACGTTCAACGTATCCAACTTTGTTATCTTACCGTCTCTCTAGTAACGGGATGTCGATAAGCCTTGGAGTCACACATGAGTGTCCAAGTCCGGTGAAGCACAAGCCCCACTCTTGCTGCATCCGTAATAAACTCACCTATATGCTCTGCTAAGCACATAGTGACTAAGAATCCCTGGTCGGCCAAATACTCGCGAGCAAGGTCCATACAACCCATAATTAGACCCTTTGAGAACGTGTTCCACTTGGGAATAGTCATGCCCTCTACAAACAACATTGGCATTATTATATATGAGAAGTGAGTTTGATGTAAACCTTGTGTGATAGAACGCATAACTTACCCAATGGGATGGTACCTAGAGCATCCACAAGCAAGGTCGTAGGAAAATCCGCAAATATCAATCGAGCCACCTCTTGACATGGAACTCCATCTTTGTTATAAAGATGCATCTTTTGTGTTGCAAAAAACTTGTTGATGCTATACACAAAACAACATAGTCATTAATGCAAAGTAAACGATGATGCAATGCTATATGCAACATGTAAATTGATGGTCTTGCAATATGTAGTTGTCATGTCTACCTATCAAGGGCAAATCTATCAATTTGGGTCACATCCACTAATAGAGCATCGACATATGTTTGATACTAGAACCCTGCAACAATTATTTCAAAGTAATTTATTTTTAATAATCATACACGACTATCTTCATGGGCGACCAATAAAGCACATGAATTTCAAGTTAATATAAGACTTCTCACCTACTAAACGGGTCATAGGTCGCCTCTCCCAATTCTCTCAACCAAGAGATGAATCTGCAACAAAGGAGGTGGTGAGCGCCATAGAGGACTCTGGCACATTTTTTCTCCCTGGATTACCTTGAGTACCTTGGGTGGCATGTGTAGCATCCTTGCTAGCTTCACTAGCCTGAGTACTTCCTTCTACACCTTTGGTATCCTTGGTTGCTTGCTCCTCTATAGTGGTGGGTGCGGTAAGCGGTTCATGAGTATCAACTTCCTCCTTAAATCCTACATAGTATCATTCACCCTTAGATTCCCATGCATGAGCACAAAAACTATTGCTACAAAAGCGATGAGATGTTTACATAGATTGAAGTGCTTACTCTCATACAGATCTTTCTCTTGCTTAGGGATAACCCCCACAGGGTAATCCAGCCACCAAGGGCAAATACTTGCCTCCCATGCCGTCAATTTTCTCTCACGTAATGATGGAGAATACATAGTGTTCTCGTCACGAACATCAATCCACTCTCTTGTGAATTGCGGAGCTGCATCCAGCCTCTTCTCTTCTACACATTGTAGTATCCACCTGCAACATTCTTGCCAATTACGTAAGCAAATGCATGCAATCTAATATGAAAATTAGACACACAATCTCCTTTATATAAGACAATAGTTTTATAATAATAAACAAACCACCCAACCTCGAGCTTTCACGTGGAGCTTAGAATAGAAAAATCAATAACATAAATAGGCTTTCAAGTGCCATTATATCTACTACATTTAAGATGAAGAGTTTGCAAAAAAATAGTTTTGATGCTAACCTATAAATCACACGTTTGGCTGAAAACGTAAGCTCTGGCATCTTCTCTACAACATCTGAAGATTTCACTCCATCCAAGAGGTGTACAAAAGCCTACACAAGTTTCACAAGCGCTTAACATTAGCACATATACATTTTAAGAAAGAACTTAAGAAAGCAATATGAATGCACTGCATTCAGTCAACCTGCATCACATGATTCTTCATGTTAAGCTTAAAGAACTCCTCAAATGAATCTGGTTGAATGCAAGTGAGCCCAATATGTCTCTTTCTTCATGTAAACCCGAAAGAGCTTATAATCACCAAAATGCGGGTATTAGGGGTCTTTGGCCTTTGTGAGACTCATAAGATGCAACAATATTTTTTTCCTGTGATGCACAACAATATACGCAAATAGAAAGCATTAAAGAAAAAAGCATCACATACACACACCTTGCGTTATATATACAAATTACCTTTCCGCAGGGATTTTTGAGCTTGTGAGACAATACAGCTTGTCTCTTGTGATCTTGAGCATGCTTGCATCATCCCACTTTAGCCCAAATAACAACTTAAAGAACTCATCACCATTTTGGGGATTAGCAATGGATAGGTACTTGTAACCCCTATCCTTAAGGCGCTCCTCTTCCACCCTTGTAGCCTTCTCCAAACGTTTCTTCCTCTCTACCTCATCTAGACCAAGAGCCTCAAGCTTCGCAGTTTCTTTTGAGATGAAGACATGAAATTCATCCTATCATTCCAAAAAAAAAACTAAATTAGAGATAGAAAAGCACATCTCATACAAGTGAGCCATAGATAGAAAATCACCTTCCATACAAGCCGAGATATTAAACCGCAAGGAGAGTTATACCATGGAGCAACACCATGATAATACATTGCCTCTATACTCATCTCAGCCTCAGCCCACTTCCTCATGGCCAGACTCAATCTATCTAGAATGGAGTCTTTGTTTGCAATACCAAACTTTTGAAACATATACGCCTCATGCGCAATATTTAGAGTAACATGAGCTCTGGAAATACTATTGAAAACAAATAAAAGCATAATATGAGAATGTAAGTGTAACATATTACAAAGAGGAGCATAGTTAAAGGAAGAAGACTTACGCGTTGGTGGTGTCTAGTGCGAGTAGTAGCTTTGCTTCCTTCGCCTTTGGCACATCAATGAATTGGCACCGCACACTAACATGGTAGTGAGCACAGTCGAAGTACTCTGTAATTGAAAACCAACAAACATAAGAATGGGATACAAACATTCAATACTTGCATGTATAGTGGACAACTTACTTTCTTTGATGCGTTTCCACCACGTTTTAAGCCTGTGGTTTCCATCTCAAACCAAGAACTTTTTACCCTTAAGGTCTTGCCACTCTCTTCCAAGAGCCCTCTCAAAGTCCTCATTTCTTTGATGCTATATTGGACCCCATTCATCTAGATTGCTGGCTGTCACAGACATGGTCTCCCCTCTCGGACTTTCAACTGACACAAGGAAGTGTCCCATAGTCTCAAGATAACCAGTGGAATCAAAGGAAGGAATCAACCACTGGGCATCATCCGTAGCAAATCTGACTGCCTCATGAGCCACTAATCTGCAAAGAGGCACAAGAGGAGGCAGCATCCTCTTTTTTATATAAAATTGACTCAGCACATCCTTCATCAGTCCTAGAGAGACTTGCTTGCCTAAGTTCCTTGAGTGCTTCTTTTCTTTTTCATCATCATTCTCCCCTTGATCACTATCACCACTCACCTCTTCTTTGTCATCTAGACTATCATGCTGCACATTAGTCTCTGCAGGAGCAGATATTAATAAGTAACAATAAAAAACAATAGCATTAAACCAATCATATATAATACATAACACTGAACAAAGAGTCATATGTAAATGAAATGGACACATAAGTGACTACCTGTGTGCTCCGCAACCCCGTCAATTGTATTGGAGTCCCCATCCACTTGTGCTTCGTCATCAATGTAGACACATCTTTTTGGACCACATCCTTTCTTTGTTGAAGGAGTGTCCACTGATCTCAAATGCGATGATGCTTCTTGCTCTAAGATCCGCCCAGGAACACATCCTGAATGTAGCTTCATACAGACTTCACGGCTACTATGAGGGGACACACATTTCTTTCTCTTTCTAAGCACTCTTTTAGGTGCCATAACTTTCTCTACACACTTGCAAATAGATACACAATCAAGCTCTTTAAGATTAACAACACAATCTCTTTAAGATTAGCAACACAATCAATCTCTTTAAGGTTAAAGATTAACAACACAATCAATCTCTTTAAGGTTAATAACACAATCAACCTCTTTAATTTAGAAAATTCAATGAAATAGGTTTGTGCATAAGCCCACCCATCGTCCGCGCAGACGCGCACAATTGGGGGGCTTGTGCATAAGCCCACCCATTGTCGTGCATAAGCCACACGAGAGAGCTGAGGTCACGGACAAAGCCACACGGGAGAGCTGAGGTCGCGGACGATGCCACACGGGAGAGATAACGCCACGCTAACACGGGAGAGATGACGCCACACAGGAGAGACGACGCTTGTGCATAAGCCCACCCATCGTCCGCGCGGACGCAAACGATGGGGGGGCTTCAATCTCAATGTTTGGAGCCTGTGTGTCAACGGTTGCGCGGACGCGGAGCATAAGCCCACCCATCGTCCACGCGGACGCGGACGATTGGGGGGCTTCAATCTCAACGTTAGGAGTCTCTGTGTCAACGGTTGTGCGGACGCGGAGCTGCACGAAGCTGCTTGGAGCTGTGCACGCCATGCTAACGGACACAATGGAGCTTCAGAGAGGTATACCTCAACATTAGGAGTCTCTTTGTCAATGGGCAAGAGTTGTGGGGCAGGGGCTGCGGGGCGTTCAGGCTGCAGGTCTGAGGAGGGGGGAGAGAGTTCTTGTGTGTGTGTGTGTCGCGAGAGAGAGAGAGACGGAGAGAGGGAGAGAAGGGAGAAGGGAGAAAGAGAGAAGGGAGAAAGAGAAGGGAGAAAGAGAGAAGGGAGAGAAGGGAGAGAGAGAGAGAGGGAGAGAAGAGAGAGAGAGAGAGCAAAGAGAGTGGAGAGAGTTGAGGAAGAGAGTTTCACCATACTTAATAACCCTAATAAAGAACAGAGGCACTTTGCTCGCGCACTGAATTTGCTAACGTTTAAGCACCGAGCACATAGTTCGCAAATCTGACGCACCCAATGATATTCATCTGAATCTTCCAAAGCCTCGAACGTTGACAGTAGGTCAAGCTACATAGTCAATTGTCATGGTCGATATCATGAGCACAATCAGAGTGCTCAGGACAAAGCTAATGTTCTTGTCATCGCTCCTAGAATTATTATAATTAATAAGCTAGTTAGTCTCTCTCTCGTAAGTTAGTTAGCCGTTAAATAATTAAATAATTAGGTAATTACGTAATTAGGTAATTAGTTAGCCGTTAAATAATTAAATAATTAATACAACATAAATAAATTTTAAAAATATTAATTTAATCTAATTTACAACATTATTTTTGACAAAATCATGGGGCGAGAGCTCTTAATTATGAGTGCATAGTTGGTTATTTAGTTAGATATATAGTCAGAATGATAGAGGGCAATAAAGGTGAAGGATGGTGGGTGATTGAGTCGTAAATTTTTCTTTTGATTTTTTATGATTATGCTTATTTATTATTACTCTTAAATGTTGATGAATGACTGTGGCTCTTAAATTTTGATGAGTGTGCATATTCATTATTTAGTCATCTCTACTTGTAGTGACGGTTGCTATAGCTTCGAGGTTATTCTAACCCTCTTGTAACTTCCTCCATGCCTCCCTTTTTTCTCTACACAATCATCCGACGGTGAACTGTTGCCTTCTCTTCATCAAATACACACTGTGAGCTCTATTCAGAGTTTTCTTCTCTTCATCAAATACTAACCCACCAGAGGGCACAACATGTCGAGTTTTGCTATTTTGACATGGAGACTAGCCAGTGATTGCTTAGAGCATAGGGTTTCATTAAGAAATGGAGAGGTTCTTTTGAGTGAGTACTACCTACAGAATCTATTGCCTCCAACACAAAAATTCCAGGGGTTGCAAGTCGTCATAGAGAATGATGATGGAGCAAACAACGTCACTGTGTCTCCAAGATGGAATCATCAAGGGCATGCGCACTATCTGATTGATAGTACATTATCAGCCACCTACTCTATCATGCACTCAAATGACTATGTGTGCATCTCTAACAGTATTGAGTCAATAGAAGATGAGATTGACAACTACATTGATTGTACTCTTGGTTGTAGCAAATCAACTCCAGTGTGTCTTGACATACCCTCAGATAACAAGAAGGATGTTGATGAAGTAACAATTTCAATAGGTGCATGCAATGACGGAGGGATCCATAAGGATCTGCATGACACAAATGTCGAGGATGACCTATGTGTGGGCAGCCAAAGCAAGGACTTATCTTCCTATGATAACTCCATTGCAGCCTTCATTGAGGAGAAAGCTAGAACGGGTAGATTGAAAAAATTACTAGCGCTCTGTGGACCTCCACGAAGGGTGGATGAGCTCCCAATCGAGTATAATGGCACAATTGCTTTTGAGCTTCCAGCCACACATAACAAGAAACGAATGATGGGTATGGAACAAAAATATGATGGTCACCTATGGTCGCGACCCTCACAAACAAATATGGCAATTGAGTGCACTGTGCGCTTGAGCTATTGTCTTGGAAGTCTTCAATGTCTCAGGATCACTTGTCCTTACTACATAACAGAGGGAAAATACAATGATGTTTTTTTCCATGGTCACTTGGATAGAACCGTGAGCATGGGTTATCCTGCAAGTGAGGGAAACTCCAAGATAACATGTCACTATTGTCAAAATGTTGCTACTTATGCAGCCATTTGCAAATGCATGATCTATTATGTGTTGCCACTGGATCCTACAATGACACGTTTGGTGATCCATGTTGGGGAGCATGCTCATAGTGTTCAACATGGCACAAAGAGGGCAACCCTTGACAAGGTGCGCAGGCTTGTGAGCACGGTCCTAAAGATTGAAAAGGGAGGCCCACGAAAAATACAGATGCTAGTCACTCGATAGATGTTGTTTGAATCTTTAACAAAAGAAGACGAGTCGGAGGCGACTAAGGTAGACCTTAATCATTTTCTAGAAGAAATGATGCCACTTGTGCAGAATAAAGGGTAAGCTTGTGCATTATTATTTTCTGCTTACAATGTATGTCTTGCATTGGAAATAACCCTCTAATAAACACATAGGTTCAAAGGCATTGTTTCACAAGAGAGAGCCAAACAAGGTCAGGTGGTTGGTGATGGGTATGACAACATACTTCTTTTGCAAAAACGTTGTGTCTTCCCATTTTTCCATGGAAGTAGATTTTCGGGACAAGGTGATGCCAAGGAGAAGTGCTACTTGTTTAAAATGTCCACCAAGGGACCAGCATCAGGGGTGGACTTAGTGAATCGTATGAGGCGAATAGGGACTGGAGATTTACGACGTGCATGGGTGCACTTTGATCATACCCATAGGATTGATGGGTGGGCAACTATGTCTTGTTCAGTTTATGATCACGGGTATGTGGCAACATAATTAAAGCTTTTATTGAAATTAAATTGTTGTTAATGAACACTATACTAATGTATCAATCATGAACTAGCATGGAGCATTACAGGTAATTGCAATATGTGAATTTAAAGAGGAGGACGAAGAGTCTCAAATCCTGTTTTGGAGAAATTTGAATTCTGTCATGGTTCAATGTGGCCATGATCCACCTAACTTTGCTGGATTTATGTCCGATGAGGCAAGTGCGAATTGGATGGCAATAAGGGCTGTGTACAATGGAGGACCTCATAACATAATGGAAGGGAGGGAGCGTTCTTGTCTTTTTCATTGGGAGAAAAGTTTGCAAAAGCATACCAAGAAATTAGTCACTGTGGATAAACAAATGCACCACATTGAATTGTGTGAAGCATGGAGGCTAGCAACGACAACTCAACTAGCCTCACTTCAGGCCTCTGCTATCCGAGATTGGTGGGTACGAAATGTAAACAAGGAACACATCAAGGCTTTGGATAGGTGGTTGAAATGGTGGGAGCAAAGAATTGCCCACTGGGGAGGAATTGAATCTCATGTAAGTGTGACATTTTTTCCAGCTCATTAAGATTTGTTGCACAATGTAGCAATGGGGAGAGCTACTGATTCTATTTTTGGATTTGACTTCTCACGCTAGCAAAAGTCCTTGGGAACATGCTCAAATTCCAAGCATAAACTTATCAGGAAGTGTCCATGCTAGTTGGTTAGCAGGTGAGGGTGGAAAACGAAAGATATCACTTTATGATGCATGTGTTAGTGATGTTTTGAATGCATATATTCAATGTGCAAAGAGGTTGGGCTATACCACAGGGAGGTTTATTGGAACTGGGCCTTCTATGGAGTCTTTGTTAGCTAGTGCCAGCAAAAGGGAATCCCCAAATCCCACCTTTGTTGCACGTGCGTTGCAAGGTGTTGTAGCTGGAAGTCCTTTGTACGAGGAGCCTATAATGCAAGGTGATAGGGAGACTGTGCAAAGAAAAAAGAAGGGAGGTGGAGCAATTGTAAGTTCTCATAGACCGGGGTACGTGATGGAGTCAAGGCAAAGGAAAATCAGGGGTAGGCTATAGAGTATATAGTTTGACGATGGAAAGATGGAAGAGATATGTATCCAAGAGGATGAGGAGATACCAATCAAGCCCTTTGCAAGTGGAGTAAGTGCACCAAATGCGGAAACATCAACCCACGTAGAAGAGGTAGAAGTGGCATAGGAGGAGTGGGCTTTACGAAGGACATCACCTAACTGTGTGAGAAAGTGTTTTGGTATGGAGGGTAGAAAGAATTGCAGCAGCAAATTACAGAGTCGGCAAGTGGGGTTAGTTGCGCCATGCTTTTGGTCTGAGAGAGCCTATAAGAACAAGGCCATTGCACAATGGATATGGTTCTGTAATCATTATGTCAAGCATACAAACGCTGTGCAGAAACAAGTGATAGCATCACCAATTGTTCCATCTTTGTGGCCAGTTGATATAGGAACAAATATATCGAAGGAAGAGTGTAGCAGCCTAAGACAGGCTGGTTTCAAGTTTGTCTGCTTTACAGTGAGGGCTGAAATGATGAACGGGTTGCCTCTTACCCATACAACCTCCAATCCTCACTAAGAGAACTAAAGAGGGGCACCACCTAGCCAAAGGGAGGATGGGCTAGGACATCCCTTTTCTCAAAGAGAATCAAGAGAACCAAAACACAAATTTACAAGAGAGAACATATGTATTAGACACCATATTGGAATATAAGAGAGAGAGAGATGAGAGGAGAGGGAGATAAGAGGAGAAGAGGTAGAAGAAGCTTGCCATTATGCTACATGGAATGAGAAGATGAGAAGAGAGGGAGATAATAGGAGAAGAGGTAAGGAAGCTTGCCATTATGCTACATAATAAAAGAACTCACTCATAGCTCACCTCAAAGAGATGAGGGTATTCTAGAGTGCTCTCATGGGCTTGTCATTGTCCTTCCTCTCTCTTTTCTCAAAGAGAATCAAGAGAACCAAGACACAAATTTACAAGAGAGAATATATGTACTAGACACCATATTGGAATATAAGAGAGAGAGATGAGAGGAGAGGGAGACAAGAGGAGAAGAGGTAGAAGAAGCTTGCCATTATGCTACATAATAAAAGAACTCACTCATAGCTCACCTCAAAGAGATGAGGGTATTCTAGAGTGCTCTCATGGGCTTGTCATTGTTCTTCTCTCCCCCCTTCTTCATTCTCCATGGGCTCTTTATATAGCCTCCATGAGGGATTAGATTAAGCTAATCTTCTTGATTAACATAATCCTAGATGATGTATGGCATCTTTGAAAATATGGAGCATAGTGGATGGGACAAGTCCCCACCTTGGTCATCATACAAGAAGCCAAGGGTAGTGGTAGACAACATAGAGAAATGGAGCTAGATTACAAGAGGTGGGTACCCAAAGCACATTATTATAGTATATTTACAAGAAGGATAGAGTGGAAAGTTGGTGTGGTGAAAGAGAGAAGAAAATTGCATATAGCCAGCAATCTGCGCCTTCGTAACTTCAAATCCGTGAGGAATTTGAAAAAAGTTTCTTCTGCAACTTTGTAGACCAGGTCGAAACCGATCGGGCCACGCGAGAATTTTCTTGAAATTCGCTTTTTCTTGGGAGTTATTGAGATTATAAAAAACGTCTTCTAAAAGTTGCTTTGACTTTAGTCCCCCATATGTATATAAATACATATAAGCATGTGACAAAAGGGGTCCATGCTTGTAAGCTTTTGTGCAAGATCCAAATGACACCATGATGTGGATATTGACTTGTGTGCAAGGGTGAGGTGTCCTCTAATGATGGTGATAGATTCCAAATCGTAGTGATGTAGATGGGGCCCATGTGTAGTTGGAGGCTAGTCCTTTGAAAAATCTATGCATTCACTCAACTCCTAGGTATAATCCATTTTCATCTTCACTAAGATAACCATCCATTTTACTCTTTACATTGACATGCCTTCTAAGAACTTTTTCCCCCCATTTGCTAGAGTTATCATAATCGAGAAGCAATGTAGCATACCTAGTGCTTGAAGAGTAAACCCAAGGTGATATGGTAAGCTCTTGATAGGGGCTTTGGCCAAATTTTGTGGTAATAATCCGGGTTGTAAAAAACCCGGATCAACAGCACCACCAAGGAACGAGAAGAGCAAACCTCCTATTTCTATAGAATGTGGTTCAAGCGGGAGAAGACACAAGTGGAGACATGGAATTTCCAAAGATGCATAAAAGAGAATAGAGGCAGCTGGTTGCATGGTTGTGACATTCTTGGAGGAGGTAGTGCAACTTAAGAGACAACATTCAGTATTTCGAGTCTTGACAGAGAGTTGTTATGATGTGCACATCAAAGAAGAGCCTAGGTGCACTTGTCCTGATTTTTAAAAAAGAGAATCTACCCAAAAGGCATTTCTTGCTTGCAAACATATGTATTATGTGTACATGCACATACTTGGCCTTCAACCCAAGGAGCACATGGTCATACATCAGCCTACACTAACTCCCACTGACCTTGCCTTTGTGTTAGGGCAAACACGTAAGATATGCCGTGTTATGTAGGAAGCCCAACGTAAGCATGGCTCATTCATTGTTCTGGAGGACTCATCATCATGCACTTCATTAGGGTGTGACATGTCCTTTTTGTTACATGAAGATCGATCAAGGCGTAGCAATCTTGGAACCTTTCTAGATATTGTACTCCTTTTGGATAATGCAAAACTTTGGAATGCTATTATTTGTTGTGATTATTCAACACCATTGCTCACTTTATTGTGAATGGTTTAGTATTCTCCTTGGGAGCTCCCAAATGATGATGCATGCATGATGCGCAATATATGTTTATGTGAAAAAATAGCAGTAGTGCATGACATGTCATTTGTAGAAAGCATCCAAGGTTGTTTCAAAAAGCTCTAAAAATCAATTTCAATTGCAAAAGCACGAAATCAAAAGCTCGCAAAAATAACACACTCGGTACAAAGTACCTTTGTCAAAGAGTATAGTTGAGCTAATAGTAGATACTCCATCCATCTAAACATGATATGGGCTCCTAAGAGGAAGCTTCTTCACAACTACCTTAGGCCTAGCCACCTTTCATACACAATAAGAGATTTGCAAACTTAGTGAATAAGATAGAGAGTGATACCCTAGCATATAATACTTAAACCTTAAGATTCATTGATATAGATACACACTCTCTCCTTTTCCCTTAAATACTAGTTACATTCACACTAAATGCATTCTTTGAAGTCTTGTTTCTAACCAGTTTATATGGTTTTATTCAGTACTTGATGCATCATAACATGCTCTTTTAGTGACACAACATGATTCAATCATATCTAGAGACAATTTGTTAGCACTTTCATTTACTCTCTTATACAAGAGTTGAGCTTCATCTACCACCACCACTATAATCTTAAACCACCAAGATAGCAATTGGATCATTAAATTGCTACCACTCCCCCTTCCACCACGATCATCTTTTCTTTTGTATGCACTACACGCTATCCAATGTGAATTTTTCATCCCTTGTGTAGATCAAACTCTAATGCTTCCCTTTTCTACAAAGTATAGCTCATTCACCTTGAGGATATGCTACAAAGACATATATCACACATGAATAAAAATATCTGGGATAACTTATACAATTCATATACTTCTAATATCTTAACTTTGTATGTACTATGTAATGTGTGATAGAACTTTTACTCCACTCTTGCATCATGTTTTAATAGAAGCTATGTATAGCATCAGGAGATCTTGCTTATCTCCATCATCAAATATCATCTTTTGAAGTAAAGGAGCCAATTTATTGAGACTAATCTAAATATTGACTTTTGCCAACCATTTTTTTTCTCCATTACTTCCATCATAAACCATAGTATGTAGTTTTTCCACCCATTATAGACTTGTGGCATGTAAACTATGACATTCTCTTTCTCATTAATAGGTGCTAAAAGAAACTTCCTAGCCTTGGCTCCTCCAAAGCAAGGCTTTTTTAGAAAGTTACTAGATTTTTCTTCTCTCTTCTGATCATTTTCAGTCATTACTTAATGCTTGTATAAGCCAATCTCTAATAGCACTCTCTCCACATTCTTACACCTTGCAATGGCTTTTTTTAATAATTATATTTTAGAAACAAAACAAATATATTCATATACAATTTTTTTCATAATCCTAACAAAAGCAGACAATGAATAAATGTAAATATAATCTAATGGAATGTTAAATGGGCTTCCATATGGAATCTTCTTTATCACATGCTAATGTAGCACTTGTTAGTCTTTGCTAGTTTTTCTTTCCATCCTCTTTATCAAGCAATATAGACATGAATACTTTACATTTTCACCATTGGATATTCCACACATGCATTTCAAAGTTTTCAAGTCTCCTATAATGTATCATTCAACCATATATGTACCATACCCTTCAATTGAGAGCATCTCATCACGTTTTTGGTTATCTATGATATTTGGAATGCTTGTGTATGTGAAGAAGAGTTGTAGCACCTCAAATGTTACCTCAGGAACTTCAATCACATCATCATACATAGCGTTGTGGTTGAAAACTAAAGTTTCTTAGGTGGTTCTTGTCAATGTGTAAGGCTCTATTCATCAAAGTGATAGTAACTCTTTGGAGCTTTACTCCCTTCATAACCTTGTTTCCATCCAATTTGATGAACTACAATTTACCACTACATTCTCCAACAAACATGTTATAATACATTACTATTGCTAACTGCACCTTGCATAAATCCATGTAGTAATTGTTGAACTCTCTGATGTATTTTTATCTCTATCTTTAGTATTTTCACACTAATAACATGCATGGGATCTCTTATCACCTCCAAAACCTTGATATTGAGTAGCCTTTGAGCGTATATTAATTTTGAAGGTCTAGGAAGAGGAACAGTTTTGTTTCTCTTCAACACAAAACCAAACCCATTCTTCACATCCTTGAATAGTTTTTACTAAGTCCACGTTTTGATACTTGCCCTATACAAATTGATTGTGCATCCATGACTGAGAACTTGTTTGAGATATCTTTTAGTGTGGACTCAAACATCTTTTCCCTCATAATCTTCAGCTTTAGATTATTCAAAGCATCTTATGATGTACTTACCTTTAGCAACCTTCGAATGGATGATCCAAGCTTACTCTCATCTAGATTTCATTCTAAGCAACCTTGCATGCCTTGATACATTAGTTCCACTGGCTATTGTTCACAATTAACTCATAAATTGGCATTTTCTTTCATTTGCACTCCTTTGTCAACTTCTTGTTGAAAATTTTTAGGTCATCCATTTATAGCTTTGTTTCCTCGTACAAGATGTCGATGTCATGAATTACATCCTACATTGTGATAGTCTAATTACTTTTCTTAGTTATAATTTCATTCAATGGCTTCGCTTATCCTATTATCTATTGTATTTGAAGTTGATGTACAACAATGATATCATGATAAGTTTTTAATGTTGCTTGGTAGATTATGAATACTTTCAATACCTATCCATTGAGTTGCCTAATAAAAACCGAACAATTCATTTTCATCCTCACACATATGTCAGTAAATTTGTGATTCCTAGGGCCATCTGTCCATTGGTTAGTGGATCGATTGGATAGATTCCCCCATCAATCCACAAGTCCAAGTGCTTCAATCCCATCTGTCTATATCTTTATAAAACTTAAGGATTTATACTAGTACACTATTCTTTTGAATAATGGGATATGTTGAAGCTCTATCTTAATATATAGGTTCGCTTTGCCTATCTTGATTATTCTCATTGATTGTGGTCTAGTTACAAATATGTAACATGATTATATAATTTGGCTCAATGTATGTTGAGTATGTCAATATACTCTATATAGACACACACAAATGCTAATGAAAATAGGGGATTTGATCACTATGGAGGTAAACTGAAGAAGCATAGATAGATACACTAATATATTAATGGTCTTAGGATGCTTGATTCTATGGAGGTAAATTAAAGAGGGGCAGATAGATACACAAAGATATTAATAAAAACATGGAGTTAGATGTTTGAGAAGATAGACTAGAGAGGCATAGATAGATGCACAAAGATGTGAAAGTAAAGCAAATAGCTTAGTGTGTTAAGGTAAAATAAATAGACAAATAGAGATGTCAATGGAAATGGAATAGTTTAGTGTAAATGCAAAGTGCATAGACACATAAATTGTAGACTAAGAAACCTGACGCCAAGTTGAAACTTGGTAGAAAACACACATCTTTCAAGAACCTCTATCCTACACATTAACATGAAAGTGCCTGCACATTCTTTCCTGCTACAACCAGGTGGCCTAGTGGTAAAGCTTCAACATGATATTTCGGAGTGTATGGGTTCAACATAAAAAAGCACACTTTACTCGAAGTGCATTTTTTGATTGGATGAAGCAGATCAAACATCCCTTTAGGCATTATATCCCTGCCACGTAGAAATTGTGGGCCCAAATGGGCATGAGAATGCCACATCACTTTTCATACTCTATCAGTCTCAACTAGCAAGAACTTCTAATCTGATGTGTCCCAATTATTGGATTACTTTTTCAAGTTTTCCTCTCGGGCAGACAAGTCTGAAACCCCCCTAAACTCTTGAGCCCTCCTGGAAATTTTCAATTCGTGTCAACCAATATATAAGTGCAACATTCCCTGCTATGACTTATAGGTCTTCTTAAGAGTACCTATCCTGATGCTTGGGTACTTTGTGGCACACTCTCATCCAATTTAGTTCCAAGATTACGTGCACTCAAGCCTTACATCCAGTTCAATCCCAATATCATGTGTATTACATTCTACCCTTGTCTATATCTTCTATCATGTTCTCTTTCACTCAGTGAGCGTACAGCTTTTGCCTTTTGCACAAACCACAAGATTGTTTACACATTTGTGCACCCTATGCTAATACCATGCCCAGTATTCAAGCATATAAGTACACTAATCTGGGCTAATTGAATTCAATAAGCTTCTGGTCTTCAAAGTGTAATGTTGGCCTAAAGGCCTACTTAATGTACAGATTGATGAGATAGTTCTCTCTCCTCTTCAAATGTATGTCTCATGTACAAAATCAAATTAGGTACATAACCCTCTACCCTAATACATAAACTGAGAACTTCTACAGCTTCTGCCACATCTTCAATAGGACCCACACCAAATTCATGTAGTGTTTCGTTCACCTCAATCAGTGCATTAGCAAACTTTTTCTTTGCCCCTGAAATTTTCCTTTTCTCCTCTACTGAATTGGCATCATCCCATCTTCCAGCACTTGCATAAATGTCTGCCATGAGCAAGTATGAAGCAGCATCATCTTGGTTCACCTCCACAAGCTGCTGAAAGCATCTCTGTCCTAACTCCACTTTCCCATAGATTTTACAGGCACTGAGCAAGGGCATTAAAATTACCTTAGATGGGGGACATTGCATGACTGAAGTATACTTCTCTGCCTCAGAAATGTGTCCTGACCGTGCAAAAAGATCAATCATACAGGAGTGATGGTCCAATGTTGGTTCAATACCATGTATTTCTGTCATCAGCTTGAAGTATTCTTGTGCCTTACCCACCAAACTGGCATGGCTACATGCAACCAAAAGACATGTGAACGTGATAGCATCTGGCTTCACACCTTGTTGTTGCATGTCTTCAAAACACTGGATAGCCATGTCAATTTTGTGGTTTTCACCATAAGCCTTTATCATTGCTGTCCAGGATACACTATCTTGAGAAAGAAACCGGTCAAAAACCTCCCGTCCTTCTGAAATGGAGCCACATTTACCAAACATATCTATTAAAACACTGCGTACAAAGGAATCTGTTTCCAATCCCATCTCCCTGATCTTAGCATGTATTTCTCTGCCTATTACTAGTGCTCCTACAGCACTACAAGCTTTCAAGCAGAGAACATATGTAGCAGAACTAGAATTTACACCCTGGATCTGCATATGTTTGAAACACTCTAGCACTTCCCTGTCAAGACCATGTTCAGCATATCCTGAAATCAAGGCTGCCCATGAGACTGCATCTCGGACAGATAGCCTGTCAAACACTATGTTTGCTTCTGTAAAGGAGCTACATTTTATATACATATCAAGTACTGTGTTGCCAATGTAAGGGTCACGTTCCAAACCCCTTTTGACAATTTCAGTATGCGTTTCTCTTCCTATTTCTAGAGTTTTTCCAGTGCCACACGCTTTCAAGCTGCAAATATATGTTACAAGATTGGGAGATATGCCTTGAATGAGCATTTTCCGCAGGCACTGTCTACCTTCCTGATCAAGACCATGATCTGCATATCCAGATATCAGGACATTCCATGACACCACATTCGGATCTGGTAGCATGTCAAACACATGCCGAGCTTCGGCAAGAGATCCACATTTGCCATACATATCCACCAGTGTGTTACCCATCACTGGACTGTCCATAAAAACGCATTTTTCAAATCCCCTGATGGTGATGCCAGTGTGTAATTCTCTACCTCTGTGAATATCTTTGAACCTAGAGCAAGCATTGAGCAGGACCAGGTAAGTATACACATTAGGCTGTACACAATCCTCATACTGCATCCTGTGAAAGAGCTCAAAGGCGTAATGTGGTTCACAGGAACCGACATAGCCGGATATGAGCTTTGTCCACGAATGCTCATTGCGGTGCGGCAAGCGGTCGAAGATGCAATGGGCGTCGGGCAAGCACCCGCAGTCCACGAGCATAGGGACGACATGGTTGCCCAATACTGCATGGCAGTCGAGCTCCTGTGCCTGCAAGAAGGAAAGCAGGCGTCTGGCACGATGAGGATCTTTCTTGTGCCTGCAGTTGAGCAAGGTGCGGATCAAATCCTCGATGAAGGCAGGCCCGTGGGCCTTCTTCTGCATCCTCTCGGGCGATCCACCGGGAGAGAATCACCGGCTTCTCGAAGCTGACACGCTCCTCCCATCCTTGTCTTTTCTCAGAGTCTGCGTTCCTCCTCTTACCAGCCGTCAAGAAGTGAAGAAATTACACACAAGCACATGAATGCCTCTTATTAAGCCAAAGTCGCTTTTTAAGGTAATAGCAAAATTAGTTTGAAATCACAAGGTAAATATTTAGTTGGTAACATGGCCTTCACTTGGCATGATCGGCACAAGGATGCGTCATGGAAGGCAGCCAAGATGGACTGAGCATACGCCAAGCAAGGAGGATCGTGGGTCGTGCTCAGTCCAAGTACTTGGAGAATATATCAAGTCTGATTGTTGTCCCATCCAACTAACTTTCAAGGTGGTCACCCCTTAGCAAACATCTCAAGGCCACTGCACCTTCATGTTTAAGAACTCTTTTCTAGCTAATGGTAACTTTATTACAATGTTTGAATGGACATGTGCTGCAACATGTAAGTGGATATCTAACCCTTTTTGTAGAATTCAAGAAGGCCTTAAAGCTATCATTCTATTGGCAAAGAGCCATGGTGGAACAAAGGTTGCTTTCAAGACTAGTACCTTGGATAGTGCTGTCAAATGTAAAGGATGTTTGTTGGTTCTTGTTGCTTTGTATCCTAAAGATAACACTCTTAAATGGTTCTTACAAGGTACTAAAGGTTTGATAGGGATGCCCCGACCCCCACAAGTTGTTTAGACTACGCAAAGGAAGGAAATGATTGCAATCATAATGGGTGAGGAAGGCACTCAACATGTTGATGATGTGTCCATTAATAAGGTCTTCATTGCTCATCTATCCAACATTACAAGCCGAAGGCTAGCTTCAAAAGTGGACTATGAAAGGTAGGTGCAAGAGTTTTTGGAGCATGTAGCCGAGGTAGTCCCCCAAGAGTCGACACTAGTTTTTGCAAGGTCTTTTTCTAAAGATGAGCTAAGATATGTAGTCAACAAGATCAAGAAAGGAAAATCTCAATGCCTACTATTTCTATGGAAGGCTACTCAACACTATGGGAGATATGTGGTAAAGATTTGTGCATGTTTTCCAATGAATGCATGAAGAGAGGGGAAACACCAAGTTATGTGAGTGAGGGGTGAATTAAATTTGCCAAGCCACTAATAGTGGGAGTCAATTACTTGCCCCCCAAGATACTACATAAGGATCAGTATGCCTTTCTCTATGGAAAGAAAACCTACGATGCCATCCTAAATCTATTATGCTCTAGAGATAGGTGGCATTTCATCATCATTATGCTAGCGTAGAGAGAGAACAGATGAGAGAAAAGAAAGACACAGAGGGAGAGAGAGAGAGAGAGAGAGAGAGATTGACAACACACTAGGGACTGGAAGATGGACCAGTCCCCCCCTTGTGGAGTTATATTATTGACGAGGAGCAAGCTCCTTTGTTACACATAAACCAGTTATTAACTTGTAGATCTTGGGAACAAGATCACGGTTCCTTGCATAGTATACAATCAGCTAGCACTTGCACAACTTGGAAGTTGGCACCTTTTGATCCTTCTTAAGTCTCTCCTTCTCTTCTACACAATATGTGTAGGGATCTCCTCTTGGAGCTTGATTTCAGTAGAGCTTCCATAGCACTTGCACCTTCTCTCCTTAGGGATCTCCTCTTGGAACTTGATTTCAACAGAGCTTCCGCAACACTTGCACCTTCTCTCCTACACAATGTGTGTAGGGGTCTCCTCTTGGAACTTGATTTCAGTAGAGCTTCCGCAGCACTTTGTGAGACTCGAACCGCCTTCTCTCCTCCTCTTGCATGCATGCAAAGTGATGCTTCCTTCATCTCCCCCACACCCAAGGAGAGCCTCTCCTTTTATAGGCTCCAAGAGCTTCTCTTCTTGAAGAGAGACTTGAGTGCCAAGATTGGAAAGGTTGATCTTCATGCAAGATGTGGCTATTCCAAGACCTACTCTACAGCACCAATTTCAGAATATCTCTCTGTGTGTTGCTCAGATGGAAAAACATCCAACACAAAAGTTGTAGATCTCGTTGTTTCCCATAACCACATGGGCCATTTTTAGAGATCGGCTTTCTATCGCGAGATATTTAAAAAATTGATTCACCATGTCTATTTTAAGAAAAGCAACTTTTTAAACTCTATTCTTAACTTATGATCCATGCAACCACCTTGAGCCTTAGATAAGGAGAGTTCATTAGATTGCCTTGGGCCTCAACCTTAAGATTGACTTCCACACAAAATCTTGTGTCATTTTAGACCTTAGAAAGGGAAAATTACTTCTCTCCTCACTTTCAGAGGATTACGTCTCTCGTCTTTCTTAGTGAGAGAATTACCTCTCTCGTCTTTCTTAATGAAAGAAAAGACCTTAAACCTTGACTTGTAAGGGAGAGGATGACCCCAAATAAATACAATGCTCACTACACACAAGTAAACATTCCCAGGCATCCCCAGATGCTCACATAAATACGTATACATAATGCTAATGCACTTCCTCTTCTTAGAACTCAATCCATCTTCATTTATGTGTAAATCATTGGTTATTGTGTGCACTCTTACACTTGGCAGACACTTCCTTCCCCCTTCATAACTTGTACTGCATGTACCAGATATCCCCGTCACGGTGCTCTGATCACCCCATTAAGTGATGCACTAGGAATATTGGTCTCTAAATGGTCTCATGGCCATACTAGATCATCATCAACACTTAAAGAAAAGTGAGTGATTGGTTTATTGATATAAATTTACTAAATAGAGAATGCGTAATAAGCAATCAATTTAGTGGCATTCCTCTGGCTTCTAAATAGTTGACCTCAATTGTAGAGAGAATACATAGTCCTTAAGAAGATCTGGAAAGTCTTATAGTTCTCTCTCAATCATAAACTGAGCATCCAATGGGGGATAATTCTTAAAATTAACCAGATACTTCTGTAATACCTTACTTGACCTTAGAGTATTGTCCTGATGGTGTAAAATTCTTTCAGGCACAAGGAACTCTTCTGTTTCTTCTATGTCAGGTAAATCTTCCTTGATTGGTTCCATTGGAGGTTCTCCAATATAGGGACGTAGCAAACTTATATGGAAAGAATTATGAATGTTCCAATGACTTGGTAGATCCAAACAAAAAGTCACATCGTTTGTCGTATATGTGATCTTGAAAGGGCCATATTAGCGATTAGAAAGCTTAACCACTTTACCCTTTTGACCTTTTTGCTTCTTCAAGCAAGCCTTCTCAAACTTAAGAAGAACATACTGTTCCAACTTGAGATCTAACTTATGATAACTTATGACGATGCTTATCAGCTTCGCGTTTATGCTTCTCTTGTGTCCTTTGGATAGCAGCTTTTACTTGAGTGAAAGCTATATCAATGTCTCTAACAAACTCATCTATTGCAAAGATCTTATCCTTCGTAAGAAGAATGGGTGGTAAATGACACTTACCATAGATGATCTCAAAGGGTGCCTTAATAGTACTAGAGTGCCCCTTGTTATTGTATGCAAACTCTATGTCATTAAATGCCTTTTCAATGCTAAAAAGCACTCATCTCAAGATTAAGACCACTTAAGATGTTTAGGTAGGAAAATACATCTTTTTAGCATCTTTATCAATGATAGTCCAAAATGCATCATTGCATGCTTGTGTGTGAGGAAGCTCCATGATAAAGTCCATGGCTATACTTTCCCAAGGCTCATTGGGAATAGGGAATGACTTCAGTAGACCAAGTGGTTTATGCTTGTCATACTTTACTTTTTGGCATATCTTGCACTTGCCGACATTTCTTTCAATGTCAGCTCTAAGAGTGGGCCAAAAGAAATATCTTTCCAATGCTCAAGTAGTGGGTAAAGTACCCCTATGTCCAGCATATGGAGATGCATGTGCTTCATCCATTACCTTATGTCGCAATGGTAATGCTACACAAATTGCTTGATGATGATACAAATAACCATCTTGAATCGAGTAAGGTGTTATTGACTGACCTAAGTTAATTAACTGACCTAAGTTAATCACATATGGTTGAGAAGTCGAAATCAATTGCATACATTTTGGGCAAATCCATGAACTTGTTATGGTAAACAGTTATGATTGCATTCACTTGAGGTCGTCGTGATAGAGTATCAGTGGCATAAGCCCTTTCTCATATATATTGGAGCATGTAGCTCATGATCCTTGAGGTGTCGGCTCTCAAATGCTATTGCATGATACTCTTGGTTAATAAGCATAGATCCAATGCAATCCCCAGAAGCATTGCAATGAACTTCAAAAGGTTTTTGAAGATCCGGAACTATGAGAACTGGTTCTTGAGTCACAAGAAACTTAATTCTTTCAAAGGCTTGTAGTTGCCTTGATCCCTAGTAAAAAGGCATTTGCTTCTTAGTAAGGTCATGTAGAGGAGATGCAACATACGCAAAACCTCGTATGAACCTCCTGTAGTATGAACATAGGTCTAAGAAACTTCTAACTTCATGTAAGAAGTAGGTTTAGGCCATTCAACAATGGTTCGAATCTTCTAAGGATCCATTCTAACCAGATTGTGAGAAACAATATGGCCCAAGTAATGAATTTTCGAAAGGAAAATTTTACTCTTCTTAGCATTGACCTGTAGTCTATGCTTGCGAAGCTCTTGAAAAACAATAGATAGATGTTTTCTATGCTCTTCTTTAGACCTTGAAAATATTAGAATGTCATCAAAGAAAACACCTGTGAACTTTGAGTGAGGTCTGAAAATTCTCTCCATCATTCGATTGAATGTGATGAGTGCATAGTAAAACCAAATGGCATGACTAAAAACTTGCATAGTCCAAACGTTGTATGAAAAACTATCTTATGAACATCTTCAGGTGTTATCCGTATCTGGTGATAGCCGCTCTTGAGATCAATGTGACTAAAGATACTAGCCCCTTGCAACTTATCCAAGATATCATCTATCCTTGGGATAGGAAAACGATTCTTGATTGTGATCTTGTTCAAGGATCTGTAGTCTATGCACATACGGAAAGAACCGTCTTTCTTTTGAACAAGTAAGATTGGAGAGCAATATGGAGAAGAGCTAGGTTGAACTAACCCTTTTTCCAATAGTTCGTTTACTCGTTTTAGGATCTCCTCTTGCTGACTTGCACTTACTCGATAAGGTGGTTGGTTAGCTGTTGAACTGCCTGGGATAAGATCAATTGTGTGATCTTTCGGGCGCTTAGAAGGTAACTCTCTTGGGAGTGAATCACCAAAACAATCATTATATTGTTTAACAAAATCATGTCTGGATTGATCAATTAAAGAGAGGGGTTCTTTTAAAGTCTGAGACTTAGAAGCATTAGTTGGTATTGTGTGCTCATTAAAGGCATCAACAAGTGCCCTTGAATCACTAGCTTCTTTTGACTCTCTCGCAAAAATCATGTACCCAAAAATAGATTTCTTCATTTCTTTAGAAATACTAACATGACTAGCCATTGGCACATGCCAATCTCCAGCATCAGCAATGTATACTATGTTGACCTTTGAATTGAAATGCAAGGGTCTTCTTAACAAAATCGGGAAGAGGTCTAATCTTGTAATGCCAAGGCATACCTAAGATAACATCGTAGATACTAATTTGTGCAAGTAGAAAATATTCTTGGTCGCGGTGATCCCCAATTCTAAGATTCAACTTCCCTTGGTATAGAAGTAGAATTGGTTGTAAGTCCTTCGAACCCGATCCAATTGGTGTTCCCAATCAATCTGATGGAATTTGTAGCCTTTCAGTAGTATTTGAGGACACAGACTTATCTATGGACCCTGGATCAAAGAGTATCAAAACTCCTTGATTGTTGAGTGTCCCCCAACCCTTTAAGAGTTGTCTCTTCTTCTCATTTGAATGAGTGTTAGCTTCTTGCACATCTGGAATAGAATTTGAGGATGGCAGAGGAGGATCTTTAATTACATTTTCTTCCTTCCTTTTGTGAGGACAATCAAGCTTCATATGCCCTAACTCACCACAAAGAAAGCACCTTCCTTCCTCTTTGTACTTTTGTATCTCAGAGGGTGATAGATACTTGCGCTTCTTCTTGTTACCATTTGAATTTGAATATTGGTCATGGGTAGAGGTAGGTCTTCTTCGATTAGTCCTGTCTCTTGGTTGATCATAGAGTTGCTCTTGTCTAGCTTTGTAAGAATTCATCTCCAACTTTCGAGATGTACCAAGTGTACGAAAACTTTTAGCTATGATGGCAAACTCCATCATGCGAGATAAGGTTTCATGTGGATACACCTTCCTGGTTCTATGTAAATGAGGGAGTAGGCTAGCTTCAAACTTTCTTTTCTTCTCTTCATCATTGATCTCCATGAAAGGACTAGCCTTGAGAAGAGTAGACCAAAACTTGTCCACATAACTAGTGACCTTGTCAATTCTCTTTTTGGCCTAGTCAATCCCACTCCTTCTTGACATGATTCTCAAAATCGGGAGGCAAGACTTGAGCATAAAACTTCTTCTTTTACTTTTCCCAAGTCATAGGTTTCATTCCCTCCAAAATGAGAGTCAACCACCAATTGCTAGCAATGTCTTTCAAGTGCATGCCTACCTACCTGAGCTTGGACTTTTTTGAGAAATTATTATTGAAAGAAGTAACTTCAAATTACCTGACAAATGCTAATGCCTTACCAGGATATCTCTTACTAGAGTAAGAGTCAAACTTTATGTCCTTATCCCTAGACTTGAAAGTCTTAGTCTTCTTAAGCTTGCTCCTCTTATTGTCACTCTTTGTCCATTTGCGGATTGCACAAGACTTAGAACCAAAAGAGTAGGAACTAGAAGATGAGGAGGAGGAGGAGGAGGAACTTGAGTAATCAAGGGAGTAGTTGGTTGCTGAGGGAGATGACTTCCTCCTTATCCGCCTCACTTGAGGTGAGGTCTTTTTACTCTTCTTGACCTGAAAGCCCTTCTTCCTTCTAGGAAGCTTCTCAGCAATTGGATGCTTTGCACCTTCACCACCTCAGTATCACCATCTTTTGGAGGATTTGGTCCTTCATAAGTAGCTTCTTCCCTTGCCCTTAAGCTGTCAATCAATTGACGTACTTCAAGAATCTCCAACAAGATACAACACTCTATCAATTGTGCCTGTAATTGCTCACTTGTAGGTACTTCATCAATTGCCATCTTTACCTTCTTCTTGAAAGGATTGCCTTTACTTTGAGAAAAGCAAAGAGACCTACTCTGATACCATTGTTATAAGATCAAATATATACGCTTGACCTTCTTATATACTTAAAAGATATATGGTGAATATTATGCTCGCGCAAAGAGAGAATAAATAAGCGAAAAGAAAGACATAGAGAGAGAGAGAGAGAGAGAGAGAGAGAGAGAGAGAGAGAGAGAGAGAGAGAGATTGACAACACACTAGGGAATGGAAGATGAGCCAGTCCCCCCCTTGTGGAGTTATATTATTGACAAGGAGCAAGCTCCTTTGTTACACATAAACCAAATCCTAACTTGTAGATATTGGAAACAAGATCATGGTTCCTTGCACGGTATATAACCAGCTAACACTTGCACAACTTGGACGTTGGCACCTTTTGATCCTTCTTGAGTCTCTCCTTCTCTTCTACACAATAGGTGTAGGGATCTCCTCTTGGAGCTTGATTTCAGTAGAGCTTCCACAGCACTTGCACCTTCTCTCCCACACAATATGTGTAGGGATCTCCTCTTGGAACTTGATTTCAATAGAGCTTTCGCAACACTTGCACTTTCTCTCCTACACATTATGTGTAGGGGCCTCCTCTAGTAGAGCTTCCATAGCACTTTGTGAGACTTGAACCACCTTCTCTCCTTCTCTTGCATGCATGCAAAGCAATGCTTCCTTCACCTCCCCCACACCTAACAAGGGCCTCCCCTTTTATAGGCTCCAAAATCTTCTCTTCTTGGAGAGATGCTTGAGTGCCAGGATTGGAAAGGTTGATCTTCATGCAAGATGTGGCTGTTCCAGAACCTACTATGTAGCACCAATTTTGGAATATCTCTCTATGTGTTGCTCAGATGGAAAAACGTCCAATACAAAAGTTGTAGATCTCGTCGTTTTCATAACTTTCGCAGGCCGTTTTTAGAGATCGACTTTCTATCGCGAGATATTTAAAAATTTGATTCACCATGTCTATTTTAAGAAAAATAGCTTTTTAAACTCTATTCTTAACTTATGATCCATGCAACCACCTTGAGCCATAGATAAGGAGAGTTCATTATATTGCCTTGGGCCTCAACGTTAAGATTGACTTCCGCACAAAAGCTTGTGTCATTTTAGATGTTAGAAAGAGAAAATCACTTCTCTCCTCACTTTCAGAGGATCACGTCTCTCGTCTTTCTTAGTGAGAGAATTACCTCTCTCGTCTTTCTTAATGAAAGAAAAAACCTTAAACCTTGATTTGTGAGGGAGAGGATGATCCCAAATGAATACAATGCTCATTACACATAAGTAAACATTCCCAGGCATCCCCGGATGCACACATAAATACGTATACATAATGCTAATGTACTTCCTCTTCTTAGAACTCAATCCACCTTCATTTATGTGTAACTCCTTGGTTCTTGTGTACACTCTTACACTTGGCAGACACTTCCTTCCCCCTTTATAACTTGTACTGCTTGTACCAGATATCCCCATCACAATGCTCTAATCACCACATTAAGTGATGCACTAGGAATACTGTTCTCTAAATCGTCTCATGGCCATGCTAGAGCATCATCAACACTTAAATAAAAGTGAGTTCTTAGTTTATTGATATAAATTTACTAAATAGAGAATGCGTAATAAGCAATCAATTTAGTGACAAATGGACTTTAGCTTACCTAGCTACTCATTGATGACAACTTGAATGTCTTTTGTGAGGATAAAGAAAATGTTAACACACAACTTAATACCCAAGTGTTAGGGGTTGTAAGAAATGATGCCAGAATTGAAGTCTTACATGTATGCTATGATGACATGCCACACTAGATTAAGCAATTAGGATTTAAGGTTATCAAAGCTTGAGAAATCTTCCACTATCTAGGTTGTCCATTGGACTTGGCAGTGCCAACCTAACAAAAGATGCAATGGAACTTAAGTATAGGACGGAGTAGAAGATTGCCAAGGTAAGACCCTTATCTCTTAGCTTTGATGGTAATCTACTTGTGGTTGACAATATATGATCTCCAACATTGATGTTTGTAGTGATGTTACTTAATGTTGAAGTTAAGCATGTTACTTAAGGTCCCATGGACCTTTTTGTAATTATCTTGTCTCTATGTTAATATTATATTATATTAATAGTACATTGTACATTAAGTGAAACATTACACTTATACATAGATAGTCTATAACATAGGACGTAGAATACAAAAATCAACCGAAGTTAAAAAATCACACTATTGTGTAGTATACACATGCACATATAATATAGTATGTAGTATACATGTATACATTAAGGTTAAAAGATATAGTTCCTTTCAACCTATGGTGCAATTGAAAGGTGGTGCTCAATCTCCTTGGAGGTTATTGCAATAACAAGCAAATGACGGGATTTAGGATTGGAGAAAATAACCTCAAAAGTTAGTGGAACAACAATCAAGCTACTAGTGAGAATTGGAGAGTCAAACCCATGGGCAATATGGCACTCATTGGAAAATGCAATCTTGCAAGGAGGTTAGTGGATTGCCTATGGGAGTAAAGTGGGAAAGAAAATTGAGAAAAATTGGAAGCAGGGTCAAGATTACAAGCATGCAATCTTGCAAGAAGGTTAGTGGATTGCCTATGGGAGTAAAGTGGGAAGGAAATTTGAGAAAAATTGGAAGCAGGGTCAAGATTACAAGCATGCTCACTATCAAGGTGATGGTAGGGCAATGGAGAGAGATAATCAAATATCTACAATCATGTGATGGTGAAATTGTTGGGGGTTAAAGGTTGCCTGTGCATAGTTTCCAACATTTATTGTATATAGACCTACACACTTGTATACTACACGTGGCATGCCATCACTATCACTTTATTCTTTATTCTTTTAGTGACAAATAGAATAAAGGAAGGTAGGTTACACATTATGACTATTGGAGTTCCCATACACTAGTCTCTCTTCTTCTTGCTTGAATCTCCATAGCTCCTACACTCTTCTTCCTTCTACTTGTGCTTCCATCTTCTACTCACCTTTCAATTAGTATCAAAGTGGGCATCCAAGAAGCTTTATCTTCATTTGCTTCAACTCAAGGTTTTGTAGAAGCCATTGCTTCTTCTTCCCAAGGTATGCATTGATTCTCAGTTCACTCCAGCTTGCTTAGACTTTGTTCGAGCCCTTCCAAGGGGCCATTTGAACTTTAGTAAGTGCTCTGTTGAGCCACAACCAACTAGCACAAGAAGCAACATACTCAACCAAGTCAATATGATTTGCACCTAGTTTTCAACCCTCTATATGGCAGTTTGCATCACCTACATCTCTTGTTTGAGCTCTCAAGTAGTTGGCAATCATTGGCAACTTCCTCAACATTTATGCTTCTATTGGTGCTCATATGCTCATGTATTGTTGCCCAGATGCTTGGAGGATGTGTTAAGATGTTTTGGGGACACATTTGAACTTGTTTGGCTCAGTTTTGACAAGGTATTCACTATTGTAACACTATGGTAGCAAGTTTTTTCACTAAGAAGGTTTATGCCTATTGTGTCTACTAGCCTTTGAGTATGCTACATGTCTATGCGGATGTCTAAATGTATGCACCTAGATATGCTTATGACATACATTGGCACTTGTATTTGGGCTACATTTGATGTAGTTGGGCTTTGCTCAATTGCTTTTAGCTTTAGTGATTGCTCACTTACAAGCATTAAAGACTCATTAGATACTTATGCTCCTAGATATATCGTTGATGTGTTTGGGCTTCTTAGATGCTTTAATATATATGTCTTGAGCTTTGCTTGCTTAATTTGCAGTTTGGATTTGCTTCCAATTGGAGATGCTTGTACTTACTTGGTATATTTTTGTTCTTTGAGACAATGGGATTCTTGATCCATGTATATACTCTTCTGTATACTATTGGATGCAGTTGCTTCTACTTATGGGATGATTTGGCTTTGTATGTTTTGGACACTAGCACTTACTTCTATCAATGATTTGTCAATTATGTATACATGCATATTGATTATTTACTAAGCATCATTGCTCTTTGACCTATCCATTGTGCATTTGGACAATCTTTGCAGTTGCTCTTGAGATCTTTTACATGCATGATGTATATGCTTATGGAATGTATTGTCCAAAACTTGACACTTTTGTTGAAAGATAGGCATGTGAACCCTATGTATACAGGGTTGATAAGGGTAGCTAGGTGTAAATGAATTGGAGGATAGGGGAGCAAGGGGAACCCTAACCCTAGCTTCTCTAAAGGCTATATAAACTGCCTAAAGGTTACTCTCACTGTTAAGGAGAGTGTACTAGTTGTACTTGTGAACGACTCACTAAGCAAGATCTTCTTCTTGTACTTGAGCTCTCTCTCTCCCTCTTGTGCATAATCTCATGATTCCACTCTGATATTTCAACATGGTATTAGAGGCAAATCTCATCCAACAAGCTTCCTTTAGACATATCCTAACGTAAGTGCACAAGAAGATCTTTTGCCTTCTCATTTACCTTCTTCTCCACCATAGCCAACTTGACCCCCTAACCTTGGAGGAGTTGGTGTGTGCAAAGGAGGAAATATGAGCTCTTGATTTCTTCTAGAGACTTCATCTACAGCTCAAGGTGCTCCAGCATGGTGCATCAAATGCAAAGATTGGGTGACGAGGAGGGCAGTATTGCCGAGTTCTCAGAAAATGGCATAGTTTGGGCAATATGATGTTTCAGAGCCTGGCGCCATCAGCAAGGCAGCGCAATCTGGGCAGCTGCCATGGTGCTTTCTTAGCCCCCCTAGTGGGCCATCTCCCTCTAAGAGGGTTTGACCTAATTCCTCTCCTACTGTCTATTGTGATCAAAACCCTAGCTATGGGTTTCCTAGCAGCCATATCCAAGAGACTTCAAGCTTTCCTATTTTCACTTTTTTCAATCTTGGAATCATTAACATTGATTCTAATCACTGAAGCATATGATATCAAGTGTGTTCCTAATCTCTGAGTAGCTGCCAACACCCAGGGGACATCATAAGCTCTATGAGAAGACAAATCTCAACACTAGTCCTCAGTCAAGTATTTCACTAAGCTTGAAAAGGTAAATGCTACTATCTTATGATGAAAAATGTACGTGGATACAATTGAAATCTCCTCAGACTCTTCACCAGGTGTCGAAGTTATTGATCGACCGTGCACAACCAAATATTCATCCTCTAAACCACAAGGTGGGGAGGAGCCAGATGTCCAATCAAAGTTCATCTCATTGAAGCCCAGGAAGACAGTAAAACCTAAATCAAGGGTTGTCCAAAGGAAAGGACTGCCAAAATCTTACCTTGAGGTACTACATATGTATGATTTCCAACCTTTTTCATCCTTACAATTTTAAAGTTGGTTATCATTTGTAAGGCTATCATTTTTGTCAGTTGGTTCATAATTGGCTATTTGTAAAGGACTAGACACTGCCATTGCCTAGGGCAATCGGTATGACCTTCCTATTATGGCCATGACTTATGCAGATGTTAGGCCTCAAATTCGCAAGTTGTTCAATGGAAAAGATTTCCATCCCTAGCAAGTCCAAGTGAAATATAAAATGATGGAACGGTGCTATTGGCCCTTCATAAAAGGGACCAAGGATATTGATTCATCAAATTCACTTGATGTAGAAGATGAAGAAAGAGCTCAAGCCATCATCATGCTTCATCTAGATGAATCCCTAATTCATCATATTGACTAACTCTCCACCATTGCCAAGGAGAATTGGGATGATCTTGAAAATCTCTATGGTGCTATAGGGAAGAACTCCAAGATTTTTCTAAGGATCGAATTTTTTAGCTTAGAGTATAAATAAGGAGAAGACCTAGGTAAGTTTATTTCACATATGATTCAGGGGCTCATGGCACAACTGGCCTCCGTTCAAGCACCAATTCATGATGAAGATGCCATTGCTATCCTTTTGAAGGCTGTAAAGAAGGTCTTTCCAACCCTTGTTACTACCCTTACCAATATCCCTAATCCAACTTTGGCAAGCACCATCCAATCCTACTTAGATGAGGAGAAGAGGAGTCAAGGATCTACTTCAACAACCCATGAGCAAGTCTTAGTGCATAGTATCTCCGCCAAATGCTCCTTTTGCAATATGAAGGGACATCTTGTTAGTAATTTTTGGAAAAAATATCCCAACAAAATGAAGTGTAACAAGTGTAAGAAGATATAACATATTACTAGTAAATGTCCTACCACTCCTGAAGTGCCTAAAGAATTGGAGGCCAACTTTGTCTCCAAAAGATTTGAAGATAAAATTTTCTAAATCCTCTACTTATGACCACTCTTGTAGCTTGATTTATAAAGGTATCTCATTTTGTTTAAAGGGGGGTCTTAAACATGCCTTGTAGTCCAATGCCACTCTAACATTGAGGGGGGGTGTTGAAAGATAGGCATGTGAACCCTATGTATACAAGGGTGGATAAGGGTAGCTAGGTGTAAATGAACTGGAGGATAGGGGAGCAAGGGAAAACTGTAACCCTAACTTCTCCAGAGGCTATATAAACTACCTAAAGGTCACTCTCACAAGTACTATTTGTTCACAAGTACTAGTTGTACTTGTGAACAACTCACTAAGCAAGATCTTCTTCTTGCACTTGAGCTCTCTCTCCCTCTTGTGCACACTCTCATGCTTCCACTTTGGTATTTCAACAACTTTGAGTTTATGATAATTAGTGGTACCAGTAGCCTATTCCTATTGATTGCTAATTTCATTTTGTTGTCGAAGTGTGTAAGGTTGAAGGTCTACCGCATGGGTATGAGACAAAAGGGTGTAGGAAAAATGAGAGACAAAACAAGATGAAAGAAAGAGAACTTAGAATTTAGTATATTTAATGAAGTGCTATCATCCATTAGAAAAGCATGAATAGCTATGTTTACCCATTATGAGCCTTCAAAATCCACTTTAGCCCTTTTAGACAAATTTATTATAGCAACATTAAAACATACATATGCTGCCCAAAAATCAATAGCCTTTATGTAATTTGTGGGAGTATCTATGATCAATAGGTATCATCTATGTCTATTCTTTGCATGAAAGATGAGATATCCAAAGCTCAAGGCTTCTAGCTTCCTCCATGTTTTTCCTTCCCTAACCACGGTCAGTCATGCTCTGTTGCCCAAAAATAAACTTGATTACTTTTTTCCCAAACTTGGGCTATTGAGCCTTAGTTAAGTTCCCCTTTCCACGTAATTCAAGTCTCATGCATGTAAACTCCACCTCCTGACTTACATGACTTGACAATAACTTACTTCAATCCTTCCCTAATACAAGCAATCCACTGCAATGTGTTCTAGAACCTATCTTCCACAATCCCGTATGTAAACCACTAAGATACTCAAGACACAATTGCCAATATGCTTTCACACAATAGACATACATCCTTTTGATATCCACCCCCTCCAAACCTGCACATCCTTTGGCATGTGCCAAAGTATTAGTGCTCCACATAATTAGAGTCCTCCTCACCCATATCCATGTTATTCTCTTCTCCCTCTTCCACATCGTCAAATATAATACATGTTTCTAGCTCATCCAACTCATACGTTGTAGACTCCCTTCTCTTAAAGAGTTTGATCAGTTTAATTGTATTAGGAATGCTTAATGTTGCCCCATCCAATTTACTAAGTGAATAGGTACCATTGTCATGTACAAACCACTCCTTTGGTTTACATGCTTCATTTAGGGTTTCGCATTGAAAGCCCCAAAACAGAATGGTGTCCTCATTTTGGTCATTTTGTCAATGGGCATCCACTCATTGGTGCACCACCTAGACAATTTATGCATATAAAAAGGTCATCACTTCATTAATTCTTCACCACTTTAGTCATTCTTCACCCCTCTTCTTTTGTCACTTCGACTTTCTTCCCTTCTCTCTCCAACCCTTCCACTACCCTCACACCCCTTCTGGCTAACACTATGGTTTGTGGCTCTCATGGCTACCTTCCACCTTCTTCACCCTCTGCTTTAGGTGCCTTGTTCCATCACCAGGCCTTGTGTTTAGAGGCTCCATCCTATTGGCATCATCATCAAATAGCTGATGACATTCTCACTTTCACTTGGCATCATCAGTCTGCTTGCGTTTTGGGTCTTCTTCACCTTGCGTCAGACTTCTCTCCCCTATGATATAGCACCTTGATCCCATGGTGTTTGGGTTTTGCTACATGGGGACATCCTCCACATCACACATCATCATCTAGCACCCGATGTCAGCACCTGGGCTGCTCTCCTTGCATTTGATAGCTCCAACACATTCCAGGATTTGAGTTTGCTACTGAGGCCTTCTCTTTGGCATTTGAGGACTGGGGTTCGCTCCCTCAACACAATTGATGATCATCTTCCTCATCTCCGGCGGCATTTGAGGATTGTAGTTTGCTCCCTCAACACTGGTCCTTTGCCTTCTAGTGATTACTTTGATAGCCCATTGTGCTTCACTCCCTTCACTGTGTAGATTCCCCAAAGGTGCTACCATGTGATCTAGACAAGATAGTGCCATCATCTTCTAAGCTTCACCTTCATTGTAAAAGCTTTTCTTCTCATAGCATGATTTAGTGCATCGTCACCATGTTCTTCTTATGTTTATGAGTTTCTCTTCTCTCTCAGTATTTAGTGTACATACTCTGTGTTTCTCCCTACAAACCTACCTCTCTAGTCTCTTGGTCATTTTTTGACATGGTATCAAAGCCAAAGGTGCTTAGAGAGCCATGAAGATCTGTCAAGATTTTGGGAGAGAAGGAAGGAGTCTCACTTGTAGCTTTCTTGCTTGCACAATGGGGGAATACACACAGAGATGGAGGCTGAAAACAATTTTCCTCTTCTTAGTTGTGTAAGCCAAAAAGAACTCAAGTACAAGGAAATAGATGATCCCTATATATGGGTCTCAAACCAAACTCAACTAACTAAGGTGACATACTAACTGAGCCACGAACTAGAGTAGATAAGGATAGCTGTCATCTAGCTATTATTCATGGGCAGTGTACCAACTGTATCTGCAACTGACAAGTCGGTGACATAAATGCACAACGGTCACCCTGGCATATCACGAGTGGAGCTCGATATCTCAACACTCCCCCTCGAGCTCAATCCCAATTCCTGCACACCAAGCAGGTCTCTGAACTTGCGCAGCTTCTCTGCGCCCAATGCCTTCGTAAATATGTCAGCTACCTGATCCTTTGTGTTGACATAAACTACATCAATAAGACCTAGTAAAACCCTCTCCCGCACATAGTGATAATGCACCTCAATGTGCTTTGTTCTAGCATGATAGACTGGGTTATTTGCCAAGTGTATACTACTCATGTTGTCACAATAAATGATAACTGGCCCATCTGTAGGCTGATGCATATCATAAAGTAGCTTATGCAACCAAGCTACCTCACATGCAGCCATTGCTGCACCCCTGTACTCAGCCTCTATGCTGGACAAGGCAACTGTAGGCTGTTTCTTGTTGCTCCAAGTGACTGCAGCACTCCCAAAAGAGAACACATATCCACTGGTAGATCGTCTATCAGAAATGCTACCAGCCCAATCAGCATCAGTGTATCCATGCAACTGTATCTGAATCCCAGTCTCATAAAATAGTCCATACTGCAATGTGGACTTCACATACCTGAGTATGCATCTAGCCGCATCCAAATGCGGTTTCCTTGGAGCCTGCATAAACTGACTTACCAATCCAACAGCATAGCTCAAATCTGGCCTGGTAATAGTCATATAAATCAAGCTTCCTACTATGCGTCTGTACATAGTAGGGTCTTTCAGAAGCTCACCTGCATCTGCACTCAGCTTCACATTCTGCTCCAAAGGAACTGAAATAGGCTTACAGCCTGTCATCCCATATTTGGACAGCATGTCCAATCCATACTGCCTTTGCAAGAGTTGTATCCCACTTGGTGATCTAATCACCTCAATGCCCAAGAAATAATGCAGCTCTCCCAAATCCTTCATCTCAAACTTCTGCTTCAATAGCATTTTCATATGAAGGATATCTTCATCACTGTCACCTGTCATAATCAAATCATCAACATAAATGACAAGTAGCATAATACATTTCTTTGTTTTTCTCACATAAAGTGAGAAATCTGCCTTGAAAATCTAAAAGCCAATAGTGACAAGATACTGTCCTATCTTGTCAGACCATGCTCTAGGTGCTTGCTTCAAGCCATACAAGGCTTTCTTCAACCTGCAAACAAACTCAGGATGAACAGCATGCACATAACCTGGTGGCTGCTCCATATAGACCTCTTCTTGCAAATCACCATGCAAGAAGGCATTCTTTACATCCATCTGATGTAAAGACCATCCCTTTGATGCAAGCATAGCAATGACTGCTCTTACGGTTGCCATCCTTGCAACCAGACTGAATGTTTCTTCATAGTCAATGCCATATGTTTGTGCATACCTCTTGACTACTAATCTTGCCTTGTATCTATTCACAGAACCATTTGCATTGTGCTTCACCTTATAAACCCACTTACAGACAATTGCATTCTTACCTTTAGGCAAAGGTACCAATTCCCATGTAGCATTTGCTTCCAAGGCATCCATTTCTTCATCCATGGCTTTCTCCCATTTTTCTTTTCCCATGGCTTGCTCAAAAGAAGTGGGTTCTGGTTCCTGTATCACTTTGACCATATATGCATAGTGAATGGCTGTAAATCCATCATATTTCAGCCTATCCACAGGATACCTAGCTCTCGTAGACCTCTGCAAAATAGGTTCACTCCCAGGTGCTCTCAAAACATCCCTGGTCTTCCTTACTCCAGGTGTAACAATAGAAGGAATGCTCTGTTCTGAGCCACTGGATTCACCATCCACATAAGAGTGACCTGCATTCACATCAAACATGGGCTGATCAACCTTCTCTTTTCCTTTTCGTGATACCTGCATACCACTATTTGCATTGCTTTGAGAAGATTCTCATGATCTCAATCTGCCTATCCATGGTGGCGAAAAATGTGAACCATTGCTAGAGGACGCTCCAGGTCCACTAATATTTTGTGACTGCTGCTGTGAATTCTGTGCAACATTACCATTTTGTGCATCTACATCATCAATCACATTTACTGGTTTATACTAGCTACTCATCTCATCAAAAACAACATCTCTGCTCACTGTAAACTTACGAGTAGAAGGGTTATAGCATCTATACCCTTTTTGTTGCAGAGAGTAACCAATAAAGATGCACTTCTTAGCTTTTGGATCCAACTTGGATCTCAACTCATCTGGCACATGTACGTAGGTAATGCAACAAAAAATTTTCAAATGAGAAATATCTGGTTTCCTACCAGTATACCTCTCCTCTGGAGTCATCCCATGTATTGCTGCAGTGGGAGTCCTGTTCATTATGTAGACTGTTGTAGCAACTGCTTCAGCCCAATAAAAATCTGGCAGGTCTTTTTCATTGAGCATGGCACGAGATACCTCTCCAATATGCTTGTTTTTCCTTTCTGCAATTCCATTTTGTTGTGGGGTATGACTGCATGAATATTGCTGCTTTATGCCATGCTCCTGTAGGAACCTTGCAAACTCATTTGAGAGGTACTCTCCCCCTCCATCTGACCTTAGGCATTTTATTTGTAGACTTGTTTTTTTTTCAGCCATAGCTTTAAGAGTTTTGAAATGCCCAAAAACTTCACTTTTCTTTTTCATAAAATACACCCAAACTTTTCTGCTATAGTCATCAATAAAAGTGATAAAATAATGACAGCCTCCAAGAGATGCAGCTTTAGTAGTCCACACATCAGAGTGGATTAATTCCAATGGCTTCTCACTCTCTTGAACATGTCTAGGAAATGGTTTCCTTGCCTGTTTTCCAAATTGATAGGCTTCACATACCTTATGCATTTCTGCAACCTTGAATTTAGGCAATCCTGCAACAATATTTTGGGCCTGCATTGATTTAAGTCACTGTACATTAACATGACCAATACGTTTATGCCAGATATCAATATCTACAACTACACCGGTCCCATGTGCAAACATTGTTGCACTCAATTCAGGCATGTCTGCATCCAACGTAAACATTCTGCCCTTCTTCTTTCCTTTTGCTATCAAGCGACCTTTATTTTTCATATCCTCAACAAAGCATCCATGAGGATTAAATCTGACCTGCAAGCCCTGCTCAACCATTTGACCAACAGAAACCAGATTCTTGGTGATATTTGGGACATGAAATACATCGGACAGGTATTTCTTTTTCCCATCCTGCATAGACAAATGAATTTTTCCAATCTGCACAATAGGATGTGCAGTATCATCACTAGTCTCCACAAATCCTGGTTTTTCCATTTTCCTTGCATCCTCCATCCATTCTGCATGACCTGTCATGTGGTTTGATGCACCTGAGTCAACATACCATACATCGTTGCTTTCTTCTGCACTTGTCACATAATTGTTCATGTGCTGCACCATAAATAAATGCTCATTTCTGTCATCACCCTGTCTACTAGAAGATGCATAATTCCCTTGTTGCAATTTCCCATTCATGATGTCATTCTGCTTTTTATAGCAGTCTTTAGCCATATGGCCCATTTTACCACAATAGTAGCATTCAACATTGCTGTTTGCATTTTGGCCTCTTTGCCATTCACCACGACCTCTTTGGCTCCCCCTGCCTCTAGAGTTACCACGTCCTCCTCCATAGGACTAGTTTTCTTGAGTTTGCTGCATATTCTGATTTCTATCACGGCCTCCAAATCGGCCTCCTCTACCTCTGCCTCTACCTCTTCCAGCATTTGAGTAGAAGACAGCTTCTTTTGAAGTTCCTCTTGAAGAAGATGCACCACCATTTCTCTACTCCTCAGAAATTAGAAGAGAAATCAACTCCTCAAAATCAGAAAATCTTTCACGGACGAAAATCGATGTTCGGAACTGTGCATAATCCTTTCCTAAACCATTCAAGGTCACAGAAACTAAATCATCATCTTCCACTGCCGACCCAATGGAAGCAAGTGCATCTGCAATCTTCTTCACCTTCATGTGGTAGTCATTGATGCTCATATTTTCTCTTTGCACATTGTGCAACTCTTGCTTGAGCTGCATTTTCCTGGCTTGCATATTTGTGCTATACATTTTTGACAAAGTATCCCATGCCTCCTTTGGCGTACTTGCATCTTGAATATGCACAATCATAGAGTCTGAAATGCTGATAGACAGTCAGTACATAACTTTCATGGCTCTCTCATGCCATGCTTTAAATGCCTGCATTTGCTGTTGATTGGGAACATCAGGAAGAACTGGTTCTTCTTCATTTCCTTCAACAAATTCCCAATATCCTTTTCCCATAAGGAAATTCGTCATTCTAAACTTCCATGCTTGGAAGTTGTTCTTGTCAAGCTTTTTAGTGACAATCTGTGAAAGAGAATCAGAGGCCATTACAGAACACTGCAAAAAATTCTGTCACTGCAAAGAACACAGCTTCAGTCTCACAAGGGCAAATCTGCAAAACTGGCGAAAGTGGTATTTGACCACACAGTCACTTCCTAGTGACGATTTTGCATATACAGGAACCAAGGATGATTCTGTAACTCCCAATGTCTCTGCACACGAGCATGTGATGCAATATCTGTGGTAACTTTTCACCGACCTGTAGAACAGTGGTCGCACAGCATAAAACAGGGCTTTTTCCTGAGTGCGTGCAGAAAACTTCCGCCTCCAAAACAGGCCCTGAAATGGCCTCAAATAAAAAAAACAGGGTCGCCCAGGGCTAAAGCCCTGTTGCTTCACCGCGAAGGGCGCCTCAACCTGAGACAATGCACTCTTGCAATTTCCGGCTATGCTGCCTGTAGAGATCTGCTCCCAAAACAGAAAATGTAAGCAACACTGCTCCTCTTACCAGAACACCGCGAGCTTGGCTTGCTTTCTTGAGCTCCTTACCACGAACAAGGCTCTGATACCATGTCAAGATTGTGGGAGAGAAGGAAGGAGTCTCACTTGTAGCTTTCTTGCTTGCACAATGGGGGAATACACACAGAGATGGAGGCTGAAAACAATTTTCCTCTTCTTAGTTGTGTAAGCCAAAAAGAACTCAAGTACAAGGAGATAGAAGATCCCTATATATGGGTCTCAAACCAAACTCAACTAACTAAGGTGGCATACTAACCGAGCCACGAACTAGAGTAGATAAGGATAGCTGTCATCTAGCTATTATTCATGGGCAGTGTACCAACCGCATCTGTAACTGATAAGTCGGTGACATAAATGCACAACGGTCACCCTGGCATATCACGAGTGGAGCTCGATATCTCAACAAGATCCTCTCCATTAGAGAAGGTAGAGATAGGTTGTGGATTTGGCATCATCTACTAATTTTTCCCCTTTTGTTGCATCACTAGGAGATAGAGATACCCTTCTCTTCCTCTCCCTCCATTTGTCCCTCCCTTTAACAATTTGACACTCTAGTGATATGACTTCTCCACAAGCAGATGGGTAGACCACTAGGCACTCCTCTTTCGGCATCATTGGACCTTCCACAATGCTTGCCAACATTGACATTTGCTCCCTCCACAGTTAGAGTTTATGCATATATCCCTAGGCACACATTATTCCACCTCTCCCTTCTAGGCCACAAAGTTTATTCTACATTAGCTTTCAAATTTTTATGCTCAAGGCAATAAGATGCATCCCATGCACAGAAGCCCTTTTGAGCCAAAGGAGGATCACTTGGTACCTCAACCTCCTTGCGATGCTACAATGCACTACGGAGGTTGCTTCTACTTCTTTTAGGGTTTTAGGAATGCCACCTTGACAACCCATGGTTGTGTAGTTTGCTCAATTGAAAGACAGTGATTGTTGGCTACCATCCCCTTGGCAATCTGCTCCTTCGAGAGACAATGGCTATTCGACACCTTCCCTTACTTTAGTTATATAATCCATGCCATTGAGAGACATCGACTATTGCCCACCCTCCTTGGCTCAACATGAGTCTCACCTTTTTCCACCCTTGACTGCTCTGGTCTAAGAGGCCACCTCTAGGTGTTCGACATCTTTGACATCCCAAATACCTTCTTTAGCATGATTAGTGGCAATTTCTTCATCATTGGATGATTTGGAGTCCATGATCCGTGAGTTTTTAGCTTCCCTATCTCTCCTAGAGGGAGACTTAGAGAGGGATGTACACTTTTTTCCTTCAAAGGGGGCTCCTACTTCTTTGGCTTCAGAGGAGGCCCCTAAGTCCACCCTCAAAGGGGGCAACTACTCATCATGAATTTCTTCATCCACCAATTACTCTTTGGGGATGGCTGTCTTCGAGTAGTCATTTCTCCTATTGATACCTAGGATCTTCAGGTGCCACCTAGATTGGGGCCTTGAAGATTCAACTGCAGTAACGAGGCCTTCAAAAATTTTCCAACATGAAGTTATGGAGCTAGTGGATTCTCTCCTAAGGTGGAGTTGGGTTCTACAATTCATCATGTTTACTGTTCCTTACTATAATCATCACTTCCTTCTTTTCGTGAAGTGTGGAATTATATTCTTGGAGTTGTTTTTGAAGGTCGTGCACATGTTCCTCTGATTGAATGACGAATTTCTTGTAAGACTCTTATGCCCCATTCAACTATTCTTGACATTCTTGCCTGATTATAAGAGCTTCTAGTTTCTCCTTCTTGAGTTCCTCGTAGAGTTTTGCAAGGCTTCGAGGCCCCCTTTTGCACCCACTTTTGTAATCTAAATGATGGGTTGTTAAGATGGAAATCTTGGATTTCCAATGCCTTTACATCTTCTTTGTACCTCTCTTTGCTCCTCTTTCTTTCTCCATGTTTGGGCCTAAGAGGGGGTGTTTGAGAAACCACTCCTTCAATTTACACACTTCATTTAGGGTTTTGCACTAATAACCCCAAAAAGGGTTGGTGTCCTAATTTTGGTCATTTTGTCAGTGGGTGCCCACTTAGTGTTGTGCCATCTTAGACAACTTATACCTATAAATAGGTGATCACTTCATTAATCCTTCACCACTTTATTCATTCTCCACCCCTCTTCTTTTGTCACTTCGAAACTCTTCCCTTCTCTCTCTAGCCCTTCCACTGCCCTCACACTTCTTCAGCTGTAGTTTGTGGCTCATGGCTACCTTCCACCTTCTTCATCCTTTGTTTTAGGTGCCTTGTTCCATCATCATCAGGTCTTGTGTTTGGAGGTTCCATCCTATTGATGTCATCATGTGATAGCTAGTGACATTCTCTTTCCCACCTAGCGGCATCAGTTTACTTGCATTTTGGGTCTTCTTTACCTTGTCGTGAGTCTTTTCTCCCCTACTGTTTAGCATCTTGACCCCCTTGTATTTGCATTTTGTTGCCTACAAACTTCCTCCACATCTGATGTCATCACTAGCACCTACTAGTTTCCCTGTATTTGACGGCTCCAACACACTCTAGGATTTGCATTTTCTACACATGCCATCTCTCTAGCATCTAAGGATTGCAGTTTGATCCTTTGAGAAATGGTGATTATCTTCCTCATCTCTAACAGCATTTAAGAACTGTAGTTTTCTCCCTCGACAATTGTCCTTCACCCTGTAGTGTGATTACTCCGATAGCCCATTGCTTGGAGGACTGTGTTTTGCTCCCTTCATTTTGTAGATTCCCCACAGGTGCTACCACTTGATTCAGATAGAACATTGCATTTATCTTTTGAGATTCAACTCACTTGTATTGACTTTTCTTCTCATACCATGATTTAGTGCATCATCATCGTGTTCTTATTGTGTTTTTTATTTTCTCTTCTCTCTTAGTGTTTGCTATACATACTCTATGTTTCTCCTTACAAAATGTACTCTCTTTGGTCTCTTAAGTCATTTTTTGACAATATGGTTCAAATCATTGCTTAGAGATCTTTTGACTAGCTCTATGCTGGTTTTCCAAGCTATTGTCACAAATCAATATCCAATCTTCTTGTTGCATTGCCCTTCATCTCATTCAATGCCTCTTATCAAATCTCTTCTTTTTTTGAAGCCTTGCTACCCGCAATATAGTAACTACTACCTCAATGTCTTCTAGCCTTCTCTCAAACTATCTAATGCACAAAGTCAATAGTTTCTCTCTAATCAACCCTTCTTGCCAAGGTAGCACACTCCATGTAGCAACCATCTCCTTAATCAGCATAGTGGATTTTTGACCATATATCAATTCAATAGGCATCACATATATCACTGCACTATGCATCATCCTATCCGCCCATAGTGTAAACAATAACATCCTTGGCCACTCCTTTATCTTACCTTTGCATACTTTTGCTAGTGCCTTAATGATAGGCAAGTATTCCCTTTCACACTCAGCAGCAGGCCGGCGGCGTGCCCTACTTAACACGTACGGCAACTGCGACAGCGATGACGAATGCCTGGGCTTCCTGGACGTGCTTGCAGGTCGCCTGTACTGATGCCCTAATCCAGACAGTCCTGGCAGAAAATGCTCCACCCCCTGTTAGGTAGTACTATAGACCAACAAACCATCCCATAAAAGACGATCGTGCAATGACTACCCGCTAGTAGCCAATGGCTGCACTCCACTTCCATTGATCATATCCGATGTACTCGTACTGTATCAACCATCCCCCCACCCCGCCCTCCATATGGTCTCTCAGTCTCAGCATCTACAACTGTTTCTTCAGCATAATTACTAGGCATCATAATTTATTTGACACTACGACTCCTTACCTTGAATGTAGCCAATGGCTGCACTCCACTTCCATTGATCATATCCAATGTACTCGTACTGTATCAGTAGCCATCCCCCCCATCCCGCCCCGCCCTCCTTCTGGTCTCTCAGTCTCAGCATCTACGACTCTTTACCTTGAATGTAGCCAATGGCTGCACTCCACTTCCATTGATCATATCCGATGTACTCGTACTGTATCAACCATCCCCCCACCCCGCCCTCCATATGGTCTCTCAGTCTCAGCATCTACAACTGTTTCTTCAGCATAATTACTAGGCATCATAATTTATTTGACACTACGACTCCTTACCTTGAATGTAGCCAATGGCTGCACTCCACTTCCATTGATCATATCCAATGTACTCGTACTGTATCAGTAGCCATCCCCCCCATCCCGCCCCGCCCTCCTTCTGGTCTCTCAGTCTCAGCATCTACGACTCTTTACCTTGAATGTAGCCAATGGCTGCACTCCACTTCCATTGATCATATCCGATGTACTCGTACTGTATCAACCATCCCCCCACCCCGCCCTCCATATGGTCTCTCAGTCTCAGCATCTACAACTGTTTCTTCAGCATAATTACTAGGCATCATAATTTATTTGACACTACGACTCCTTACCTTGAATGTAGCCAATGGCTGCACTCCACTTCCATTGATCATATCCAATGTACTCGTACTGTATCAGTAGCCATCCCCCCCATCCCGCCCCGCCCTCCTTCTGGTCTCTCAGTCTCAGCATCTACGACTCTTTACCTTGAATGTAGCCAATGGCTGCACTCCACTTCCATTGATCATATCCGATGTACTCGTACTGTATCAGCAGAGCCATCCCCCCCGCCGCCCCGCCCTCCTTCTGGTCTCTCAGTCTCAGCATCTACAGCTGTTTCTTCAGCATAATTACTAGGCATCATAATTTATTTGACACTACGACTCTTTACCTTGAATGTAGCTGCCAATCTTCACCAAACGACGAATGCATGTCTTTGTATGGGAAGGATTGTGCGTGCATGTGCAGATGAGATGCACGTAGTACAGTACATCGGTTCCTTACTTATATTGCCATCGTTCAGTGCAGTGGCTCTTTGCACAACTTCCCTTTGCCACATAATCCAAGCAAATAAGCCACCTGGAAATGTAGCACACGCTTCCATGTGCACACATGATGCACTCCGTTCTTATTCACATGATTCGCATACAACTCGTTGCCAATTCGTATTTTCTCATTTTTAAAAAAATTGAGCTGCAATGCTAGCATTAAAATTTGAACTCTATATTGTTTTCCATATTATTCAAGAAAGGTGCTTCATCCAAGCATACACACCGCCTAGAAACCCATGCTGATGTTGCATCACTATATTACCAAGTTTGCAACCACCTATGCTACCATAATTGGCTTCTACAATGCAAACATAGAAAGTAAATAACATACTTCATGAGGAAAGTAGGGGAAACTTTTTAGTTGCATTATTGTCTGTATTTACATTTCGAGACACAAGATTGAAAGTCTTGGATTAACTTACATGATGACAATTTAGGGTCGTATTCATGGCATGACGAAACATAATGTTTGTGATATGCTTTGATTGCCTAAAAGTAACGGAAGTGAAAAGCTTGCACATCATCATTGCTACTATGCATATTCAGGCAAGTGTAGTCTATTACAATATTTGACAATCATAGCCATGTCAATTATGGCATGCATGCTTCACATCATTTTTAAAGACCCCCACCCAATATATTGCACACTTGATAAATCCATGTAGTTTCTTATCTTTGAAAGGTTATTTGGCAGCTTTCTTTTTCGTACCATGTTTCAGTAGAGTTGAGGAATTCATTGGCCCTTTTAAGACTAGAACTTGCTTATTTCTATTGTCTTGTCTAATTTTCTTTGTTATGTTTTAATAGGTTGGATAGACCATCGGATAGGATCCTTCCCTCCAACAAACTTTTTTGAAGGCTTCATACAGTTCATATCAAATGTCATTCATAAGAAGAATGCTTAGATGAAGAAGAGGAAATGCTAAGGAGCGGAAGAGGAAGAAGCAATAGAAGTAGAGAGAGCTAAAGAACCTACTAGGACAAGTTGTAAGTAGGAGGAGGAGGAGGAGGAGGTGGAGGAGGAGGACATTGATATGATATTAGCTATCAACTTATCCCAAGGAATAGAGTTAATAATTGATGTCATGTTTATTATAAAAAAAAGGGGGGCACTAATATAACGTCGATTTTGTCTCATAAAAGTTGAGAATGTCATTGCTATACGCATCAATCTAGTTCATGGCTTAAGCAACAACTCTTCGACGACTTCACTTATGCAATGATGGATGATGCTTATAAGATGTCTCACTCTTTCGCCCTATAAACAATATTTTTACTCTTCCCATAAGCAACACTACTGGTTTTGTAAAAATGAAAATAGACTCTTAGGGGATTCACTGTATGTATATCCTCTATATCATATCTACCAAAGGACTATTTATAAATATCCCTATTTATGATTTTTTTTTGAATAAAACACAATGTTGTTTGTTTAGTCGGTAAATAGTCCCTTTATATTACATCCTTTTGTATGTAAAAATGGAATAAAAATGACATTTTACAAATTTCTTATTTTGAATCCATGTGATATATACATATATCTATGACATACTCCCTCCAAGAATCACCATAATAGAAATGAGGCATAGACGTGCATGTTAGACGCGCAAAGTCGGGTGCGTCTATCATTGCGTCTATATGTGCGTGTAAAAGAGCATGTAAATAGACGCGAAGTTTGCATCTATATATCTGCATAAATAGACGCGAATATAGACGTGTTTTCAGACGTGTAATTATTTAACCACCTGAAATTGGACTTAATATAATAAAAAAAACCAGAGTTAGTAATTATTTTTGCAGTGCTTTGTAATGAATGGCAGTTCCTCCAGTTGACAAGCCTGATATAAGTAATTAGCGACAAGCGACACAAACCTTATTATACAATTAATAGCAAGCATTGCATGTATCTCGTAATTTCTCTACTTGAAGATCATAAAAAATACTTCCTTTTTATTATGCAAAATTCAATTTAGCTTTAAACTTGACTATTGATTCTTGAGTATGCACATGTGCGCATGATATTTTCCATAGAATTAAGAATACACATTGAATCATTAAGCGAATTAAGTATGTTACAATGAACGATCCATCTCATCTTCAATGAGATTAGCCCTTGCTAAACTATCTACTTCTAGGTCTATGTTAACAAGAGGTAACGAAACAAATAAGTCTATCCCACTATCAGATGTGTTGCTATATTGCTCAATAACTTCATCATCATCAACCACATTATTGTCATCTTCTACATTTCCTTGAACATCCTCGTGAGGTTCATCTTGTACTATATCATGCATATCATCCATTATGGTGTCATCATGTACATCATCATTAATTGTTGGATTGTCATCTGCTATCTCTATGTCTGTAATATTAACATATATTGGTTTTGAACGATTAGATATAGGGATGGCATACCACCATCGGTTATTGTTTACCATTGGATGATACACAACCTGTATTTGAAAAAAAAAAGCAAGAAACTTAAATACTTATTATATTGTGTATATGTATCACATGTATACATATCAAAATTAGCTTTTACATATATACTTGCTCGCATTGTTGAGGTAGTACTAATGTGTCATTCTTGTTTTGGTGAAATTTTGTAGAGTCAATGATTACAAAACCACTTGGATGACGTTTGATTATGCAATGCTCACCATTTGTTACCACTTCTTTAAACCACTTCACATCCAGTACATATATAAAGAATCGTCTCAAGTCAAGCTTCAGAATATCTTGGATCAAGCCACAATAACCTTCCATGGTACCATTGGCATCCTCGAAGTGAGCAAGGATACCACAATCTTGGGTATTTCTCTTTTTATCTATACGTTGAGTTCAAAGATGTTTACCCTCACACCAAATAGCATTGAATAATGTGCACTAGTAGTAAAAGATTAAGATCAAACATGTCAATTTATTATATAAAATATAACTAGAAATAAATTAATTGATAGTATGTCTCACCTTTGATAAGCAACCTCGCGCATATTCCCACTCTTCTTGAGATATATTAATTTCCTCCTCTTTTTTCATTCTCTCCATTTCCTCATGTAATCAATCTATATCAATATGACGTGGGAGCGCATTTAGATGATCTGGAAATGAGACATTACATCCATATCTGGTGTGAAATGCTTGTCTTTCTCTTTTTCTTCTTGCCTTTGCTTCATTATATAGTGTCACCCATTTGCTCATTACATCACTATTGAGCACACAAAAACTATTTAACTTACGAAGTTCTTCTTTTGTTAGCACTTTACTCATTCCTTTTCCTTGAGGTATTATAGAGGTCATCCTCAAGTCTTCATCGTCTTTCCATAGTCGTGGTTGAGAGGGGTCCACTTCAGCAAGATATTTAGAGATATAAACAAGGGATGATTGCACTAACCAACCCTCAGCCATGCTTCCCTTAGGCCGTGCTTTTTGCCTCACAAAATCTTTTAAGGTTTTCATGAAGCGCTTAAGAAAAAACATCCACCTTGCATGAACTACCCCACAAAGTGGGATCTCACCAATCAAATGTACGAGTAAATGTAATTGAGTAGTCAAAATGGACCAAGGAAAAATTTCCTCCACCAAAAAAACCACCTCAACAGATAATACTCGAGCATCTTGCAATGTGTTTGAATCAATTTCCTTCAAGCTCACGTATCTGTCAGGATATATTTGACAATTGTTTATTTTTGTGTAGAAATTCAAAGAGATTCACTACATGATGTATGCAATATATAATTAAAAAATACAATGTATACACACCTCACAAGCTCTCCCATCTTGTAAATGATATCATGTACATCTTTGGATACACAATGGGATATGCTAGTAGACAGTACGAAATGAATGTAAACAATATTCATAGATCAAATGATTAGTTGAGGAAAAAGTCATCATACCCCAAAGTTTACACATAGTTACTCCACTAATTACTATATTCATGGTTAGAGATACCCTTACTTGAATCATTTTGTGCCAATCATGGAACTTCAAACCAGATAGTTGCTCCACACCTCTTTTCTTTTTCTTTATGAAGGCTCCCTTGAGACATCTCATACATCCTGTGGGTGTTCGAAAGCTACATATTTGTTCCTTCACTATTTTTTCCTCGTTCTTTAACAATATCCAAGGTGCATGGGGTAGCTCAATCTTTCATCTGGGTCCAATGTATGGCCAGGCTCGTCTCATGCGACCGATGTTACGTAAATCCTCCCTTACATTGACTGAATCACGAGCCCCTATCAAGTGATCCCATAATGTAGATACAACATTTTTGAATATGTGCATGGGGTCCAACAAGTGATTGATCTTGAGTTCAGTCCAATGCAGAAGATGAAAAAAATATAGAGAACCTAACAAACAAACAATGTATTATGTAAACAATTCATCATGCTAAATACTTTAAAGTCAATCGAGAGAAATGCACTTCTTATAGACTCATGCCAAGTGGAGGGTGGCTGTCGGCATTAATCCATCTCTCCTTCCAATCTCGAATGGTTAGAGATTGTGGAGTCATTCCGCTAGTAGGGAGAACATATTTGGGATGGTCAATAGGAAGAAATCGATGATGATTGTCATAGATAACCTTCTTTAAACGTGCCGGCCTAGAGGAAACTAGAGAGGGACCACAAATAGGACATGCATGATATCCTAATGTGGTTAAACCTGAACAAACAAGTGAATTAATAATATGCAAACGATGACTAACATGCCATGACATGAGCTTTCCAATAGACTTACACTTGGACATAAGTTGAATACGTGGAACAATCGGAAAATATCGCAAAACCTTACGAGGCACATCCATTGACTTCATCTCCACTTCGTATCTTGATTCACCACAAACAGGACACTCTCCTGCAAATTCATGAATCCCACGAAATAAGACACAATCATTGACACATGCATGGATCTTGACATAATCGAGGCCTCCCAGAGATGTCAAGTAATGTCTTGCTTGCTCTCTCTTAGTTGGCAATTTGTTTCCTTTTGGAAGCATTTGTGATAATAACCTATATATATATTTTTAAAAGTGAGTTAAAAAACCACCAACATATATTTATGTCTGATTTCAAAATAGAACAATTAATATTATGATTCATAAGCCAAACTGAATCGATACCTACTTCAATAACACATTCAAACTGACATTACTCCATCCATAAATTGTTTGCAAGTTAAGTATCTCGAGGGATGCACGAAGAACGGAGTACGTACAACCTTCATACAACAGAGTAGATGACGCTACGTATAGTGGGTCATCTGGCTTCGCAGAGTGACCTTCTCCCTGAACCGGTTGCGAAAATAGATTGTGTACCATGTTGTCCAAAATCTCATCCTCTACAACTTGATGGGGCATTTCATGAGGGCTACTATCATGGTCGTCAGTCTCCACTCTTCTTGAAGACTTTGCCTCCTCGCATCGACGTTTTGCAGCCTCTCGACGTCCGGGAGGGAGCATCTGAGGATGTGGTACCGCATCCTGCTCAACCACAAAAGGGAGTTTCATATACATTGATATATATTGAGTAACATAGACTAGTAATCTTAGTGTTTAAAAAAAAAATGAATACTGGTGATTTTTCTCAGTCCCATTCTCCATACATGCTGAGGTGTGACATTGCAACCTGACGTGCTCAAAAAATACACCCTCGACAACGATCACACATGCATTTAATTTTTCGTCGTAGCCATGCATCTCGATTATGAAGATGTAATGTTTCATCCTCACTTGAGGATGTGCTCGTTGACTCATCAACATGCACCGCACTAGGTGATGATGACGACATGATTAAACCTAATTCATGACAATATCAAATTTATTATTCATATGTTTACATAAAAACTTCAAGCTGGCGTATTAATTATTCTAAGATCTCAATTTTAAATACACAAAACTTATCATAAATACATAAAAACTTATGATAAGAACTTACTATCAAAACTTATCTTAAAAACAAAAACTCATGATAAAAGCTAAATGCGCGTCTATACCTGTGTTTATCTACGCGTCTAAATCTGCATCTATTTGCACGTCTGAATTCGCGTCTATAAGCATGTTTATGTAAAAGTAGACGCGCATATACACGCGAAAATAGATGCAAAAGTCAAAATTCAAAAGATACTTGAATCATTTCTTTTCAAACTCTGCCTTTCCTTTCCTGCATATTTTGCGCGTTCTGAAGCTTGAGTTCAGCCGACATGCAGTCTATCTCTACTAGTCTCTTCATGCCTCACCTCCTCATGACTCACCTCTTCTTTCACTTCAAAGAGATAAGAGGGGAAAGAAGAAAGCCAAGGAGAGGAAGAAAGAGAGAACAAAAGAGAGGAGAACAAGAGGAAGAAGAAGCAAAGAGAGGAGACAACAAGCAGCAAGCATCAAGGGAGAGTAACTCACCAAGGAGAGGAAGAAGGAGAAGGAAGAAGCGCCACCACCCGTCCACACCAAAGACCCTAGGTGAGTCCTCTCTCTCTCTCTCTCTCTCTCTCTCTCTCTCTCTCTCTCTGTGTGTGTGTATTAGGATCTATGATTGAACTTCTTATAGCACAAATAAATCATGGATGGCGGTTGTCGGATTGAAAGCAGCCGACTGAGCGTGTTTGACAGCGCGTGTAGATTTCAGTACAGACGCAGACATAGACACGCAGCTATGTTTGCTATCATCGCATCTGCAGTCGCGTCTCTTAGCACGTGTATTTTGCCTCTCAAACGCGAGAATACACGTGCTCTGCCTAGAAGCTTTGACTTCACAGTCGCGTCTCCAGGCGCGTGTATTCTGCATTTCAGATGCGAGAATACATGCGCTTTGCCCAGAAGCTTTGACTTCAGAGTCGCGTCTCTAGGCGCGTGTATTCTGCATTTCAGACGCGAGAATACACATGGTCTGCCCAGAAGCTTTGACTTCAGAATCGCGTCTGAGAGTGCGTCTATGCTGCATCTCAGATGCGGATATACATACGCTCTGACCAGAGGGTTTGACCTCAGGGATGCGTCTGAGAGCGCATCTATCTTGCATCTCAGACGCAATTATACACGCGCCAGCCAGCTCTGATAAAAAATAACTTTTTATTTCTGGAATTGTACAAATTTGTCTTTTTCCTGTGTTTTGTTTGCAAATGTCGCATCCTGGTTCATCTAGCAATGACCCAGATTTGGATTGCATGAATGATACATTGGGCTTGTTCGGCAGAGGGGTCAATGCTTTTTTTGGAGGTTTTCCTAGTAAGGAAGACTTCATGGGAGAGATGACTAGACACCTTGGCCGCTCTCCCACAGTAGACGAGGTATTCAGCGCCATATTTGGAACGCCTCTGATGTCTTTGCCTGGCACTGCTTCCCAAACACCAAATGTCCAAACTCCAATTGCAGGTACTCCATATGCAGCACTTGTACATGCATCGGCTGAAGCACAAGCGTCAATCACCGCACGTGCATTTGCAGAAGCACATGCATCCAGCGAGGCAGAGGGTAGTCGACAGAGAGAGAGGAGGGAGAGTCGAGGGGGAGGACGAGGCTTGTGTGGGGATTACTTAGGAGGTGGCGAGCGATCACCCTCACCAGAAGATCACGTAGAGGAGCCAGTACACCAGTACTATAGAGTTACAGATATTAGTGGCATCTTCCATGATGATGAAGGAAGGGATGTAATGGCATACATGAGGAGCGTCGTGCATGCGACGTATAAGATTGTTTCGTTTACTTCAAGAATCAGAAAAGCGGCTTGTGGCAGGAGGTGTTGAGGGAAGTCCATAGGAGGTATCCAAATCCTGAGGGTCAGCGATTCTTGGATGATTGGGGACGCACAAAAGTGAGGGATTTGCTTCACAACAAAAGATCCCACCTCATGACACGCGCCAGGGAGTCACTACGGAGACAGGAGGAGAGGCGTAGAGTCTATAGCCAACCACCTATGTGCCACCGCATAGAGTGGAAGAAAGCCAAGAAAAAAGCAGCAGAGAAAGTGAAGAGTCGCCAGCACGCAGAGGTGCGACGCATCCAAATGGAAACCATGGGATCGTCGCATTACGGATTGGGCGGCAGAGAGTCGTGGGAGGTAGAGTTTGTAAGTATATTTTGATTTCTAGTTTTTTTAAATTTATATTTCTTTCAATTCTTTATATAATTTATTCTAATACATTGTGTCTCATAATTGTTTGTATATATCATAATTGTTTTGCAGACTACTATCATTGGTAGGATACCTACCCCTAGAGAGGTAGGTTACCATTGAGGCCGTAACCGTGCAGCCACATGGCTTCACTTCTATGAGGAGGGTCTCATCACTGAGGAGCAATACAACTGGGCTATGAGGATTCGACAGCCAGAGGAGGTATGTTTTTCTTGCTTTTCTATTAAAATTATAGCTAATTATAACTTTTTCTTTGCAATTGTATGTAAGCAACCTTGATCTTTTGTGTGTGTAGGTGAACCCCAATGTGGAGCATAGCGAGGAGGGGGATAGCGACGCTAGTAGCCATGGTGGTGCTAGCGAAGATGTTTCTTCTTCAGATTCGTAGAGGAGCACCATACCTCCTCTATGGCCTTGTTTCCTTATATATCTATTATCCATCTTTGAGCCTACTGCTTGCGGCCATGCTTTAGGTTGCAAGCACTTAAACTCCCCATGTAAATACGTTTTATCTATAATGAATACATGGATTTTTGTTTCCAATTCTCATGCTTTTAGATCCATTGTGTTTTTTCCAAATGCACAATTTGATGTATGGGAGGGGAAAAAAACGCATGCTCTCTGGTTTTTTTTTTCCAGTTCTGTTCTTCGCGTCTATTTGCGCGTCTAAATTGCAGAAAACGCGCGTCTATAATTGCATCTAAAATGCAAAGTACACGTGATATATAATTCAAATTAAAAAAAATAAATTAAATATCTTTAAAAAAAAGGAGATTTTTGGTTTTGCATTCGCATCTATTGCGCATGTAAAAGCATGTCTATGCACGTGTCTATATGCCCGTCTAATTTTTGATGTAGACGCATTGGTAAACACACAAAAGAAATTATATAAATAACAATTTTGGTTTTCCTATGCGCTTGCATTCATGCGTGTATATGCGCGTCTACCGCGCGTCAATTGGTGCGTGTAAATTTTCTTATACATGCGACTATAGACGCGAAATGGTAGACGCGCAAATAGACAGGCTGGTAGACGCGCCCGTAAGATTTTCTCTCAATTCAAAAATCGCGTCTAAAAGTGAGTCTAAGAGGCCTTTTTGTTGTAGTGAATAGACTAGATTCCTTGATTACTTAATTTCTTGACTGGGCCGGTCCTATGAATATTTTACCATATAAAGAAGCTTCACGTGATATATTCATTAATGCTTCAAATAAATCAAACCAACCAAACACTAGCAAAATTATTGGTAAATAGTCAACCACATCATGCCTACAAAATAGATCCAAAGGTTTCACCAAAAGCATTCAATAACCTACCAATAGAAGTTGTATTAAGTTGGACAAACCATTTTGAGCTTAGGGACTTAACCCTCTATATTAAGTGCTTTAAGGCCCATTTAAAAATACCATTACGAATGAATTGATGAGAAATCAGAACACCCCTTTTCTATTCAATCTACAAATGATCCCTTTATATGGCACTCTTTCTTATGGGCATGGCAAGTGCTCTTTGAGAGTGATGAGATTGCTCTCACAACTTACAAGAGAAGAACTTGAAAGAGAAATTGAACTATAACTTCATTGTGAGATAACTCGATTGCAAGAGAATGCTTGCAAAAGCATGGCTTGGTTATAAGATAAAAATCAATACAAGACAAGACTAGAACAAGACAAAAGCTGTTGGAAGAAAACTTGTCTTGCACAAGCCACCTCACAATTGATACTTGCAAGACCAAAGGCCTTGTGGCACATAAGCCCTATTTATATTGTAGCTTAGGGAGGTTAATGAAAACAAATGTCTTTCCAAGAGAATGCCACATGGCATGACATGCATGTCGATACATGGCATGACATGCATATTGACACATAGCATACTAACATCAGTGCAACAACATAAGTAATGATGTAGATATATTTTAGAATATTCTAAAATCTTTCAAAAACATCATGGAACTGGGGGTTGTCCTTGCTTGAGCATCCATTACATTACCCCCCTCTAGCACCAAGTTCCATGAGGGGTGGTGGTGTGCTTTTGAGTAGGTCTTGGCTTAGTTAGGTGTTGAAGATGGAAATTAGAACCTTAACACAATGCTACATATAGAGTCAATACTAACGTTTAAAGTGATGGAATTGTTCATGAAAAAAATTGCCCCTATTATAGCTATTCATATGGCTATTAGTGATGCGATAGATCCATCACTATTTCTATCGCTATATGTGTCGCTATTTGCATTACTAAATCAAATTAGTGATTCAAATAATAATGCAAATAGTGATGGTTGTAGAGAAAATTTTTGACACAAATAGTGAAGGTTACAGGGGGGAAATTTTTTGGGTGGTAGGGCATGCTGCCCTGCCAATCTTCTAGCCACATAAGCTGAATATTCTTGCATAATTTATTTCCCAATGTAACATACACCTAATGTCTAAAAGTTATGCATCATGATTTGCAAAAACAAGGAATTCATTGATTGCAAAAGCTAGATACAATCCATGTGAAGATGTATTACTCAATGAGCTTCTTCATCACTTGCTTAAGCCCGAGAAGAAGAGCTTTACTTCAAACTTTCATGGCAGTCACACCTTGAGGTATGCATCAATCCCATTGATCTTTTGCTTACTCTAGCTTGTTCCAAACTTTTTTGAGCCTTTCTGGGGGAGTGTTTAGGCATTTGTGAGAGTCCCATTGTGCCTCACTCCATCAGGCACATCACTAAAAGCCCCAAGACAACCAACGCGATTTGTGCTAGATGACTTGGCTATCCTAGTTTCCCCCCATTTTCTTATAAACTCTATCTACACTAAAAAAGGGAAAAGAAAATCCTCTTAGGTAGGATAAAGATAAAAAATATAGATATGGATGGGACTATACATAGCCTTAAAGGAAAAACATCATATACAATGTTATCATACTATATGATCAATGTGTTGTATGATGAGCAACATTGAAATTTCCATTATGAGGTTGTGAGTGCTATTGGGTGATCCTGAAATTAGTGTGAAGTAAAATATCATCATCAACCTTGGCTTCAAAATCAAGGAAGAGCAATGTGGCATATTGTGGTTAACTTGGATATACTATAACCCTTATTCAACTTGCATGAAATTGAGAGAAGGAACTAGGATGATTTTTGGGAGATTCTATCCATATCAAGGCTAACTATGTGTCTAGAGAGATTGACATGCTTTCCGGAGGGTTGTGTTGTTACCTACAAATTGGCATATATTTTGGTGAGACTGGGAAGATGATAATCAATGTGCTTAAAGAGCTAGAGTTTGTTGGGGAACTATGCAAACTTGTGGGAGACCATCGTCCAACCACCATGAGAGAGATAAGCTTTACATTCTATATCTCTATGGAGGTTAGGAGGGTCATCTTATTAAGACCTAGTTGTGTGTTTTCTGGGGTGATGGCATGCGATGGAGTCACTCTTAACATGTGATTTGAAGAGAGAATATCAATGCACATAATGAATGTGGCCAATGAGAGACTCGACTTGATCTAAGCATTTGTGTTGCCACAAATGCTTATGAACATCGGCTCTATCACTTCCTTGATTTGGGCATTTGATGAGACCATTTGCTCAATTACTTGATCTAACTTTGCAACAAGATCATTATGTTTGATAGAACACCTAGTCTCATGTTGACAAAATGTGGCATTTAGCATGCTATATGCACAATATTCATGTGATTCCTCTTCATCATGATGTTATTCAAGTATTTTATCATATTCCACTTTGATTTATTGCTTGATAGTCTCATTGGCTTTGTTGTTTCACTCATTTCTAGCCATTTCTACTCATGTTACGGTATATTAGTCCAAGTATACCTCCTATCACAAAAATGGCTATAATTTTTCACCACAATATCGGAATGAGGAACTTTTTGGTTCAAATGAGGCTAACAAATAGAGCTTTGTGTTGCTGTACTTCGAAATTGAATCAAAATATTATGTGAATATTCTTTGATATGATCTATAAGTAGTGAGTACCCCCTCAAATCACGTGCATAAGCCTTATTAAATTCTAAAATACCCTGTACCATCTATAGCAAAAAGTGAATAATTCCACCAAAATAATCCCTAGTATCCTATTTCTCTATATAACATCTAAGCAACTTATAAATGGCCTAGAATAGCTTGTAGCACCTGTAAATGGTTGAAAATTTTTCCCAATAAATGTTTAAGTTTCATGATACTCTTGTAAGTACATGTATCCTACTAATACAGGCCAAGAAGACCTAGAAACAACCTATAATATCTATAATTTGATTAGCCCTGTCTAAATGCTATTCGCCTAAAATTTTCAAGTCTTTAATTTCTCTTGGTATGTATTTGAGGGATAAATTGATGGGATGGGATTCCAACACGAGATCCAAATCACTAGGAGGAGGGAAAAGTTTCCCCCAGGTCAATTAATAGTACCCCTTTGGGATCTTTAATGGTGAGGGAGGGCCACCTCTCTTTTGTTCCATTATCTCCCCTCACATCCACCTTTTTCTTTAGTGGGTATATATATGGCAAGAGCATTCTACTGTATGAAACATAGAAGAAATGCATTATCAAAATAAATCTTTCAACCTTTAATGATGAGCATGGATTGATCGATAAAAAATAAAATTAAAATATGAGGATTAGCTGAGGGTCTTACCACTACAAATTAGTGGCTCACTGATTGAAATACTTATCCTTTACAATTCATTCTTGTGTACAAGAGAATCAAATGATTAAATTAGAGTTATGCATGAAGTCAAGCATATATATATATATATATATATATATATATATATATATATATATATATATATATATATATATATATATATATATATATATATATATATCATAATTCTCTCTCTCTCTCTCTCTCTCATAGAAATTACACGGCACAATAGTGGACAAAGTTTGAGCAAGGAGTAGAGAACACATAGAAAATATGAGAAGAACAAAGATTTCTTCAATTTCAAATAAATTGATACAAAGATAACCCTGTTGACCTGTGCACTTCCACTGTGAAGCTTAGATAGCAATCCAAAAAAATGATAGGTGAAGAGCTTAAGGGTAGCTAGAAAATTTCTAACTGGGTGAAAGATAGATTGATGATAGCTTTAGAGGGGTCTTTCTTTTATAGCTAAAAAGGTTAGTAATATAGTCAACATGGTCGACCATATTATGAACCTTTCCTAGTCAACCGAGGAATATTCCCTTTACCATTAGATCGGGGACATTGCCCCCCTAGACCCTTGTTAGGGGGGCCACTAGCCCCCTTGAGAGCCCCTAGCCAAGGTCACTTTTGTAGCCCGCAAACTTCAAAATAAAGGCCCCTGATAACTCCCACACCCTGCAATTGAATGCGTTTCTCCTCGAGTTGCTATAATATAACTACTATGTCTAACCCAAAGACTAGAACCAGAAAGGTCCCTTTTTGCCATTTGATTACGTAGACCTTATTATTTGACATACAAGTTAGGATGATCCACCTAATATCCCTCCTCACACATGGCTTCTCCTCATTATGGGGACCCTATAACTTAGAGCACCATTGTTAACCTCAGCACAAAAAAAAAAAGAAAAAAGTGGAAAAGCATAAGTTGGGAGCTAAAAGAGTGGCCTTGTCAGGACCTAAAACTAGCCCGACACTAGCTCTAAGGCCTCTCTATACTCAAAGAACACAATCCCTTGGCCTCGTGGCCAGGAGCGTCTAAGGGACACACTGCCCTAACCTAACTTCTATCCTAAATTTCACATTTGCTTTAAATTGTAGTCCAATGGTTAAGCCTTCCCCACACTCCTCAGAGGGAGTCCCTACACATATATTGGTGTACAAACACCTTATAAGCATAGACATAAGGAGGCACCCCTTGGCTGAATGCTGTGGCCCCACTGCAACTCTCGTACACCTTGAGGATTGGCCCCTCGATGCACCACTAATACAAATAACACGGATGTCACAAAATCCACTCTTGTTTTAATCCATTCTAGGAGATAAGATATTTCCTCACTTAACAATTCCCCAAGGAACTTGATCGTCTAAACGTACAGCTTAGGTGTCTCACAACTTAGCGTAGATCATATGTATAGAAAAACAATTACAATGCATCCAGGAATTACACCATGTGATATGTGAAATGCAATTGTGAATGGCTATAGTGATCAAACATTTATGTTTTAAAAATCAGCAATGTGCAGTGCAAAGACATTTCTTTCAATGATTTCAGCCTATACGTAATGATGCGTTGCTAAGGGTCATCACTGAGTATCCTCGTGCTACTCGACCCCCTCTAAAACTCAAATTATAAACTTTTTATATAGTATGCACAAGAAAATAGATCATAATTTCAAATGTTATCAACAACTAATCAACATTAAAACCCCTCTTTCCCCCTATCGTTTAGGTTGTGCATCGTTGATAGGTATAGAGGTTTTTCCATGTGTTTTTCTTGTAAAAGCAATAAAACTATACTTTAACACAAAGACTAGGCTGAACTAAGGATTATCCCTCACGCTCCAACCGCACCATACATCCACGAACATAAAGCATATTTTTTTCCTAATTTTCTAACGCAAAAACCTAAAATTTTCCATTATTAAACTATTTTTTTAATTGATTTAGATAAAAATTTTGATACTTTTGATTTATGGGTTGAAAGTGATCACAATCACTAAGATTTGATTTAATATTCATTTCTAATCCATATGAACCCCAAAATCACAACAAAACCCCCAAATTTTATCATTTTTATGAAAACCGTATGATTGCGGGTTTTGCATGTTTTGATATAAATTGTTATAGACTAAAATTTCTAGTTTTCTTTAGGATTTCTGATAAATTTCAGCATTATCAAACAAAGGCAACCATTTGCAACCAATTCCATCAAACATCTATCATAAAACAAATAAATCTATTACACGTACGCATAGAAACCCGATTTTAGAGATGCGTGTTTCGTAGTTGGGAGGTTGCCGATGCTCTCTCTTGGCCACTGATGCTCTCTCACAACCTGATCTACGATATTCTTCACTCAACACCATCATTCCATAAAAACTGTCCATCAAAACCCACCCCCTTCTCTCGTAGAATCATGTGTGTGAACAGGTAGCAAAGGAGGAGAGATGAGAGAGGAGAGAGAACAATTAAAAATCAGAATTTTCATTACCTTCATGAAAATCAACATGCTTACAACCAAAACAGAACCTTGAGAGAGTGGATTAGGAATGTGCAATCAATTGTTCCTCAATCCCAGCATCGGAGAGGCACAATTCTCAAGAAAAATGGGGCTCACAATTGGTTTTTTTTGGTTTTCTTTCATTAATCAAGGTTAAAGTTTTAAATATGCAATTCATCTCTTTGTGTTCACATTGAAATGAAGCATATTTTTCTCTTTTGGAGGGGCAAACGTGCTCGGATTCTCGCCGGATGGCTTTGTGAGGTCAAAATCTATAAACTTGAGACCCGTGATGCATTTTCCAGCCCTGGAATCATGTAGCTGCTTCTTAATGCGAAACTTTGCTGGGATTAAATGAGGAGTCAAACCGACTACGATCGATGAACTGAGACTTGCATTGGGTTCTTGGCATCGAACTCCATTTAGGAAAACTCCAACTCATCGATCCACAACTGTTTTATTTTGCATGAAAATTTGGTTTTTTATGGCCTCCCAGGCTCTTTTTTGCTTCAAAAATGGTCTTAAAAATCCGCTCTCATTGTTGGCAACCACGGGATAGGACAACTCAGCCTGTCGAATCCCATGAACCAATTTGCACAAACAACAACCAAAGAAAGCATCAAGCTGCCACAAAAATTATACTCAACAAAGCACAAGAACAGCTCTCACGCTACCCCCTAACAAAATCAAGGCATGATAATCCATAAGGGATAAGCCCAACATAAGCTGACAGAAATCATGAGCGAGTTGCTAATCAATTGCTCTAACATGGACTGGCTAAAAACCTATCAAAGAGGTCAGCCTAGTGGTGGTTTGAACTACCTACCTAACTTAGGACAACTGGATCAATGCTCCGAGCGTGTAAAAAGGAGGGAGCTGAGCATAGAGTGACCCAAGGAGAATCTACCTAAGTAGGGACTCCTAGGTTAGCTGCCTAGCAAGTAGGAAGGATAGGGTTATAAGGACTATTCTCTATCACAGGTCTTTAATGCATGACAATGTCCTAACAAGAGGTAGACGACTACTCAAATCTCCCCAAAATATACCTAACCAAACGTTAGGATGTCATACCTTGATTGCTGATCCCCACAAAAGAAAATAAAATAACCCCCACATACACATATAACACTATTAGATTTAAAGAAAACTCAGAAAGGTGACCACACCACTTGGAATGGCCACAAGAAGCTTCTGCACAGCAAAGGCTCCCTCTAAGCACTTTATCCAACCTGTGTGATGTAATCACAAAAATAGAAAACCATTAAATGTACCTGCACCAAACATATATATGGCCCTCTTGGCCTAAAGAGGTATAACAATTTACAACCAACAAAACGTCCCTCTTGGCCTTATGAAGTAAAACATTAGAACTCACTAGAGATGGCACTCTTGGCCTTATGAAGAACATCATTTAACACAACATACTGTTAAAACAATCTCTTAGTCCTAATGTTACTCAACTAAAACACAAAACTGACCAAGGATAAGGCCTCTTAGGCCCTACACTAAGTGCATCAAGTTATTAGCTAACCCCCTACATAAATAGCAAGGGGTGTTCGACGAATATGAGGATACAGAATATGATGCATCCATGACAGAGTAGGAAGGTGCTCACTTGCTACCTGACTCATAACCCAAACTAACCATTGGCGGTCAAAATATGATGTGTTAGAAAGAAGACCCCAAAGTAGTCTAGGGCTAATGTTAGGAGGTAATTGTAATGGCTCCCTTGGACCACAATTGAAAAAGACATCTTCCACAACAACATAGTTAGCCAGGGAATCCACAAAGTGATTCCATTGTCGAGGAATTAATTGACAAGTCACAGTCTCAAAGATATGCAATATATCCAAGGCTGCACGACGGTACATCTGTAAGATGAGATCTCGCACACTATAGGTCCCATTTAGTTGATTGATTACTAACTGCGAGTCACCTTTAATAAATAATCGGCAGATACCACCACATTGGGCTACAGTTCGCCCCATGATCAAGGCCTTATATTCTGCCATATTATTAGTAAAAGGGTGTCCTAAACAGACTCCTATCTTCATGAGATAATGTCGGGGATCTTTAATGACCACACCAACATTCACGGCTTTAGCGGGCCCCTTGGAAGATCCATCAAAATATAGAGTATAAACCCATGCTTCATCAATAGGCCATGCCATAATAATTAGCTCACTTGTACATATGATAATCAAAATCAAGCCGAGAGAGAGGATGTATAATAGGCACAATCCCTCCTTCACTGGACTCGATAGGAATGATAGTTAGAAGTCGTTGACAATGGTGGTAGTAGACCTTAATTTCCCATATAAAGGATCTGTCTTGCCACTCAATAACCTGATACCCATTGCTCCACCAGATCACTTGACCTTAGTGGTAACATTGCTCAAGATAGGGATGCTTCGAATAGGGAATAATGCATCCCATCCGCTCGTCTTGGTACCTACTGCATGTTAAATCTGAATCGTGAAGGACCTGTACAAGCACCAAGCCCAACATCAGCCCTTACACATAGTAAGGCTTCAACTCACTAAAGTTAACATTAGTCTTAAACTCTACCCCTTGCAAATCTGCTAGAAGGGTTGTAGAGCCATTCTTTCCTAAACATACAATCTTGTATGGTTCATCCCATTTAGGTTCTAATTTTCCTGGAAAGAGCTCTCGACGAGCATCATAATATAGCATTAATTGACCTTTTGCAAATTTGTACTTCTTAGCCTGAAGATCATGAAGGGCTTTCATTCTCCTCTTTCCTACTTCTTGATATAGTAAAGCCTACAACCGAATCTCATCAAGATGTGCCAGAGACGTATACCGTTCCTGTAATGCTTCTCCCTCTCCCAACGAATGATTGAGGGAAAAATGCACAGTGGGGAGATCTATTTCTAATGGAAAAATGCACTCCTCCCCATACACTAGCTTGAACAGGGTGTGGCATGTGGCTCTCTTAAATGTCATCTTGTAAGCCCACATTGCCATATATAATTTCTTATCCCAGTCGTGCTTGCTTTAAGATACTATCTTGGATAAGATTCCCACAAGCTGTTTATTTGTACTCTCAATTGGCCTTTCGCTTAAGTGTTATACGGGGTAGTCTTGTTGTGCTTAATCTTCAAAGCTTCAGTCAGGGCCACTACAACCTTGTTCAAGAAGTGTGTCCCTCGATTAGACACAATCTCCTTTGGTGGATTGAAACGACAAAAAATTTGCTCCATAATGAAACTGGGCATCTCCTTAGCATTGTTTGATAAAGTAGCCCCAATTGCATTATAGCTGCATACTAGGAAGGGATGAAAGGTGTATCGTTTTTAAATAGACCTTCAATATCACTTCCCTTAGGCAGAATTTCCTTTGGCTCCCTAAAATCCACAAGACATTCCACAATACCATGTAGCTTCGGTGACTCGCTTTTTGATCTCATAATCGAACTTCTACAAAATGATTAACCACTTTGCTAAACGGTCAGGCGATTGCAGCTTATTCTAACAATCTGAGTCCTTCCGCCTCATCTTGCAAATACCATTCTAAGGCATGATTTCTCCATGTACGTATAATTAACTTCAAATATCCCCAATTTCCTACTAGCAAAGGCAATTGGATGATACCATTTCTCCTCCCAAATTTGAGCTAAGCAGCAGAAACTGATACTATGCATTGTGGCTGTTGTTGAAAATATATAGAAAACTTCACCTTGTTTGGGTGCTTTTAGGATTGACACTTTTGCTAATTCATATTTCACATCTTGAAAGGATACTTGACAAGCTTCATTCCACTCAAACAAATAGTTAAAAGATAGGAGATTTGCCAATGACAATGCTCTTTCCTCCCCTACATTGATAAATCTTTGATAATATCCCACTCATGAAAAGAAAATTGTGCACCTCTTTTGGAGTATGCGGTGGGCTCCGAAATACCTCCTTTAGTTTCTTGGCGTACCCACGGACATCCTCGTGAGGTTCTTGACATGTAACATTGAGGACACATAGCCAATACTGACCTCCCCTTTTTAGGGGCAAACTCTCGTCGAAAGGATACAAAGAATAAGTCAATTGGAGTTATGGTTCCAGCCCTCTAGGCTGTGATACCACATTGTAGCTTGTCCTTTCAGAGTCATGTTGAAGAACATCATCAAGTGTCCATGTTGAATTCAACAGTTAACCATTAACTTTTGAAATCCATTGATATGCACTTCTGCATCTTCCTTTGCTAACCCATTAAAAATGGGTAGAGGAAACCCTAAGGCTGGCAAGTTCAGCGTCCCTGCTCGGATTGCAATGGGTTGCACCATGGTAATTATTGGATTTGCTAAAGGAGTTTGAACAATTGAAACTATCACTCCACTTGAAGTGGACTAACTGATTGGAAGGGGGGAAGTGCTAGAGATTCCTCCCCCTAATGGACTATGTATCGAGATAGAGTTACTAAGACCGTGCCCTTGTAAGGATATTGGACTACTCCTTTGAGGAGAATATCTTGTATTTATTTTGGCCTGTCGTCTAGCCCATTCAACTCTTTCTTGCTTTTGAAGCTCCACTTGATGGTCTTGTGAGTCTATCTCACTGATTTTTGGCATACACTAATAAATTGGTCCCAACTAACCGAAATTCAAAAACTACCACTTATTAGCGGCTACTGGCAAAACACACCACTTGTCGGGACCTAAAACGGGAAGGGTCTCTAAGCACTAGCCAATCCTCTCTATACTCAAAGAACACAACCCCTTAGCCTGGCGGCCAGGAGCGTCTAAGGGACATATTGCCCTAACCTAACTTCTACCATAAATTTCGTGTTTGTATTAAATTGTAGTCCAATGGTTAAGCCTTCCCCAAACTCCTCAAAGGGAGTCCCTACATATATATCGGTGTCCAAACACCTCGTAAGCAGAGACAGAAGGCCACACCCCTCGACTGAATGCTGTGGCCCCACTGCAGCATTCCTATACCTCAGGGATTGGCCCCTCGATGCACTGCTAACAAAAATAACATGGACATCACAAACTCCACTCTTATTTTAATCCATTCTAGGAGATAATATATTTTCTCACTTAACAATTCACCAAGGAACCCGATCGTCTAAACCTACAGCTTAAGTGTCTCACAACTCAACGTAGGTCATATGTATAGGAAAACAATTGCAATGCATCCATGAATTACACCATGTGATATGTGCTATGCAATTGTGAATTGTTATAGTTCTCAAACATTTTATGTTTTAAAAATCAGCAGTGTAAAGACATTTCTTTCAATGATTTCAGCCTACATGTAATGCTCCGTTGCTAAGGGTCAGCACTGAGCATCCTCATGTTGCTCGACCCTCTTAAACTTAAATGATAAACATCTTATATGGCATGCACAAGCAAATAGATTAAAATTTCAAATGTTATCAACAACTAATCAATAATAAAACCCCTCTTTTCCCCTACCGTTCAGGTTATGCATCGTTGATACGTGTAGAAAGTGGTTTTTTCATGTGTTTTTCTTGTAAAAGCAATAAAATTATACTTTAACACAAAGACACAATAAAATTATACTTTAACACAAAGACAAGGCTAAACAAAGGCTTATCCCTCATGCTCCAGCCATGCCATACATCCATAAACATAAAGCATATTATTCCATAATTTTCTAACACAAAAGCTTAAAATTTTTCATTTTTCACTACTTTTTTCATTTATTTAGATAAAATTTTTGATTTTTTTGATTTATGGATTGCCATTGATCACAAGCATTGAGAATTGATTTTATATTCATTTTTAATCCATATGAATCCCAAAATCACAACAAAACACCCAAAATTTATCATTTCTATGAAAATTGCATAATTGTGGGTTTTGCATGTTTTGACATAAATTGTTATACGACTAAATTTTTGGTTTTCTTCAAGATTTTTGATAAATTTCAGCATTATTAAACAAAAACAACCATTTGCAACCAATTTTTCATTTTTCACTACTTTTTTCATTTATTTAGATAAAATTTTTGATTTTTTTGATTTATGGATTGCCATTGATCACAAGCATTGAGAATTGATTTTATATTCATTTTTAATCCATATGAATCCCAAAATCACAACAAAACACCCAAAATTTATCATTTCTATGAAAATTGCATAATTGTGGGTTTTGCATGTTTTGATATAAATTGTTATACGACTAAATTTTTGGTTTTCTTCAAGATTTTTGATAAATTTCAGCATTATTAAACAAAAACAACCATTTGCAACCAATTCCATCAAACATCTATCATAAAATAAATGAATCTATTACTTATGTATAGAAACCCGGTTTTGGAGACGCATGTTTTGTGGTTGGGAGGTTATTGATGCTCTCTCTTGGCTACTAATGCTCTCTCACAGTCCGATCTACGATCTCCTTTGCTCCAGCACCATCATTCCATAAAAACATCCATCAAACCCCACCCCCTTCTCTCATAGAATTACGCGTGTGAACATGCGGCAACAAGAGGAGAGAGGAGAGAGGAGACAGAAAGATTAAAAATTAGAAATTTCATTCCCTTCATAAAAATTAGCATGCTTACAACCAAAAGAGAGCCCTTAGAGGGTGGATCAGGAATGTGCAATCAATTCTCCCTCAACCCTAGCATCGGAGAGGCATGATTCTCAAGAAAAATGGGGTGCAAAAAAAATTGTGGTCCCTCCCTCCTCATGATTGGGTTTTTTGGTTTTCTTTCATGAATCAAGGTTAATGTTTTAATTTTAAAATATCTAGTTCATCTCTTTATGTTCACACTATAACAACCGAAGTGAGTTTTTTTTTGCTTTTCGAGGGGCAAATGAGCTTGGATTCGAGATCCGTCTAGCCGGATGGCTTTGTGAGGTCGAAATATATAAAGCTGGGGATGTGATGCACTTTTCGGCTCTCGGATCATGTAGCTCGTTCATAACGTAAATCCTTGCGAGGATTAAATGGGGGGTCAAACAGACTCTCGAGTTTGCCAACTAGGGTCTCTCGAGTCTGCCCCGCAATGGAACTTATCCGGCCGTTCCTACTAGGATTGACCTAAAGTCCGGGTTCCTTGTAATCGGATCTTCCTAATAGCCTTCTAGCGTTGGTCTACAATTGCTCCACTTTGCGCAGACACAACTGGGCCAAGGCAGACTCATACCGCACTTGGTTCAAAGAGAATGGGAAACGAGAGGGATGCATCGCTCGACCTCCCTGCCCATAGGGCATAGTCCCATTCCGGTCCCCTAAAACGGTATGAATGAGGGTTCTAACCAACATTATCTAAGGTCATCATCTGACTTTCCCCAACATTTCTCATTAACATTTCCTTTGAGGAAAGCTCTTGGCTAACTAAGACCATCCTTCCGTAGGATAGACCCATTGGTCACATCCACCACGCTTCCCTTGAGGGTTGTTTTAGTTAACTAATTACCTACCACATTATGTTTGACACATGAAAGCAGCTTCCTTAATTAACCTGTTAGTTACAAGTTTTATGTAATTTAGGGCACTGACATGAAAGCAAGATAAAACAGGATCAAACACTTCCTTAACTTATCTTCAAATTAATGTTTGTCTCCTGCCCATACAAGAGAATGAAGTGTTCCTTTCTGCCTCCGCAGAAAAATCCTTCCGTCTCCGGCAATAAAAACCCAAAGGTTTATCCTACCAAGATTCCACCTTGTAACTAGTATCAAGGCCTCGAGATCCCATCTGGAGTCACGTAGAACACTTGTGTAAGGCCCGGAGGCATTGGGATTTACGACCAGAGCCCCCAAGCATCCTTCTACGCCAAGTAATTTCCACGGAGAGACTTCTCGCGGGGCAGGTTCGGTCCACATTCTCGGCGCGGATTCATAACCCCCTTGGTTAGGGTTTGGCAGTTCGCGGGGGGTAGGTAGCACCATCCTTCTTTAATTATCCCTTTAGGAAATCAACCACAGTTGAAGCAACCAGCTTAGTAACATTTACTAGGGAAAACATCCCTTTTGTTCCCATGGTAATCAGTCATCACAGACCCGGCCATGAAATCATCAATCACAAACAACTTGGATTAGCATCCCCAAAACTACATCAACGCACAACCTCTTGCTTCAAGGCATCGCAATCCCATTGCATGCACAACCAGAATTTAACTTGGATGTATCAAAACACTTTTACAACCTTTCCAAACAACCAAGCATAACTTGGGTCAACAATCCGTCTTTAACAAGATCAACCTTCGTTAAAACCATTTCAACAGTTCCAAGCAACATGCTTAGTATAGATCAACTGCCATAAAATCCACTCTCCCCCCCGTGGGCTAGGGCTTCTCAAGGACAATTTAACAAATTCCTTCTAGATCCTTTAAATGATCTAAGTGATTTCATGTGTTTCTTTTAGTCATGATCGCGAAGCATGAATTCTAAATGACTATTCATGCACTAAACTGGTTTTAAAGCTATTATTTTATGTAAAATAATGCGAAAACATTATCATTATATGTGTGTAAAAGCTATCATTTCATGCTGTTGAGAGTGGAAAAAGACTAAATTTTTGACAGATTTTTATTGTTTTTGAGGTCTGAATGATTGATTTTTGATGGATTTAGAGTGATCTATGGTTGTTAATAGAAGTATTTGAGAGTGTTTTGGATGATATTGATTATGTTTTGGAAGTTCATGATGATTATTAGTGGAGATATGAAGCTCTATGATATTCTGGTAGGTTCTGCTGAGGTTCTGATTGGTTCTGTATACCTTCTCTATAGCTTCTGTTTTGTTTTGATTATCTTCTGTATGAAGCATGGATTGATGATTGATGAAGATTGAGATCTTTTGAAATCTTATTGAATAGTTTTTGATAGTTTGGAATGGTTTGAGTATGAGTTATGAGGTTCTGATGACCTTCTGTAAACCTTCTATAGAGCCTCTGTCTCTGCTCTGTCTCTGTACTGTAACTGTACTGTAGCTGCTTTGGTATCGTACTGTAACTGTTTTGTAGACCTTCTATAAGGGTTCTGTAGAATGTATGTGTGACTTTGGGAAAGTTTTCTAACTTTTGGAAAGGATGAATCTAAGTTCAAAAGAGCTAAAACAAGTGGAAGAAGCCTGAAGACTGAAGAGAAGACTAAGTGACAGTGACAGTGACAGTAGTGAGCTGTGAAAAGACACTGTAGTGGCTCTGGTGACTCTTCATATCAAACATACCTTTTGGGAGGTGCATCCACAGCCTAAGAAGGATTATTGAGAGTTATTATGAGAGTATTGTAGTGAGGATATGATGTACTATTGATAGAGAGAGAGAGAGAGAGAGTCAGAGATAGTCAATTCTATCAAAATAGTGTAAGTGTATATGAGAGATATTGAGAGAGAGAACTATGAAGACATTGAAGATGAATAATATGTGATTGATTTCCATTCAAAGATGGTGTATTATTTTGTATTCTTTGTTATATTGAAGAATTCTATGAAGATATTGAAGATTATGATTGATTCTATCAAATCCATGGCAGATATCTACTATGATGGTGCGTGAAGATTTGTTGTTTTCTTTGTTTTGATGATCAAAAGAATGAAATAAAAGCTTGTTGATGTTACAAGATATATTTTCTTGCAAGAGAATTCCCTTTTCCTTGGTGTTCCTCTTGGGGCTCCATGTTTTTAGTGCGCAACCGGGGAAACTTGCCATCAACAAGCACTAGAAGAGGCTAAAAATGAAGGAAATGGCATTGCCAAGAAGAGGATAATTCAATGGAAGTTTGCAAATTTCCTTCTTTCACTGAAGAGTTGAAAATTCTCATTATCAAAGCCACTTTTCACAAGAAGTTCATCCCACAATGGCCGAAACATATCACCATCATGATGCATGCTCTATGTGGTGGACTGTTATCTCTTCATGTTGAAGTAGCAGAAACTTGCATCTTGGTGGCAAATTGTTTGGGAATAAATTGAAGAGCAGAAAAAAAGAGGATGACCATCCATGGAAGATTTGGCATTCATTGAGAAGTTTCCATACATCATCAAGTGGGAGATTGTGAAGAAGCTTCAGGAATCTTGGTCTGTAGAGATTCACGAAGACAAGAAGGAAAAGATTTGGAATTTGTTCGTGGATGCTCAACAACAAGATACGTGGGATGCCTGGTGCACTGACAATCTTCTGTTTGTCCAATTAGTAACCCACTGGAAGTTGGTGGACAGAGTTTTTTTCACAACATATACAGTTGAAACCCTCAGAAGCTGGCATTATTATAATGACGCAATAACAATCCTACGAAAAATGAGCTTTGATACTTTCAGAATAGAATATCTTTCCCTTTGTAGTGGTTTGAAAGCTAAATTTAGAGATGTTGAAAAGAAGGAAGTGGAAGAGATGTTGGCCAAAGAATCCCTCAGAGACTGAAGCTCTCTCTAATACTATCTTGTTGAGTCCAGGCCAACTGGTTGAAGCCAACCCCTTGATGAATGACCCAATAAAGAGGCAAGCATTAGAACGAGTCCAGAGGTACGTGAGAAGAGAGAAGGCAAAAATCAAGCTCGCAGCACAAGCCTCCTTTGACGCCCTAAAAGCACTCTTTACAGAAGTCCCCATGGCAACTCAAGGTCCCTTTCCTAGTCAGATTCGTCCTGGAAATATTGATGATAGGCCAGCAAATGTAGTCCCATTGCCAGTCTTTAAGGGAGAGTACAATGAAGACCTTGATCTTCATGTAGCAGAGTTTATGATAGCATGTGTGGCTAACAATGCCAGAACACCTGAGCATTGGTTAGAAATCTTCCCCGCCACTTTCAAGGGTGTGGTGTTTCAGTGGGGTATGAGAGACAAGCAGCAAGAACTTTTGGCACATGGGACGACGTGAAGTTGGCCTTCCTCACTAAATTCATGCGTGAAGGTTTTGAAGAGCGGATGCGAGAGGAGTTCATGAACCTAAGTCAGGCCTCTAGAGAAAGAGTAGAAGCTTATGTCTCGCGAATGGAATCCATCCTGAAGAGATGGACTAACCATCATTTGGATGAAGGAATCCAAAAAGGAGTGTTTCTTAGAGGCCTACAACCAGAAGTTTACAAGTTCATAGAATTGAGAAGATCAGTCAATCTGCAAGCTGCAGTGGAAGGTGCAAGATTGTATGATGAAGTTGAATCAAGGCTGTCAATGACTCCAGGAAGAGGAGTCTTACCTCCTCCCATGCCTGGAATAGTATACCCACTAAATGCAGTCCCAGGGACAGTGCCCTACCCCTATCCCCAGATGCAAACAATACTGCAGTATAATACACCTAATCCACTATGGTCACCACAAACAACAGTGCCTCAAATGATGGTTCAACCACAACAACAGTGGCCTCAAACAGTTCCTCCAATGGTGACTCAACAATAGTGGAATCCTACCAATTGGAATCAACAATCCCAAGTCTCAACAGGAGATCTGAATTAGAGTCAGAATAGAGGACCTTCTGGATCGACCCAACCAGTTTATGCAGTAATTACCAAAGCTTCCCAAAACCCTACTACAAGTACATCAAGAGGTGAAAATCTAAAGGACTACTTATCTAATTCAGTTGCAAGTATCAAGAAAGAGCTTCTGGATGTGATTACAGAGTAGTTACAGACGCTGAAGGTGAATACCACCAATATATCCATTCCCATGGGAGTTGAAAAAGATGTGATGCACTCTAATACATGGTGTGGAAAGTGTCATCAAGCGGGACATTTAGCCACTAAATGTACCCGGAAACCAGCCATTCCTAGAGCCTTCTATTCCTACTGTTTGCAGAAGAACCATACAGAGGATATTTGCTCTCTGAAAGAGATGCATGAACGAAGACAGAAGGATGAAAATGCAAGATTCAACTTGCTGGAATCCAAAATGATAACATAGGATATTGGACCAAAGCCTAGAGAATTTGGTCCTAATTTTGGTCCAAGGAGGTTTCCCTCTCAAAGTTACAAAGGATGATAGTCTGGCGGTGGTCAGAGATCAGAGGTGGAATGTTATAGGTGTGGAGAAAAGGGACATATCTCCCCGAATTGCCCAAACCCTAGATGATCTGTGGATTACAAGCCCTTATGCAGCAGATGCAAAGGAGAAGGCCACACTGCAAAGGACTGTCCAAGTCCAGCCCCTGTAAAGGCCAATGCCACTGATAGCCAACAAAAGGTACAAGAGCCTGCCTCCAATTTGGTAGAGTTGGAAGTTGTTGCTGTTACGCACACCAAGAAGAAAGAACCAGTGGTTCAGAATGAAAATAACTCTCCTGCCAAGACTATGAAGTTTAACCTACCTAGAGAGGGACAGAGCAGTACAGAATAGAATAGTATAGTACAAAGCACTAAAGTGCCACAGAGAGTTACAAAGACAGTTCCAGAGATAGGACTAGAGGCTCAGGAGAAAGATGATACAGAAGCACTTCTAGAAACAGAAGAAGTGTCGATGCTGCAATTATTAGAAGAAAAAGGAAAGATGAAAATGGGTGTAGCCCCATTCCCTAGTGGGCTGGAGAAGCCTCTGGATCCTATCAAAGATTATGACTTGGTCAAAGACCTAGACACTTTTAAACCAAACTTAACATTCCGACAGTTGCTGATGCTGTTTCCCAGCAGTTCGAAAGGAATTCAAAAGCATCTTGACAAGAAGGCGTGGACTAAGGATCCTAGATCCTGGAACCCCAGAGATTAGTGTATGGATAGAAGGATGCTTCATTTCAGATGCATTGATTGATGGAGGCTCATCAGTAAATATAATGACGGATGTGACAATGAAGGACTTAGGGTTGCAAGGAATTCAACCTACACAATGGCTTATCAGATTGGCAGACCAAAGTAGAGTCAAACCGTTGGGCATCCTCCCATACGTAAAAACAACCCCTACAGGAAGAAACTATTGGCTGACATATCTAGTGGTTAAACCAAATTCTTATAGGACCTCCTACCCTTTGCTGTTGGGAAGACCTTGGCTTTTTGAAGCAAGAGCCAGGATGGACTGGTTCAAAGGAACCCTAACCCTAGGCAGAGGACCCAACAAAGCGGTGTTAAAGCTGTATGGATCACAAAAAGGAAATGGATCCACATCCATTGAAGTCATAACTGACTCCTCTAACGAGGTAACAGATGGTACATCAGGAGATGAAGAGGCTGTTAAGCAGCTCTTTTCTAAGAAAACAAAGGCATTGTCCCTAATAATGGGCACTGTGTAAGCCAACTGTCACAGGATGTAAAATCCTTGTCCATGGGTGAATACTTCCTGTCTCAACTAGAATCAACTACTGAAATCACCTGTGACAGTGAAATAGAAGCATGGATGTACTGTTCTCCCTGTTACATGACAGTCGGGGAGACAGAGCAGAGACAGAGCGGATACAGAGATAGTTAAAGAGACAGTAACAGATACAGAGCCAGAGCCAGAGCCAGAGCTAGAAGCAGAGTCAGAAGAGATAACAGAAGCAAAAGTAGATGCACAGGTAGAAGATCTGTTCTTCTCCTACAGAGCCTCTACGGAAGCAAAGACAGAGCCTCCAGAGGAAGAGAATGGAAATGATGAGGAAGAAAATGGAAATGATGAGGAAGAAAATGAAGTAGGTTATGAAAGTGCAAATAAATAATTTCCTCTAATAGAGGATGATCTTGTTGATGTCCCTACAGAGACCTCAGAGGCCAAATATCTCAGGGTACTGGATGGAATGACCATGCTGCCGTCTGGGTTGATCACAATGGATCACAAAGTATGTAGAATCTGTATAAGCAATAGATTAAAAGCATAAAAATTAAGTTCACCAGTGGCTCTTGTTGCCCTAACTATTTAGTCGAGAGAAAAGATGATGATGATGCCCCCTGCCAACAGAAGCTAGAGCCCTCAGAGCCACGGCCTCTAGCAGGTCCATGCTATGTGACATTCCTGGATGCAACTTCTGAAGATGAATCCCTAAGTCCAAAAGAAATCACTACTCACACCGAAGTAAACAAAGCTCTAATACCCTTCCAGCAACCTAAACAGATGAATGAGTCATCTGTTCAGAAGGAGGACACTGGTTCTAGTGGAACATCAGACGAGGATACTACTCTCTTGAAAGAGTCAAACCTCTATCCAGAAGCAATCCGTGGGACGTTTATCCGTGAAGTGGAAGGTGAAAGGCAAGTAGCATTCCTGGATACTGACAGCACCAACAAACCTCAAGCAATTAAGAGGATTTCTTGGCCATGTGGGCTACTACAGGAGATTTATTACACATTTTGCAACCAAGGCAGCCCTTCTGCACAAGCTCCTAAGGAAAGAAGCTGATTTCCTTTGGGCTGATGACTGTGAAGAGGCCTTTAATACCCTAAAACAATGCCTGATCCAAGGGCCTATTTTACAGCCTCCTGATTGGATGAAGGAATTTCATGTACACACAGATGCATTAGTTGAAGGGCTAGGTGCTGTCCTATGTCAAAAGGGCCCCTCTAAATTAGATCAACCGATATATTATGCAAGCCGAAAGGTCACTGATAGGGAATGGAACTATACAGTGACAGAGCTTGAGTGCTTGGCAATGGTATTTGCACTGGAGAAGTTTCGACACTATTTATTGTCAACACATTTCAAGTTCTATGTGGATAATGAAGCCCTGTCCTTCCTGATGAACAAAGTGGATGTTAAAGGACGACTGATGAGATGGTTGCTCTTATTCCAGGAGTTCGACTTTGAAGTAGTCACTAAGCCTGGCCCTTCCCATGTCCTAGCCAATCATTTTCACAAATCCCTCAATTAGAAGAGGGCGAACAAGATGATTCAGACCTTCCTGATGCTTCTTTGTTTCTAGTTGAAACAGTTACTCCCTGGTATGCAGACATAGCCAACCTCTTGGCAACTCAACGGTATCCTCCTAGCATCTCAAGCCGTGAGAAGAAGAAGCTTCTGTTAGAATCAACCCCCTACACTTTGCTAGGTGATGCACTATACAAGAGAGGCAAAGATGGAGTGCTGCAAAGATGTGTTGCATGGGACGAAATCGGCATAGTATTGAAAGCATGCCGTGACAAACCATGTGGTGGACAATTTGCAGGAGAAGCGACAGCCAAGAAGACTCTATTAGCAGGATACTAGTGGCCAACCCTCCACAAGGATGCATATGATTACTGTAAAAGATGTGATGCTTGTCAGCAAATGGGCAAACCCACCAAAACAAGTGCCATGCCATTGCAACCCGTTCTTTCCCTAAAGCCGTTCGAGAAATGGGGGATTGATTCTATGGGTCCCATTAATCCACCTACCAGATGGAAGCAGAACAGATATATCCTCGTATATACGGATTATGTCACAAAGTGGTGTGAAGCTAAAGCCCTGAAGCGGGATGATGGTAACAGTGTAGCCCTGTCCGTGTATGAGAATATTATCACCCATTTTTGCAGTCCCCTTGAGCTGGTGAGTGATAGAGGTACTCATTTCCTTAACAAAATCATGGAGGAGCTGATGGAGCTATATAAGATCTGCCATCGCAAGTCCACTCCCTATTACCCTAGAGCCAATGGCCAAGTTGAAGTCACCAATCACATCCTTTGCTCGATTCTAAAAAGAATGATTGCCACACATCGTCGCGAATGGGACGATCGACTTACAGAGACCCTCTGGGCATACAGAACCTCTCATAAGACAGCTACAAAACAAACCCCTTTTCAGCTAGTATATGGTACAGAAGCTGTCTTCCCTGTTGAGCTGGAATTGCCCTCTTTGCGAGTGGCAGTTAAAGAACGCTTGGGAGATAATGAGTCACTACAATGCCATCTCCTGCACTTGGAATGCTTGGATGAGATACGGCGGATGGCCCTACAGTGCGGCATGGAAACCACTCAGGTGCAATGCAAGGCCTATCATGACAGTTTCATCAAGTACAAGGAGTTCAAAGAAGGTGATCTTGTTCTAACCTATGATTCGAGATTTGGCAAGTTTTCCTGGAAAGCTTCAAGAATGGTGGATGGACCCGTACAAGGTACTAGCCGTCAATCCTAATGGCTCTGTTCAAGTGCAAACGATTGATGCCTTCGATGATCCTTTCCTCATCAATGGCTATCGCCTGAAGAAGTACTTCTCTCCCCGGGGATCTTGACAATGAAAGTCGACCTACCCTTTCCCTTTTGGGCGGTGCACTGTCCTTCTTGTCTGCTTCTGATAGCCATTATGATTCTCCTCATGAGGCGGTCTCGTTCTACTACCACCTCGGAGAAACATCTCAACCCGACCTTGTTCTCTTCTCGTCTGATTAAACAATGGTGGCGAGGTTGTTCCTGATATATGGTATTTCTACCATTCTCTTTCTTAATGAAAAAAAAAAAGAAAAAAAAGAAAAAAAAACAAAAAAAAAAAACAAAACAAACAAAACTGTTATGGGAGAAAAGGAAGAAATTCCCTGTCATAGCAGGCCTCATTTCAAGAAAAGATGGAAACAGCCTTGGATGAGAAGTTGACTGTGGAAAAGGTGGTAACACCCCGCAGTTCAGGAGAGCTGACTCACTAGTAGAACCTCTTCAACAAGTAATTTAAAGCCACCTCCCTTGGTGCACTATCTCTACAATATCAGTCTGTCTGTCCTTCTTAACAGCAGATGACTCTTCTTACAAGTTATTGAAGTACGATATTTGTTGGCTGCCTCCCTAGGTACGCCTCGTCTTCAAGATTCTCATGACAACAATTGCTGACATGATCTTCATCACCAACCCTTTGAGTGATGTGAGCTTTCATCCTACCAGGATGGGGACGTGAGTATGGGCTACCCTTTGTATCTATCCGAGTGTGAGACAAAGGATGGGCTGAGTGCCCAGTCTTTTCCTTCAAATCAAATGAGAGGTGAGATGTGTGAACGGAATGTTGCATGCATGGGATGGGCCTCTCAATGCACAAAGCATGATTTGTTTCTATGCACTGCACTATAAGGCTCCTTGGCCTTCCTTCTTGCACTGTATACCGACACAGGGCGGGATGCACAGTTGCTCCATCAAATGCGCACAAGGCATACAACCTCTGCACAAGCGACCACGAGGATTACATCAATGGGTTTCAGGAAAGGGCTGCACTCTGTATCTTTCAACCGAGCGTGAGACAGAGGGTGGGCTGAGTGTGACTGGTGTTTTTTTTCAATTAATTATCCAGAGGTGAGGATTGAGGGACATTACGACCTTTGGAGTCAGGTATGTTCCCATTTCCCTATGCACCTATGGGATGGGTTTCTGACACATCATTCTGTTCTGTACACTGCACTGCAAGGCTCCCTGGCCTTTCTCCTTGTACCTATGCCAGACGGGTTGGACGCACGGATGCACCATCAATTATGCACCCTGGCATACTATCTTTGCACCATTCCCCTGTTGATTCCTAAACCGGGTGTGAGCTCTGGGTTTTCATCATTATTTCCTTGAGTGATGTTAGTCATGGGCGAGTGACTGCTCTTTCCATCCATTTGCGTGATCGTCCATGATGTTAATCCAAGTCCAGCCCCTGTAAAGGCCAATGCCACTGATAGCCAACAAAAGGTACGAGAGCCTGCCTCTAATTTGGTAGAGTTGGAAGTAGTTGCTGTTACGCGCACCAAGAAGAAGAAACCAGTGGTTCAGAATGAAAATAACTCTCCTGCCAAGACTATGAAGTTCAACCTACCTACAGATGGACATAGCAGTATAGAACAGAATAGTGCAGTACAGAGCACTGTAGCGCCATAGAGAGTTACAGAGACAGTCCTAGAGATAGGACTAGAGGCCCAGGAGATAGATGATACAGAAGCACTTCCAGAAATAGAAGAAGTCCTGATGCAGCAATTACTAGAAGAAAAAGAAAAGATGAAAATGGGTGTAGTCCCATTCCCCAGCAGGCTAGAGAAGCCTGTGGATCCTATCAAAGATTATGACTTGGTCAAATACCTAGACACTTTTAAACCAAACTTAACATTCTGGTAGTTGTTGATGTTGTCTCCCAGTTGTTGAAAGAAATTCAAAAGCATCTTGACAAGAAGGCGTGGACTAAGGATCGCTCCTTCAATAGAGACCAAGACCAATAAGGCCCTAGAGCCTATAAAGGAAGTAGATGTGGCTAATGCCTTCCTAGATCTTGGAACCCCAAAGATTAGTGTATGGATAGAAGGATGCTTCATTTCAGATGCATTGATTGATGGAGGCTCATCAGTAAACATAATGACGGATGTGACAATGAAGGACTTAGGGTTGCAAGGAATTCAACCTACACAGTGGCTTATCAGATTGGCAGACCAAAGTTGAGTCAAACCATTGGGCATCCTCCCATACGTAAAAACAACCCTTGCAGGAAGAGACTATTGGCTGACATACCTGGTGGTTAAACCAAATTCTTATGGGACCTCATACCCTCTGCTGTTGGGAAGACCTTGGCTTTTTGAAGCAAGAGCCAAGACGAATTGGTTCAAAGGAACCCTAACCCTAGGCAAAGGACCCAATAAAGCAGTGTTAAAGCTGTATGGATCGCAAAAAGGCAATGGATCCACATCCATTGAAGTCATAACCGACTCCTCCAATGAGGTCATAGATGGTACATTAGGAGATGAAGAGGCTGTTAAGAAGCTCTTTCCTCAGAAAATAGAGGCACAATCCCTAACAGTGGGCACTGTAAGCCAAGTACCAAGGGAAGCAAAATCCATTTGTTGCGTTGGTCGCTCTGCTTGCCTCTCCCACATTACCGGTACCAATGGTAGCTTTGGCACCTACACTTCCCGCAATTTTCTTCTTGGGAGCCATTTCTACTCGGGGTTTGGATAGTCCAGGCCTTAGCGGCCTTCAAGATGACCGGTTCGGGAGGGAAAGGTCGCAGGAAGGGGATCCTTTGTCGATGAGGGGGTGGCTTGAGTGTGGCTTCTCGAACCTTCTTCACTCTCCAACTCTCTTCCTCTCTCTTTCTCCTTCTCTCTCTCTCTCTCTCTCTCTCTTCTTCCTCTTCTCTTCTCCTTCTTTCTCTCTCTCCTTCCTCTTCTTCTTCTTTTTCTACTTCTCTCTTCTCTCCTTCTACCTCTTCTTTTCCTCCTCTTCTCCTTCCCTCTCTCTCTCTCTCCTTCCCTTCTTCTCTCCCTCTTTTCTTCCTCTCCTTCTTCTCTCCCTCTCCTCTTCCTCTTCTCTCTCTACTTCTCTTCTTCTCTCCTTCTTCTCTTTCTCTTCTCTCTCCCCTTCTCTTCTTCTTTCCGTCTCTTCTTCCTCTTCTCCTTCTCTCCCTCTTCTCTTATTCTTATTCTTCTTCTTCTCCCTTCTCACTCTCCTTCTCTTCTCTCTCTTCCTCTCCTCTTCCTCTTCTACCTCTTCTCCTTCTCTTCCTCTTCTCTTCTTCTTCTTCTTCTCCCTTCTCACTGTCCTTCTCTTCTCTCTCTTCCCTCTTCTCTCTCTTCCCACTTACTCACCTTCTTCTCCTTCACACGTCCATGTGCTGTTCGCAGGGGCAGAGGAGAGTACTGCTACCGTCGGAGCCCCAGGGCCGCTGCTACTTCCGCAGGGATGTCTGTGCTGAGGGAGGGGGAGGATGATGCATCAGGGAGGGAGGGGGTGCTATGACAGCCCACGGAGGGGGGGGGGCTTTATAAGTCAGAGGGGGAGGTGGCAAGGTAGTGCCACCCGCCACCGGGGGGCTGCATGCCCCCCTACTCTACATTACTCTTACTCTCTCTCTCTCCCTCCCTGCCATGCACATGGCAGGGGGAGAGAGAGGGAGAGTTTTTTTGTTAAATTTCAAAAAAGAAATTTAAAAAATCTAGAAGGGGGGGAGTTCCTATAGGGGGAGGCACGGGGGTGACAGGTGGGGGGGAGGGGGGGGGGGGGAATGTTACATCCTCTCCCCCTTAGAGGAATCGAGATGTCCTTATCTCGAGAGAAACTGGGGGAGATAGGTGCTAATGGGGCTTACAACCTGTGGATTAAGACCCACCATGCATCCGCTGCGCTACTCTTAATGTTTCAAGTAGTGCACTCATATTATTTGAATTGACCACAGGTATAAGAGTAGGATTTATTCCAAGTACAAGTCTTATTACCTCAAGAAGATCTTCTTAGGATATCTAGTCATCCTCAAAGGTTACAACAGGCTCCAAGCCTTCATCATCATGTGGTTCATAATATGATCCAAAAGTAAAGTTTAGATGGCTTCGTTTGACTGCACATTCCTAATTCTCAAGGTCCAACTCGGGACAGTCTGTTTCACGCATTCGAACTCCATACTCTACCATTTCACGCATGCAACTGACGCTTAGAGTAAAAAAAAACCCTAAGACTCGTCCTTGTTTCATGCACGTAGGTAACCCCTTCATTTCTTCCATGAGAAAAGTACATAATTAATTATAAAGCTTAAAGAACCTAGGTTTGATTCATGATCATAGGGGCATTCGTTGCGTTGGTCGCTCCACTTGTCTCTCCCACATTACCGGTACCAATGGTAGCTTTGGCATCTACGCTTCCCGCGATTTTCTTCTTGGGAGTCATTTCTACTCGGGGTTTGGATAGTCTGGGCCTTAGCGGCCTTCAAGATGATCGGTTCGGGAGGGAAAGGTCACGGGAAGGGGATCCTTTGTCGATGAGGGGGTGGCTTGAGTGTGGCTTCTCGAACCGTCTTCACACTCCAACTCTATTCCTCTCGCTTTCTCCTTCTCTCTCTCACCCTCTCTTCTTCCTCTTCTCTTCTTCTTTCTCTCTCTCCTTCCTCTTCTTCTTCTTTTTCTACTTCACTCTTCTCTCCTTTTACCTCTTCTTTTCCTCCTCTTCTCCTTTCCTCTCTTTCCTTCTCTTCTTCTCTCCCTCTCCTCTCCTTCTTCTTTTCCTCCTCTTCTCCTTCCCCCCTCTCTCTCTCTCTCTCCTTCCCTTCTTCTCTCCCTCTTTTCTTCCTCTCCTTCTTCTCTCCCTCTCCTCTTCCTCTTCTCTCTCTCCTTCTCTTCTTCTCTCCTTCTCCTCTTTCTCTTCTCTCTCCCCTTCTCTTCTTCTTTCCCTCTCTTCTTCCTCTTTTACCTCTTCTCCTTCTCTCCCTCTTCTCTTCTTCTTCTTATTCTTCTCCCTTCTCGCTCTTCTTCTCTTCTCTCTCTTCCTCTTCTACCTCTTCTCCTTCTCCCCCTCTTCTCTTCTTCTTCTTCTTCTCCCTTCTCACTCTCCTCTTCTCTCTCTTCTCTCTCTTCCCTCTTCTCTCTCTTCCCACTTCCTCACCTTCTTCTTCTCCTTCACACATCCAAGCGCTGTTCGTGGGGGCAGAGGAGAGTGCCACTGTCATCAGAGCCCCAGGCCCGTTGCTACTGCCACAGGGATGTCTGTGTCAAGGGAGGGGGAGGATGACACAGCAGGGAGGGAGGGGGCGCTCTAACAATCCAGGGAGGGGGGGAACTTTATAAGTCGGAGGGGGATGTGGTAAGTAGTGCCACCCGCCACCTGGGGGGCTGCATGCCCCCTACTTTACATTACTCTTACTCTCTCCCTCTCTCCCTCCCCGCCATGCACACGGCAGGGGGAGAGAGAGGGAGAGTTTTTTTTAATTTCAAAAAAGAAATTTAAAAAATCTAGAAGGGGGGGGGGAAGTTCCTATAGGGGGAGGCACGGGGGTCACCGGGGGGGAGGAATGTTACATCCTTTCCCCCTTAGAGGAATCGAGATATCCTCATCTCGAGAGAAACTGGGGGAGATAGGTGCTCATGGGGCTTATGACTTGTGGGTTAAGACCCACCATGCATCTGCTGTGCTACTCTTAATGTTTCTAGTAGTGCACTCATATTATTTGAATTGACCATAGGTACAAGAGTAGGATTTATTCCAAGTACAAGACTTATTACCTCAAGAAGATCTTCCTAAGATATCTAGTCATTCTCAAAGGTTACAACAGGCTCCAAGCCTTCATCATCATGTGGTTCATAATATGAGCCAAAAGTAGAGTTTAGACGGCTTTGTTTGACCGCACGTTCCTGATTCTCAAGGTCCAACTTGGGACAATCTGTTTGGATGTGTCCTAGTTCATTGTAGTGGAAACATTGATGGTTGGGGCATCTCTTACGGATGTGTCCTATCTCTCTGCACTTGTGGCACCTCTTGTCTTGATCTCGTGAGTCATCTTCATCATAGTTGCCTGATTTAAGTTCTTGGACGATTGGATTCGCTCGGAGTAATGCGTCTTGCAAGTCTGTTAGGCGCATTGATTCCAATCGAGTGTTTATGGGTGGATTCAACCCAACATAGAATTTTTACACCTGTTGTGTCATATCCATTGGGGGTGCATACTTTAGGAGTGAAATAAACTTTGAATAATATGCTTTAAGGGATAATCCTAGCTGCTTCAAGTCATAGAATTCATTCATCTTTTGCGTGTGGTAGGCAGGCGGCAGATACCTCCCTCGCACAATTTCCTTAAGCTTATCCCAAGTGACTGTCCCCTCCGAGATCCCTTGGTCTCTGCACCACTGTTTCCACCAAAGTCTCGCTTTGCCTGTAAGCTTAATTTTGGTGAGCATGGCTCGGTTAGCAGGTGTAGTTCCTGCTGCCTCAAAATAGTCCTCCATGGACTCAATCTAGATCTCGATGTCAGCTAACAGTTCTTCCCTTGCCATTGAACTCAGGTGGCTTAATTTGCTTGAGAAGAAATTTCTTTTCTTGCATGTCAGCATTCGTGGGGGTGCAGAAGGTGTCTGAAAATCAAGCCATACCACTTAGGTTATTTCCGTTTAGGATATGTCTATGAACCAAAAATTAATCAATCATGTATCATTATGAAGTTTCGCTCTGATACCAACTGTAACGTGTCCACTTCTCAAATTGCGAGAAACATCTTAGGAGTCCATCGAGAGATATATCTAGAAGATGCCGCCCGGCACTCCCAAGGAATGACATGGGGTTTGCCAACTAGGGTCTCTCGAGCTTGCCCCGCAACGGAACTTATCCAGTCATTCCCACTAGGATCGACCTGAAGTCTGGGTTCCTTGTAATCGGGTCTTCCTAACAGCCTTCTAGTGTCGGTCTACAACTGCTTCACTTTGCACAGACACAACTAGGCCAAGGCAGACTCATACCGCACTTGGTTCAAAGAGAATGGGAAACGAGAGGGATGCATCGCTTGACCTCCCTGCCCGTAGGGCATAGTCCCATTCTGGTCCCCTAAAACGGTATGAATCAGGGTTCTAACCAACATTGTCTAAGGTCATCATCTAACTTTCCCCAACATTTCTCATTAACATTTCCTTTGAGGAAAGCTCTCGGCTAACTGAGACCACCCTTCCATAGGATAGACCCATTGGTCACATCCACCACGCTTTCCTCGAGGGTTGTTTTAGTTAACTAATTACCTACCACATTATGTTTGACACATGAAAGCAGCTTCCTTAATTAACCCGTTAGTCACAGGTTCCTTTACGTAATGTAGGGCACTGACATGAAAGCAAGATAAAACAGGATCAAACACTTCCTTAACTTATCTTCAGATTAATGTTTGTCTCCTGCCCATACAGGAGAATGAAGTGTTCCTTTTTGCCTCGGGAGAAAAATCCTTCCGTCTCTAGCAATAAAAACCCAAAGGTTTATCCTACCAAGATTTTTCCTTGTAACTAGTATCAAGGCCTCGAGATCCCATCTCGAGTCATGTAAAACACTTGTGTAGGGCCCGGAGGCATTGGGATTTACAGCCAGAGCCCCCACTGGCACCCAAGCATCCTCCTACGCCAAGTAATTTCCACGAAGAGACCTCTCACAGTGGGTTTGGTCCACATTCCCGGTGCGGATTCATAACCCCCTTGGCTAGGGTTTGGCGGTTCGCAGGGGTAGCTAGCGCCATCCTTCCTTAATTATCCCTTTAAGAAATCAATCACAGTTGAAGAAACTTGCTTAGTAGCATTTACTAGGGGAAACATCCCTTTTGTTTCCATGGTCATTAGTCATCACAGACCCGGCCATGAAATCATCAATCACAAACAACTTGGATTAGCATCCAAAACTACATCAACAAACAGTTGAATGCATAACCTCTTGCTTCAAGGCATTGCAATCCCATTGCGTGCACAACCAGAATTTAACTTGGATGTATCAAAACACTTTTACAACCTTTCCAAACAACCACGCATAACTTGGGCCAAAAATCCGTCTTTAATAAGATCAACCTTCATTAAAACCATTTCAACAGTTCCAAGCAACATGCTTAGCATAAATCAACTGCCATAAAGTCTGCTCTCCCCCCCTTGGGCTAGGGCTTCACAAGGACAATTTAACAAATTCCTTCTAGATCCTTTAAATGATCTAAGTGATTTCATGTGTTTCTTTTAGTCATGATCGCGAAGCATGATTTCTAAATGACTATTCATGCACTGAACTGGTTTTAAAGCTATTATTTTATGTAAAATAATGCAAAAACCTTATCATGTAAAAGCTATCATTTCATGCATATAAACTTATGCGAACTCCATACTCTACCATTTCATGCATGCAACCGAGCGCTTAGAGTAAACAAAAACCCTAAGACTCGTCCTTGTTTCATGCACGTAGCTAACCCCTTCATTTCTTCCACGAGAAATAGTACATAATTAATTATAAAGCTTAAAGAACCTAGGTTTGATTCATGATCGTAGGGGCATTCGTTGCGTTGGTCGCTCTGCTTGCATCTCCCGCATTACCGGTACCAATGGTAGCTTTGGCACCTATGCTTCCCGTGATTTTCTTCTTGGGAGCCATTTCTACTCGGGGTTTGGATAGTCCAGGCCTTAGCAGCCTTCAAGATGATCGGTTCAGGAGGGAAAGGTCGCGGGAAGAGGATCCTTTGCCGATGAGGGGGTGGCTTGAGTGTGGCTTCTTGAACCGTCTTCACTCTCCAACTCTCTTCCTCTCTCTTTCTCCTCTCTCTCTCCCTCTCTTCTTCCTCTTCTCTTCTCCTTCTTTCTCTCTCTCCTTCCTCTTCTTCTTCTTTTTCTACTTCTCTCTTCTCTCATTCTACCTCTTCTTTTCCTCCTCTTCTCCTTCCCTCTCTCTCCTTCTCTTCTTCTCTCCCTCTCCTCTCCTTCTTTTCCTCCTCTTCTCCTTCCCTCTCTCTCTCTCTCCTTCCCTTCTTCTCTCCCTCTTTTCTTCCACTCCTTCTTCTCTCCCTTTCCTCTTCCTCTTCTCTCTCTCCTTCTCTTCTTCTCTCCTTCTCCTCTTTCTCTTCTCTCTCCCCTTCTGTTCTTCTTTCCCTCTCTTCTTCCTCTTCTTCCTCTTCTCCTTCTCTCCCTCTTCTCTTCTTCTTCTTCTTCTTCTCCCTTCTCACTCTCCTTCTCTTCTCTCTCTTCCTCTCCTCTTCCTCTTCTTCCTCTTCTCCTTCTCTCCCTCTTCTCTTCTTCTTCTTCTTCTCCCTTCTCACTCTCCTTCTCTTCTCTCTCTTCCCACTTCCTCACCTTCTTCTTCTCCTTCACACATACAGGTGCTGTTCGAGGGGGCAGAGGAGAGTGCTGCTGCCGTCGGAGCCCCAGTCCCGCTGCTACTGCCGCAGGGTTGTTTGTGTCGAGGGAGGGGGAGGATGACACAGCAAGGAGGGAGGGGGCACTCTGACAGTCCAGGGAGGGGGGGAGATTTATAAGTTGGAGGGGGATGTGGTAAGGCAGTGCCACCCACCACCTGGGGGGCTACATGCCACCCCTACTCTACATTACTCTTACTCTCTCTCTCTCCCTCCCCGCCATGCACATGGCAAGGGGAGAGAAAGGGAGAGTTTTTTTTAATTTCAAAAAATAAATTTAAAAAATCTGGAAGGGGGGGAGTTCCTATGGGGGGAGGCATGGGGGTCACGGGGGGGGGGGGGGGGTGAAATGTTACATTCCTACAGCCCTTGGGTTGCTTCTTCGATGGCTTCTTCTTTCTCTTTCTCCAAGCATTCAATTTCCCTTTCTAGTCTCTCCTGTTCCTCCAATTCTGGGGCAGTCCTCTTCTTCAAGTTTTCTATATATTCTTGATATCTTTATTTGCTCTCTTCTATTGTTGCTGCCTCTAGCTCCTTGATGGCATCCATGACGTTTTTCATATCTCCTTGTAGCTCTTCATATAACTTGATTAGCTTCTCTCGATGTATTGCTACATCCTCACTAGGTCTTGTGTCTCTTCACCTAGTTTTTCTTGCCAACTTTCTTCTGCCTCTTTCTTAGCTTTGAGCTACTCTTTTATCTCTCGGATTTTTGGTTGATTCTTTGTTTCCTGGCAGGTTGCTTCCAACTTCAGTGCTATTGAGGCTTCTCTTTCAGTCTCTAGCTCGGCTGCTACCACTCTCTTCTCTTCCTTGGCCTTTTCTAGCTACTAGAAGCTCTTTGACGTACTCATCATATGTTGTGGCTGTGGATGTTGTGGGAGGTGGTGTAGTCGTAGAGGCCTCTAGCTTCTATCTCTTGGGATCATACCTCAAATCAACATTGGGTCTTTTAGCTCCTACGGTGGGGACCCCTACTCCCAAATCTAGGGTTATCTTCTACATCTTTGTTACCAAAAATTGCATCAAGGACATTAACTTGCTAGTGTCCATGGCAGTTGCAGTGTCTTGGAGAGTCGAGGTTGTCATGGCATGGGACGTGAAGATTGATGGGAGGGGGTGCATTACGGCTCTCCTTCCCTATGGGGCTCATGGTGGCTAGCTCTTCTGCACCAAAAGTCTCCTCCACTGACCTATGCATGGCCTCACTGCCATGTCTTCATCTTCATTTCTCCGTTGTCTGATCGACCAGACAGGAGTGAAGAAACAGAGATTGTATTGTTGCTTTGTGGATTTCCGCAAAGCCTTTGACACGGTTCCGAGAGAGAGGTTTTTTAGACGCCTACTTGATCTGGGGGTGGATGATGACATGATGTGGGGTATTTATGCACTATATGAGCAGGTTACTAGCAGAGTCAGATGTCTGGGAGGTATATCAGATCCCCTTGTGAGCACCATTGGTGTGAAATAAGGATGCCCACTCTCATCAACTCTATTTGGGCTATACATTGATGAGATAGCAGAGTTTATTCAACAGCGAGCCGGTGGAGGAGTGGAGCCACAGTTCATATCTTACTATATGCAGATGACATTGTGTTGGTCTCAGATTCAGCTTAGGGATTACAGCAGCATTTATTAGCATTGGATGATTTTTGCATTACAGAGAGGCATGATAGTGAACCTTGGTAAAACCAAGGTTCTTATATTCCATACATCAGCTCAGATACGCAGACAGAGTATTTTCATGGCAGCAGAAGGGAGTATTGAGGTCACTGGATCATATGTATATTTGAGAGTCACCTTTACAGCAGCTTCAGGGATTTTCTCGATGACACAGGCAGCTCGTGACCGCCTCACTAGAGGATACTCAGCATTGGCTCTTATGGAGCGACAGTGTCATCAGGCACATTTCCAGGAGCCCCGCACCAAGGGGTGGCTCTATGATACTCTAGTCACTCCAGCACTGATGTATGGAGCAGCTATATGGGGGCCAGGCCATGCCGATTATGTATGGACATTGATGGAGAGACCTCAGGTGATCATGATATCTAGATTGATTTGCAGCAAGGCCTCAGTCCCACATGACATTGTGCGAGCAGAGCTTGCCACATCGCCCATGCTAGTCGAGGCATTATTTCAGACAGTCTGCTTCCTACACAAATTTCAGGATATGGACAGAGATCGCATTGCATACAAAGCATATATGGCATCTCAGGAGATGGCTCGAGCGGGGGATACCACATCATGGTATGCATAGACTAGAGCTTGGTTTGACAGACATGGGCTGGACATTGATAGACTCCCACCTCTTCTATATGATACTCAAGCTCCCACTTACACCCTCTCTCTCTCTGAGAGGAACAGAGTCATCAGACAGGAGATATGGCATATTTATATACAGAGGACATGGGTCAGCCCTGCACAGCCACTGCCATCGAAGATGGAACATTATTATACACAGATCTTGAGCATATCAGAGCAGGGATTCATAAAGATTCCGAGATATATGCAGATCTATATGCCACATCGATTGAGAGTTCTTATTGGACAGCTCAGGGTATCATCACATCAGCTTATGATTGAGAGTGGCAGAGCCAGTGGCATCCCACGGGAGGAGAGGATATGCCCCCTTTGAAGATCAGAGATGGAGAGTGAGGAGCATTTTGTTCTCAGATGCCCGGCATACTCAGAGTTGAGATCTAGATACACATTGAGTAGCTCACTTCAGGGATGTATGACTGATATGGATCAGAGATCATTTGGCCGTTTTCTAGGAGAGGCATGGCACATTAGAGAGCAAAGCACACAGCGGGTCCCAGTCAGAGAGGGGCCCACCCAGACGACTATTACACAGTTCTTTCAGACAGACAGAGTGACAGCTACTGTACCAGCCTCCAGCTAGACCTCCGGGCTCACACTACAGCAGGCTGAGGACCAGCGTACCTGACGCCACACGAGGATTCGTGGGTTTCAGACCCCACAACCACACCGACAGGAGATCCAGAGGATTCTTGATGTACATCGACAGCAGACTGAGATCCGACGACACTCGAAACATTGGATCTCAGATCTCCAGTTTTCTCTTTCTCCACGGTCGATGTACCACATCCTGCATCCAGGAGGGATCACCTGCTATTAGCGACTTCGACGACTGCTACTACATCCCAGGATAGTATATCTCCCTGCATCTGTTACATATACGCATCGCACCACTTTATCACAGCCGAGAGTTGTTCCCCTATCACAGCCGACATTTGTTCCCCTTTTGTAGCCATTATCTAGAGTACCAGAGCTACATACGCACATACACATACACGACACTTATCACACTCACAGCACCGTATTTTTAGTTTCCAGTTTTTAGCTTTTCATTCAGCACTTTTATTTTGGATAGCTGGACCTCATCAGTTGTATCACAGTTTGTCTCATAGGCCAGTTTTGGTCTTTAGAAGACGTTAAAATAACTTTCTTTCTTTCTTTTCTCTTCTTTATCCCTTCTTGACTTCTCTTCCACTCTCTTTAGCTCAACTACTTCCTTCTCCCTTCCCTCCTCTTTGGCCCTCTTGGACTTTTTTGGGCCCTCAGCTTGGCTGGGTCATTCTTTCTTTTGTTTCCTTCTATGGCTTCAATGGGGTTTTCTTCTTTGGTGCCCTAGGCTCTCTCTGGCCAAATTGTGTCTCTTCCTCTTCCCTATCACTTATAGTCCTCTCACTGGATTACTCCTACTCAAGTGTGGCAATCAATTAGGGGTCTCTGCTACTTCCTCTTCACCTCCTTTTGCATCCTTCAGGGCCTCTTGGATGATGGCCATTAACACCAAACTTGATGGTGGATGCCTTGGAGGAGGAATTTTTCCAGCTAACCTCACTCTGGAGGCCGGGGACTCCCCACTTACTTCTGCTGTGCCTTTGACCAAGGCTTTTGCTGAGTTTTTGATGGTTTTGTGCACAAAGGTGTTCTAGTCTACCTCATCTGGAGAAGAAGGCATGAACCATCTAACACTATCTTAGAGAATTTGGGAATCTCCCAAGTCCCACTTTCAAATAAGGGGTAAAGATTTGGCCATGTGGCTAAATCTTAATCCATGCTTCAAAGTGGGACTTGGAAAGACAACCTATATAGTAATTAGGGCAGACTCCACTTTCAAGTAAGGGGGCAATATTTGATCATGTGGCCAAATATTAACTATATTGGGAATTCCCAAACTATATAAGAATTCCCAACTTCCCTAATATAATGTTATCTTTGCATGCATTTTAATTTCAAGGTTTGGGATATTCTCCAAGCTTATCCCATCAACTGTTTGTAGCACGGCATCCTTGCTCACCCCCATCATGTTATACACATCCCTCCTTGGGCATTTCTCAAACCTACTGGCTAAACCCAGGGCCTTCTCCACCATCGTAGGGCTCAACTCCACCTCTATTTGGTGGGATTTTTCTCCTCTTCTTATCATCACCGTGCCGCAGTTTCTTTTGACATTGAAGCTCCTCACAAATTTTGCACATTTTGACAGCCTAGCTGACCTTACCATTAGTTTTCTTGAGTCAACTTCCACAGGGAAGTAGATAAACATACATGAAAGCTCTTAATAATGTGAAATGCTTAAGTATAGAGTAAAATTTCTGCTTCAAGCAATCCACACAATTCAAAAATATCCACTATATTTTTTTCCACATTCTGAGTCTTCTCATTTAAGCATTGATTGATGTTTAAGGCATGTTTGTTTTCTTATTTTCCAATTTTCTTTTTATGCTTGTTTTCTTTCCATCTTACACGTTCCCTTCCTCGAGAATGATTTGAATCCTTCCTAGGATTGGAGAGTGAAGGGTTAAGGGCATTTTAGCGTGCATAGGTAGGACATTACCTTGTAGAAGCCATGCATAGAATTGTGGGTTATATTCCACCTGAGGATGGTGGTCCATATCGTGAGGTCTGATGCCTACGTGTGTGATATAGGTGAGGACATCAATGATAAGATCACTAGAGTTGATACTACTTGCAATATGTAGCTCTTCTTTAGTAAGGACTCGATCTAGGTAAGGGTGGTTCATGACATGATCTTCCAATGATCGATTGCCGAGTGATGGCTAATACCCTAAAAGAGGTAGGAGTTACATAAGTGGGATCATACTCGCAGGTCTTAATAGCGCATCACTGCTCAGCATTGCTCATGATTTGGTAGCCTTCTTGTTCCATCGGAGAGCATGCCGCTTGCGTAAGAAGGATGAGTCATTATCAGCTAGCTTATGAAGTTCGTCTAAATTTTGGCTCGTGGAAATGACTCTGCTCTTGCTATAGGAGGTGATCATCAATTATTTAAGGGCTTGGTCTTGAGATATCTCAACATTGGCGATCAATTCCTCCATGAACATGGGGGTTTTTACCATCATGAATTTGTATTCCTCCCAGGTACATGGCAAGTAGCGAACATCCAACTCTAAGAATGCATCAAGTAGACCTAGGTCTAAGTGCTTATAACTCATGTGGGTCCTTAGGAGTAATGGCATCCTTAGGGACCATGGGTTGGGCTTGCAACTCAGAGGATGTGCTATACTCAACTTGAGAAGTAGTTGGGTCACTAGGCTCCTTGAGGGTGGTTGAGTCAATGGAAGTCGGCTGCAGTTTTGGTCGATGGACTTGGTATAGTGCCGGCGGCTTAGTGATCTTAGGCTCTATGGGTTTATTAGATCTGGGCTCTACAGGCTTGGGTATGAGGATCTCTTGGGCCCTTGCTTCCTTAATTGTTGTTCAATCTTGTGTGGATGGGTTTGAGGGTGGCACTTGAGTAGTGCCTTGACAGTTTTGGCTTTAGGAACCCATATCCAAGCATTCCCCTCATAATAACCCTGTGCTTGCAAAAAAATAAGGTTTTGGGAACCCATTGCGGCTTGACCATTCATCTTTACCTATATCTTATATTCTATGGCCTCTTAGCTCTTGGGTGTGAGTTTATAGTATTGCTAGGTCCTGTGTGCCTGCTTCTAAGAGGTGGGCCTTTATGTTTAGGCAGCCATTTGTGCTGTGGTTCCTGGGCCTTAGCTCTAATTTTTGCAATTTGCTGGCATTGAGGTTTGGCAAGTTGTGACAAGTCACAACCCCCCTCCTTAGGCTTCATGGTGGGTTTCTCTACTGGTGGCTTGGTGAACTTTAATGGAGTCATGCAGCCCTCGCTGAAACCATTAGGTAAATGCAATGTGACTAGTAGTCGACATTGCACAATGCATGCTTCTTAAATGTACGTCCTAATAGCAATTCCGTATCCGAATCCTTCATATTTGGAAACACATAAAAGATCATGGGCAAGCTTTCAGACTCGATGGAGATAGTAACCTTGCATTTTCCTAGAAGTGCATATGATCAACCTCCATATGGGCTGATTTTTGCATTAGTGGGCCGTCGTAACTGTGGTTTGCCAATTTGAACCCAATGATCGTGAGTCAAGATATTGAAATTAGCAGCCTCATTGATGAATGCATCAAATGTATGTGTTTTCTTGTAGTGACAGTCATGTGCAGGTAAGCCGAAGTTACGGCTTCCTCATCTTCATGTTCAATTGTCGTGATAGTGGCCACTCATACCTTGATAGGGCATTCTAGCGTTGGAGGTTCATGTAGTGGGTGCGTGGGCGGGTAGTACTTCTTTATGCGGCTGTTGTTGAAGAAGCCTATGCCCTCACCCTCTAGTTTTTCAAGTTCTACATTAGCATGAGGGAAGGCAAGAAGCCCATGTGCAGAAGAACGAAGATATGCCTAAAAGGATCTTAGAAACTTCCAATGCAATTCACCATGGTGCAACAAGCCCATAAGATAGCTGAGGAGTAGCTGAACCATTGGAACAATGAAAAAACACACATGTTGGAAGTATGGAATGAACAACAACAGGTGGTAATGATGCTGTCTCAAAGCATGGAGAAGGGCAAGGAAGAATTGGAAGAGAGCCAAATAGTGGGAAGAACACAACTTCGAATGGGTGCGAGGACTTGCTGAGCGCTTAGCCATAGCAGAATGCAAGCGGGTGTTGATAGAGCCCAAATCCAAAGTCGCAGAAGCAAGTTTAGATGTGCAACGACAAGCCTTCTTAATCACAGTGCTCCATGTAACACAAGTGGATAATGAGGATTCTGTGGAGAGATGAGAAAAAAGTTAGAGATGGCCACTAGAGCCTTGAAGTACGACCTGCAAGAGCGTGCTCTTCCAATCGGCACCAGCCTTACGGGAAAAGAATAATGCCACTATTTGAGGCAAGCTGTCCTCTCCACTAATGAGCTGAAGTAGCTAGGTTTTGAAGAGAAGGAGCAACCACATCCACCCCCAGCTCCGACCCCTCAAGAGCAACTGCCAGAGAAAGGGCCTGTGGACTTTGAGTAGAAGCTAGAAGAAGAGCAGCATGCCCGAGAGCTTAGCCCACCATTGTGCTAGATGTGCCTCAGCAAGATCCATAAGGCAGCCAAGTACTTGAGTGCGTCATTTCAGCTAAGAGAAGAATACGAAAAATTGGTGGAGCAAGCACATAGAGAGCTAGAGTGAAATCCCAACAATTTCCTTGAGAGCCCATGCCACAATGCGAGGAATGCTATCCCATCTAATTGGCACTAGGAACTAAGTATTTGGATGCAAGGAGAACTCCAAACCCGACCCTTTGAGCTATCATTCCTCTACCCACGAGCCCTGGACCAAGTCCTACCAGTGTAGGTAGTGAACAACATAATTCAAATGGCCAACAACTTGGGGAATCAATGGGTCAAGAAGCGGAGCAAAGTTATCACTTGATGGAGACAGGAGGTCCTAGACTATTGGCGGGACAAGGTGCACCAAATTCTCAAGATAGTCCAAGGCTATGAAGCACAACCTAAGTGGCAGAGAAGGATCTGGAATACAAACCTTGATGCATGGATGGCATTCTCTGGCGCACTCCCTGAAGAAAGGAATGATCCTATCTACATGCCCTACCCTTGCAGCAGGCACTGAGTGGATTACAATAGGGAGGAGCATGGTAGGTATGACTTTCCCAAGATCTACAATGCCAATGCAGAGAATCCTGAGGAGTGCCTAACCTTCAAGGTAGGAGACATCCGTCCGTCAATCATGCGCTTTCTCAAGGATTTCTCATCCTTTCCAGACCCTGCTTTCATCACAACTTGTAATTATCTCAGGACTATTAGGTTTCTACTAAAGCAAAATCTAGCCACTGAGGAGGCCCATCTCCCTCCACTCTTTTTTTATCTCAACCTAGGAATAGATAGTTCTAGCATGGCCCAGCTAATGATGAGGGCTACGTTGTTATCCTCTTTTTGTATGAAAGTAGTTGGAGACATGAATGATAGTCATTTTACAAGGTGTGGACATCCCTTTTTGTCAATCACACCTATAAACATCAGGGCTAATCTCAAGAGCTACATGAAAAGCCGTGCCTTTTTAAGAAAATCCCTTAGGACACCTCATAATGCATCATTAGAAGAGGATTGGGGATACAGCCTAAGAGCACCCCTATATCTATGATGTTGATTGTGTTTATCTATTAAAAAAAGAGAGAAAAAGAAAAAAAAAAGATGAAATAAAAGAAAAAGAAAACAAAAGAAGAAAAGAAGGAAAAGGAAAAGATTAAGTCCCTGAAATCATTCGAGTGCCACATTCACTGAACCTAGGATTTTTTTACCTCGTCCCATCCCCCACTTCACGCTTAGGGCACCTCAAGGGTAGGACTTCCAGACCTATCACCCTAAGCTGCGCACCACACCTACAACGATGCACGATCTGGGTCCTCGTAGGGAAACATTGGAGGCTTTCTTGAGATTCTCGACCCAACTCCCAGTTCCATTGGCACCTACACCATGCACTACACAGAGAGGTAGATACACCCCTTAGGAAGTTCACAACTTTGTCTTGTAGGTTAAGATCACATCGTATCAACCTCGAACAACACGAGAAGGGATATGTCCAACACCATCGTTAATTTCAAGGACAGATCCGTCCATCTTTCATTCTCCAAAAAGGAACACCATCTTCAATTTCAAAGGATAGATCCACCCACCATCATCGTTAGGGAAGGAGGGACTCGCCCCAACACCATCTTGAATTTCAAGGGCAGATCCATCCAACACCATCCTCAGTGAGGGCTTGTATACAAACTCAAAAATCCATTTGGCTATACCCACCTCACCTTCAAGCTACTACCCATCAGTGCCATGCGACTGCCACTTGACTAGGAGGGGGTAATGTTAACCTCATTACAGGAAAAAAGTGGAAAAGTGCAAGTCAAGAGATGAAAGAGGCAGCCTAGAAGGAAGTTAGCAGACCTGGAAGAGCCCAAAAGCATAGGCATGGCCACAAGAAGTCTAAGGCACAACCATAGAAGCCCAAAAAGTGCTAACAAAGATAAGATGCACCTTTGAATGTAAAGGCGCAACGAAAATCCTTGTAAAAGAGTGCCAAGCTCTCTCTGTGCAAATTATAAGGGTAGATGGGCGGTAGAAAGGACGCTAGGAAGATAGGAGGACAATAGGAAAGAGGGCCAAGGCCACAGTTGACCATGTACAAAAGGGGATGACCACCCAAAAGGGATAAGGTTTTTGTATATAAACTCAAAAAGTGAAGGAGAAGCTTATTCTTTGGTGTGTGGCTAAAGTAGACTCTTCTTCTTCCCTTCTTCCCTTCTTTCCTTCTTCTCTCCTTCTTGCTTGCTTGTGTGTACTTGAGGGAGAGGGAGTGTGAGAGTGTGAGGGTTGGGGATCTTAGAGAAGAAGCTCTCCATCATCTCCTCTCTTCTTCTTCTCTTCTCTTATCTTTTATTGTGACCTCGCGCGTGGCTATGGAGGATGGAGCTTGGAGGTGGAGGCTTGAGGATGCTTGAGCTCGTATCATGAATCATAGAGCTATCAGTGTGCACGAGGGAGGAGGCTACTCAATTGGGCATAGAGGTAAGATCACCACACTTGTAGAGGGGGATAGCATGTCGGTTATGTGAGAGGTAGTCATTAGTGCTTGGCTTGAAATGCTTGAAAGAATAAGCAGTCCGTGGGTCTTGGCGGTCGAGCATGAGCTTCCATCAACCATGGATCATTGGTGGTACCTTACAAGCATGGGGCATTGAGTATATCTAACATCTCTCTCTTCCTCCCTCTCTCCCTTTTTCTCTCTCTATATCCCTTTTCCTCTCCATCTATCCCTTTCCCTCTTTCTATATCTCCTTTTCTCTCTATCTTTATCCCTCTCTCTCTCTCTATATATATATATATACATATACATATATATATGTATATGTATATATATATATATATATGTATGTATATGTATATATATATATATATATATATATATATATATATATATCATATACATACATATAGATATATATATACATACATACAGATATATACATATATATACATATATATATATATATATCTATCTATATATATATATGTATATGTATATATATATATATATATATATATATATATATATATATATGTATATGTATATATATATATATATATATGTATATGTATATATATATATGTATGTATATGTATATATATATATATATATAAATAAATAAATAAATATATATATATGTATATGTATATATATATATATATATGTATGTATATGTATATATATATATATATACATATACATATATATATATATATATATATATATATAGATATATATATATATATGTATATATCTATATGTATGTATATATATATCTATATGTATGTATATATATATCTATATATGTATATACTTATCTCTAGCTATCTCTCCTTATTTTCATTTGTTGTCTCTCTCCCCCTCCCCCTCCCCCTCACTCACTCTCACACACTCTCTTTATTTCTCTCGCCCCCTCCTACCTTTCCCCACTTTTCTCTCTCCCTTTCTCTTTTTTCTCTCATTTTCTTTTATATCTCCCTCCCTCTATTTCTACCTCGCCCTTCCTCCTCTTATCACTATCTCTCCTCTCTTTCTCTTTTCTCCTTCCCTCACTCTATTTTTTAGATTTTCTCTCTTCCTCTCTCTCTCTCTCTCTATATATATATATATATATACATACATACATACATATATATATATACATACATATATATACATATATATATATCCCTCTATACTTTTCTTTATTTTCTTTATTTTTATCTCTCCTTCTTCGTCCCTCTCTCCCTCTCTTCCTCATGATTTCTCTTATTTTCTTTTATTTCTCTCTCTCTCTCTCTCTGTGCATCTCTTCACAAACAAAAAGAAAGAGAGAAGTGAAGAAAAGAGAAAAACAAAGGCAGAAGAGACTACTCACCTCAAAGTTGGAAGAAGAATCCCTTTACTGCTTCCCTCCTTCTCCTTCTTCTCCTTCGTGGCTTCCGTTCATCTCCTTTGCACATGGCTTCTCCCTCTTCGTGGATGATAGTGGTAGTAATAGTGGTAGACTCTCTCTCTCTTTCTCTCTCTCTCTCTCTCTCTCTCTCTTGTTTACAAACTTGTAAAATGGTGCCCTTGAATTTTAGTGCTTTCTCTCAGTATGCTATTAATAGCATCGCTATGTGTGTTGCTATTTACATTGCTACAACACGAATAGATACACTAATAGTGATGCAAATAGTGACACAAACAGAGACACTTTTAGTGACATCACCCAGTTGCATTGAAATCGATTGTCACTATGCTTCCATTTCCTTGTAGGGGCAAGAGCACTTTCAAGATGTGAAGATGGTTCCCATGTTTGTTCACTTGTATTTCATCATAGCCTTTTCAATGGACAAGATAACATAATCTACCTCTTGAAATTCTCTCTCTCTCTCTCTCTCTCTCTCTCTCTCTCTCTCTCTCTCTCTCTCTCTCTCTCTCAGCATCTATTATTTATTGAGCATAATTACTAGACATCACAATTAATTTGAAACTACGGTTCTTTACCTTTGTACTTGTAAATCATACATAAATGAATACATGTCTTTGTATTGAAAGGATTGTGCACGCCCACATACATTTATTTATTACTTATATTGCCATCTTGGAATGTAGTTGTTCTTTCTATAATTTTGCTCTGCCATTTAATCCAAGCAAACAAGCCACTCGAAAATCCAGACATGGTTCCATGTGCACACATACACCAGATTCTTATTTACATTACCATGCTATAATGTCTATACACTCATTGCCAATTTATATTTTCTCATTTTTTAATGTGGTCATAACATTATATCCACCACACAAGATCCCTACCCTCCCCTCAAGTAGAAGTCCTAATAAGCCTGTGAGTGACAACCTAGTTTGTAGGGACATGGTGCATTCCATGTTGTCATGAACTCAAGTGTAGACCGAATAACTCCAAAGGGGGGGGTTACACCTTGGGATGAGATTTAGCTTTGAGAGTTCACCTTCATTCCATTCGGTTTCAACCCAAAAAAGGCAAGTAAAATCCAAAGGACTTAACACTTAACAAAAATGTGTATGTCCAAAATGTAGTGCTAGCACTAAAATTTGAATCTTGTATTGCTTTCCTTATTATTCAAATAAGGCCTTCATGCAAGCGATGTGCAAGCATACATACCCCTAGAAATCCATGTTCATGTTGCATGACTATATTACCAAGTTAGCAACCATTTATGCTACCATAGCCTTTCACAATGCAAACATAGAGAGCAACTCACATACTTCATGAGAAAAGTAGGGGAAACTTGTTACTTGCATCATTGTCTATATTTATGTTTTGAGACACAAGATTGAAAGATTTGGATTAGCTTGCATGATGACAATTAATGGTGGTGGATTAGCATGTACTTATGGCATGATGAAACATAATGTTTGTGATAGGATTTGATTGCCTAAAAGTAACGAAAGTGAAAAGCTTGCACATCATCATTGCTACTATGCACATTCATGCAAGTGTGGCCTATTACAATATTATTTGATAATCATATATGTGTCAATTATACCATGTGTGCTTCACATCATGTCAAGGACCCTAACCCAATATATCATATTCTTCATAACTCCATATAATCTCTCATCTGTGAAACGTTATTTGATAGCTTTCTTCTTCCTACCATGTTCACACACACACACACACACACACACACACACACACACACACACACACACACACACACACACACACACACACACACACACACACACACACACACACACACACACACACACACACACACACACACACACACACACACACACACACACACACACACACACACACACACACACACACACACACACACACACACACACACACACACACACACACACACACACACACACACACACACACACACACACACACACACACACACACACACACACACACACACACACACACACACACACACACACACACACACAGAGTGTAAACTAACTTTTGACTTGGAGGAACACGAGAAAAGGGACATTTCTTATGTGTGGCCTCATGGGGTTGAGGCATGTGGATCTTGGCAAATCATGGCTATGAGTATTAGCATAGTTTAGGAATTCATTGATAGACCATAGGATAAGAACTCCCTTAAACAATCTTTTTTGAAAGCTTCATCCAATTCATATCAAATTCCATTCATAAGGAGAATTATTAGGTGATGAAGAATGAATGCTAAGCAACATAAGAGGAAGAAACACCAGAAGTAGAGAGAGAAAATGAACCTATTAGGACAAGTTGTATGTAAGTAGGAGGAGAAGGAGAAGGAGAAGTCTAACATGATATTAGTTATCAACTAATCCCAAGGAATAGAGTTGATAATTGATATCATGTTTATTATAGAAAAAGGGGGGAATTAGTAACGTCGATTTGGTCTCATAAAAGTTGAAAACACCATCTCTATAATCATCAATCTAGTTCATGGCTTAAGGGACAACCCTTGTGATGACTACACTCATGAGATAAAGGGTGTTGCTTTTAAGATGCCTCACAATTTCATCCTATAAATAATGCTTTTATGCATCCCATAAGCAACACTATTGGCTTTGTGAAAAAGAAAATAGAATCTTAGGAGATTCACTATATATATCCTTTTTATCAAGTCTCTTCAAGGACTATTTATAAATATCCCTATTTGTGAATTTTTCTTAAATAAAACACAACCCTTTTTTGTTCAATTTGCATAATCCCATTATATTATACCCTTTTATATGTAAAAATGGTATTTTTAAAATCCCTTATTTTCAACCCATATGATACATACATATATTTATGAGTGACTCCTCTCTCCCTACCTGAGAATGGACTAGTTTCCTTGGTTTCTTAATTTCTTGACTAGGCTAGTCTTGTGGAAATTTTATCACATAAAGAAGCATCGTGTGATGTATTCATGAATGATTCAAATAAATCATACCAACCAAACCCTAGCAAACTTATTGGCACATAGTCAACCACACATGACTACAAAGTAGATCCAAAGGTTTGACCAAAGGCATTCAACAACCTACCACTAGAAGATGTATTAAGTTGCATAGACCATTTTGAGCTTGGGGGGGTTCACAATATGTAAATCGTCTATATTCACTTGCTTTAAGGCCCATTTAAAAATATCCTTATCTATGAATTTATGAGAAAAAAGAACACCCCTTTTCAATTCAATCTATGAATGATCCCTTTATATGGCACTCTTTGTTATGGGCATGAGAAGTTCTCTTGAGAGTGAGGAGATAGCTCTCACAACTTACAAGAGAAGAAATTCAAAAGGAAATTGAGCTAGAACTTGATTGTGATATTACTCAATGATAAGAGAAAACTCACAAGAGGGTGGCTTGGTTGCAAGATAAGACTTCATATAAGACAAGGCTAGAACAAGACAAGAACGTTAAGAAGACTTACCTTGCAAGAGCCTCATAACTAGTGTTTGCAAGCCGAAAGGGTTTGTAGCACATGAGTCCTATTTATAATATAACTTACGAAGGCTAAAGGAAACACATGTCTTTACAAGAAGATGCCACATGGCATGATGGTTATAAGAGGATACCACAAGGCATGACATGCATGTTAACATGTGGCATGCTAACATTAGCAATTATATAAGCAATGATGCAAATATATCCTAGAATGTTCTAGAATCTTTCAAAAATTTTATGAAACCGAGGGCTATCCTTTTTGAGCATCCATTACATTACCCCCCTTCCAACATCGAGTTCCATGAGGGGTGGTGATGTGCTTTTGAATAGGCCTTGGCTTGGTTGGGAGTTGAAGATGAAATTTCAACTCTTAATTAGGAGCTCTTTGAAGATGTGAAGTTGGTTCCATGTTCATTCACTTGCATCATAGCCTTTCCAATGGATAAGATATTGTAATCCATCTCTTGAAATTCTCTCTCTCTCTCTCTCTCTCTCTAAACATCAATTATTTCTCAAGCATAATTACTAGACATCATAATTATTTATTTGAAACTATGACTCTTTACCTTTGTACTTGTCAATCTTAAAGAAATGAATGCATGTCTTTGTATCGAAAGCATTATGCATGCATGCATACATTGGTTCCTTACTCATATTCCTATAGTGCAATGTAGTTGCTCTTTGTATGATTTTCCTTTGCCACATAATCCAAGAAAACAAACCACTCAAAAATGCAATACACACTTCCATGTGCACACGTACATTAGATTCTTATTTACATTGTCAGGATATAATGCATATACACTCATTGCCAATTCATATTTCTCATTTTTAACTTCAGTCATAACATTGTATCCATTGCATAGCACCCTGCCCTCCCCTCAAGTAGAAGTCCTAATAAACCCGTGAGCAATAGCCTAGTTTGTAGGGACATGATGCATTGCATTTTGTTGTGGGCTCAAGTGTAGATTGAGTAACTCCAAAGGGGGTTACACCTTAGGATGAGATTTAGCTTCAAGTATTTGCATTCATGCCATTAGGCTTCAACCCAAAAAATTCAAGTAAAAGACAAAGGACTTCACACTTAGCAAAAATGTATATGTCCAAATTGCAATGCTAGCATTAAAATTTGAATTCTATATTTTTTTTCCTTATTTTTCAAATAAGGCCTTCATGCAAGAAATGTACAAGCATACACACCCCTAGGAAACCTTGCCAATGTTTAATGGCTATATTACCAAGTTAGCAACCACCTCTACTACCATAACCTTCCACAATGCAAATGTAGGAAGAAACTCACATACTTTATGAGGAAAGTAGGGAAAACTTGTTACTTGCATTATTGTCTATATTTATGTTTCGAGACACAAGATGGAAAGTTTTTGATTAACTTACATGGTGAAAATTTAGGATCATGGCTTAGCATGTGTTCATGGCATGATGAAATATAATGTTTGTGAGACAAGTTTTGATTGCTTAAAAGTAATGGAAGTGAAAAGCTTGCATATCATCATTGTTACTATGCATATTTAGGCAAATGTAGTCTATTATAGTATTTGACAATCATAGCCATGTTAATTATAGCATGCATGCTTCACATTATTTCAAAGACCCCAACCCAATATATCTCACACTTGATAATTCCATGTAGTTTCTTATATGTCAAAAGTTATTTGATAGCTTCCTTCTTTCTACCATGTTCACAAACACACACACACATACACACACACACGCACGCATGCACGCACGCACCCACGCACCCACGCACACACGCACGCACGCACGCGCACGCGCACGTGCGCGCGCGCGCGCGCGCGCGCACACACACACACACACACACACACACACACACACACACACACACACACACACACACACACACACACACACACACACACACACACACACACACACACACACACACACACACACACACACACACACACACACACACACACACACACACACACACACACACACACACACACACACACACACACACACACACACACACACACACACACACACACACACACACACACACACACACACACACACACACACACACACACACACACACACACACACTCTGTGTGTGTGCGTGTGTGCGTGCGTGTGTGCTTGTGTGCGTGTGTGTGTGTGCGCGCGTGCGTGCGTGGGTGTGTGTGTGTGTGTGTGTGTGTGTGCAAACTCACTTTTGACTTGGAGGAACGAGTAAAAAGGATACATTTCTTATGTGTGACCGTATGGGGTTGAATCATGTAGAACTTGGCAAATCATGGGTATCAATATTAGTAGAGTTTAAGAATTAGTTGATTTTTTAAGACTAAAACTTGCTCAATTATCTTATCTTGTTTGATTTTCTTCGTTATGTTTTGACAAATGGGATAGACCATAGGATAACATATCAAATGTTATTCATAAGAAGAATGCTTAGGTGAAGAAGAAGGACTGCTAAGCCACAAAAGAGGAAGAAGCAATAGAAGTAGAGAGAGCAAAAGAACCTACTACGACAAGTTGTAAGTAGAAGGAGGAGGAGAAGAAGAAGGGGAAGATTGACATGATATTAGTTATCAACTTGTGCCAAGGAATAGAGTTGATAATTGATATTGACATGTTTATCATAAGAAAATGGGGGCATTAGTAACATTGACTTGGTCTCATAAAAGTTGAAAACACAATCTCTTTACGCAACAATCTAGGTCATGGATTTATTGATGGCCCTTGCAAGATGACTTTACGTATGTGATGATGGGTGTTGCTAATAAGAAGCCTCACCATTTTGTCCTATACAAACAATGCATTTACCCATCCAACAAGCAATGATGTTGGTTTTGTAAGTAATAAAGCAAAATCTTGGGGGATTCATAGTATGTATATCCTCTATATCATGTCTCTTCAAGGACTTTTTATAAATATTAAAAAATTCTTGGAATAAAACACAACCCTTTTTTGTTCAATCTGTAAATAATCCCTCTATATTACATAATTTTGTATGTAAAAATTATATAAAAATGGTATATTAAAAATTCCTTATTTTGAATCCATGTGATACTATACCCTCCTTGGTAAGAATAGACTAGATTCTTGATTACTTAATTTCTTGACTAGGCTGGTCTTGCAGAGATTTTATCACATGAAGAAGTTTTGTGTGATATATTCATTAATGCTTCAAAGAAATCATACCAACCAAACCCTAGAAAACTTATTGGCACATAGTGAAGCATAGCATGGCTACAAAACACATCCAAAGGTTTGGCCAAAAGCATTCAAAAACCTACCAATAGAAGATCTATTAAGTTGGATAGACTATTTTGAGCTTGGGGGGTTCACAATATGTAAACCTTCTATATCATGTGCCTTAAAGGCCCATTTAAAAATAGTTGTATGTAAGAATTTATGAGAAATAAAAACACCCTTTTCTATTTAATATATAGTAGATTCCTTTATATGGCACTCTTTACTATGGGCATGACAAGTGCTCTTCGAGAGTGAGGAGATTTCTCTCACAACTTACAACAATAGAAGAACTTGAAAGAGAAATTGAACTAAAACTTGATTGAGAGATAACTTGATTGCTTGCAAGAGAAATCGATTACAAAAGAATACTCACAAGAATGTGGCATGATTATAAGATAAGACTCAATACAAGAGAAGACCAGAATAAGACAAAAACTTGAAGAAGACTTGCCTTGCACAAGCCTCACAATTGGTGCTTGCAAGACCATAGGGCTTGTCGCACATAAGTCCTATTTATACTATAGCTTATGGAGGTTAAGGGGAACACATGTCTTTACAAAAGGATGCCGCATGATGGTATGACTATTACAAGAGGATGAGACATGGCATGACTTGCACCTCAAGACATGGCATGACATGCATAATGACACACGTCAAACTAACATTGGCGATGAGATAAGCAATGATCTAGATATCTTCTAGAATGTTGTAGAATCTTCTAGAAACTTCATGGAACAACCATCTATTCTTGCTTGAGTGTCTATTACATTACCCCATTCTAGCATCAAGCTCCATGAAGGGCAATGGTGTGCTTTTGAATAAGCCTTGGCTTGGCTGGGTATTGAAGATGACATTTACAAACCTTAAGAGGAGCTCTTTAAAGATATGGAGCTAGTTCCCATGTTCATTAACTTGCATCATAGCTTTTCCAATGGACAAGATATTTTAATTTGCCTCTTGAAATTCTCTCTCTATTTCTGTTTCTGTCTCTCTCTCAACATCTATTATTTCTTGAGCATGATTATTAAACATCATAATTATTTGAAACTATGATTCTTCACCTTTTTACTTGCCAATCATAAACAAATGAATGCATGTCTTTGTATCAAAAGGATTGTGCATGTGTGCATACATTGGTCTCATACTTATATTGCCATCATGCAATGTATTTTCTCTTTGTATGATTTCCCTTTGCTAGTAATCCACACAAAAAATCCACCTAGATGGTTACATATGCACACATACACCATATTTTTATTTACATTGCTAGGTGATAATGTATATACACTCATTATCAATTCATATTCTCTCATTTTTTAATGTGGTCATAGCATTTTATCCATTCCATAAGATCCCCACCCTACCCTCAAGTAGAAGTGTTAATAAACCTGTGAGCAATAGCCTAGTTTGTAGTGACATGATGCATTGCCTATTATTATGGGATCAACCCTAGAACAAATAAATCTAGAGGAGGTTACACCTTAGGATGAGCTTTAGCTTCAAGTGTTCACCTTCATGCCATTGTGCTTCAACCCAAAACAATCAAGTAAAAGCCAAAGGACTTCACAATTAATAAAAATTTGCAAGTCCAAATTGCAATGCTAGCATAAAAATTTGAAATTAGTATTGTTTTCCTTATTATTCAAATAAGGCACTTCATGCAAGCAACGTGCAAGCATACAAACCCCTAGAAAGCCATGTCAATGTTGCATGGCTCTAGTACCAACTTAGCAACCACCTATGCTACCATAACCTTTCACAATGTAAACATAGAAAGCAACTGACATGCTTAATGATGAAAGTAAGGGAAAATTTTTACTTGCATCATCCTCGATATTTACATTTGGAGATACAAGATTGAAAGTTTTAGATTGCCTTACATGATGACAATTTAGGGTCGTGCCTTAGTACGTATTCACATGAAGAAACATAATGCTTGTGATAGGCTTTGATTGCATAAAAATAACAAAAGTAAAAAGCTTGCAAATCATCATTGCTACTATGCATATTCATGCAAGTGTGGTCTATTTACTGAAATGGAGAGAAGGACCGAAGCTTGGACTCGAGAGCTATGGCGGGAGAGCAAGAACAAGAGAGAGAGAGACAAGAAATGGGAACTCCAATAGTCACAATGTGTGATCGGACCTTCCTTTATTCAAACTGTCACTAAAATAATAAAGAATAAAGCGACGGTGATGGGCGCCCGCCACCTGCAGTGTGCAGTGGCGGTGACTGTCAGTGTAGTAATACACGGGCGGCTAGGCAGAGTCGCCTTTACCCCCAACAACCTCCCACTTAAAGGCAAATCTGCCCCAGTGAGGAGTGAAAAGAAAAAGAAAAAAGATAGTACAACATGTACACATGTACAACAGGATGAGGAAAGACGTCATCTCATCCCACGCCCATCAACCTCTTGAGAAAGGCAAAGCGCTCTGTAGAGAGGCTTTTCGTGAGCAGATCTATAGGATTCTGGTCAATCGAGATCTTAACAAGATCAATAGACTTGTCCTCAACGACCCCACGTATGAAGTGATACCTCACCTCAATGTGTTTCGTCTTCGCATGGAAGACCAGATTCTTGGCTAACTGAATAGCACTCATAGAATCCGAATGTAGGGTAGGCATAGCATCAATACCAAGGTCAACAACTAAACGACCCAACCAAATGGCCTCCTTGCAAGCCTCAGTGACTGCAACATACTCGGCCTTTGTAGTAGAATGGGCCATGCATTTCTGCACCCTGGACATCCAAGAAATAGCACCTCCAGCATAGGTGAATACATAGCCAAAAGTGGACTTCCTACTATCTGCATGTCCTGCATAATCAGAGTCAGTGTACCCCACGACTCCTGTGTCCTAGCTGCCATAGCATATGCACATATCTGCAGTGCCCTTTAGGTACCTCATGATACCCTTCACGGCATCCCAATGCTTCTTGCCAGGTGTAGCCATATAGCGTGCCACAACACCAACTGCAAAGGCAATATCTGGACGAGTGGCTATCATGGCATACATAAGACTGCCCACTGCGGATGCATATGGAATCTTGGCCATCTCGGCCTTCTGCTCTTCTGTCTATGGACAATCAGCTTGTGATACCTTCACATAAGAAGGCAATGGACAGCCAATGGGCTTTACGTCCTGCATGCGGAATCGCTCAAGGACTTTATGAATGTACTCCCTCTGTGACAAGTGGAGGAGTCCCTGATGCTTGTTGCGTGTAATGCGCATACCAAGTATGTGAGTGGCCTGTCTCAGATCTTTCATCTCAAAGCTCTTCTTGAGCTGAGTCTTAAGAGCATCTAGCTCATCATGAGCTTTCCCTGCTATCAACATATCATCCACATAGAATACCAAAATCAATAAAGAACCATCACGACCTTTCTTCGTGTAAACACACGGATCCATAGCACTCTGGCTGTAGCCCTGTGACTGCATAAAGGCATCAAACTTATGATACCACTCCCTAGACGCCTGTTTCAAGCCATAAAGACTTTTCTTCAATTTTCACACTAGGTGCTCCTTGCCAGGTTTTGCAAAGCCCTTAGACTGCTCCATATAAATAAGAAAGCCGTCTTGACATCCATGTGGTATAAATCCAAGTCAAGCTGAGCAACCAAAGCCAAGACTAAGTGCAGGGTGGTCATCTTAACCACAGGAGAAAAGACCTCATCAAAGTCCACACCATGCTCCTGCTTAAAACCCTTTGCTACCAATCTAGCCTTGTATGCCGGCTTGGGGTGTCCAAGGGTACTTTTTAGCTTGTACATCCACTTGCATGGCAAAGCCTTCTTGCTTGTAGGCAAGGAAACCAAATCCCAAGTGTCATTCTTATGCAAGGAGTCTATCTCAGACTACATAGCCCTCTCCCAGGAGTGACTGTCACCCCTACGCATAGCCTCATCATAAGCAAAAGTCTCTCCTGCATCTGTAACCAAGACATAATGCATCGAGGGCTAAAATCTATCTGGTGGATGTCTGTCTCTAGTAGACCGTCTCACGGTAGGTTCTGCTGCCTGCCCAGCTGCCTGTCCAACGCCCTGACCATGAGCATCTACTGCAACTGTAGGCTATCCAACTGGCTATGCGGGAGCTCTCGACTCCTCCTAAAATATGATCCTACGGATCTCAACAACTCTCTCAGGCTGCCTATGCATCTTGTCTTCATGGAAGACTACATCATGACTGTGGATGACTTTTCGCGCCTGTGGATCCCAGAGACGGTACCCCATCTCGTCTGCATCCCCATAAACAAGGAAAATGCATTTGACACTCTTGGGATCCAGCTTACTTCTCTTGTCCCTGGGCACATGGCAAAATGCCTCACATCCAAAGACACAGAGATGCGCATAAGAGGGGGGTTTTCCAGTCCATACCTCCTCTGCAACCTGGAAATCCAAACCACTAGAAGGTGATCTGTTTATGACATGCATAGTTGTACTAATTGCCTCTGCCCAAAAGCTCTCTGGTAGGCCTACATGACTAAGCATACTGCGTACACGCTCCTAGATGGTTCTATTCATCCACTCAACCAAACCATTTTGGGGGGGGGGGGGTGTAGGGAGCGGTCAATTGACGCTTAATACCCCTCTCATCACATAACTGCTCAAAAGCATGTGAGACATACTTACCCTCATTATCTATCCTTAGCCATTTTAGCCTATACCCAGACTGGTTCTCAACCAATGCAAGCCATCTCTGAAACATAGCCAAGACATCGGATTTCAGCTTAATGGAATAAGCCCAAAATTTTCGTGAAAAATCATCTATGAACGTAACAAAATACTTTGCATCACCCATAGATTGACAAGGCATGGGCCAACAGACATCCGAATGTACCAATACCAAGGGCTCACTCATGTGTGGCCTACCAGACTTCTTATACGTAGACCTAGTCTGCCTGCCATAAAGACAATGCTCACATGAACCAAAACATGCATAATCAAGGGGTGGTAAGTACTACAAACCAGAAAGCATTTTCATTCCCTTCAAAGACATATGGCCCAAACGGGCATGCCAAAGAGATACATGTGGGATAGAACCCACATACAAAACATGATCAAGGGAAGAAGCTGATACAATCAAGGGGTAGAGACTACCAGCCTTGGCACCTCTCGCAATCACAAGTCTGCTCTGCCACAAGTGATCTTCCATGCAGAGTCTTCAAAAGATACATAATAACTTGCATCATCAAGCTGTCCAGCTGACATGAGACTGCGTGTCAAAGCAGGTACATAACATACATCCTGCATAACAAAACTGCTGCCAGAAGGAAGCTGTAGCCTAACATCACCAATGCCCACAATATCAAGAGAGTTGTCATCACCCAAGCACACAGTACCCGAAACAGTACGGTATGAATGAAACCACTCTCGGCAAGGTGTCACATGAAAGGATGCACCTAAGTCCAAGAGCCAACACTGTGCATACATAGAGTGTATCTCTGTCATCTGCGAAGCACTAGAAGAAGCTGCAAGGATATAATCATCATCATCAACATCCTCAGGTTGCATAACATTGATCTCTTCAATTTTAACACTGGACTTTGCAAGCACTATGCTGCGATCAGAAGAATTATCTTGCACTTTGTCTTTCCCCTTATCTTTGTGCCTTTCATTGCGCAATTCATGGCATTGTGGCCTAATATGGCCCTTTTTCCCACAATGGTGACAAGTAACATCTGCATTCTTGCCACGAGATTTGGTACGTTACTTCCCACGAGACTTGGACCGATATTTTTGAGAATCCCGTCCACGGCCACTGCCACTGCCATGCTTTCCATATGCATCATTCGTGCCTCTAACTATCATAGCATGCGACAAACGAGAGGCATACAAATTCTTACGGTTAACCTCTTCTTATAGAAGATCACTCTCAACATCAGATAATTTCAAGGTAGCAGTAGAGGCACATAATGTAGTGCAGAATACATCCCATGACTCATTAAGAGTACAAAGCAAGAAAAGAGGAGTGACATCCTCTGTAAAAGTGATGTCCTACGAAGTCAAGTTCTTGAGTATAGCATGGAACTGGCTCAAGTGAGTAGACATAGTCACATTCTCCTTCATGTGCAGATCCATAAGCTACTTCAGTTAATACATTTGACTCGCTGGACTTTTCTTGTCATAGAGATTCTTGATTTTATCCCACAACTGCCATGCACTCTGTTCTTCCTCAAATACATTGTAGTGAACCTATTCTGTGAGAGACAATACAATGGTGGACTTGCATAACTCATCAAGCTCAAGCCATTCCTCATCTGGCATAGTTGCAGGCGAATACCCGCTTAACCTCAAAGGTTTGATCTGCGATTTCTACACCAACACCTGCCAAATCTGGCTCTTCCAATAAGAATAATTCGTACCATCAAGCTTAATGATGTTGAAAATAGCATGATTAGTGGACGAACTCGCCATAATGTAGGCTCGAAGATTGTAGACAGTTCAAAATTGCTTGCTGTTTATTGCAGAAAATGACAAAAAAATCACCAAAATCGAGGGAAAATGGCGAGAAAAGTGGAACCAAAGCTGCTGCCCACCAAGTACTAGTGAAAGTACATCATTTCAGAGTGTTTTAGCATGAAAAATCCATGTCAGTCCATACATATATGCTTGCTGTAATAAATTTCAGATTTCAGTAAAAGAGAGCTAACAGTGCCAAAATCGGATCCTAAGGCAATCAGATATTGCCAAGACCAAAGCCAGCATCATGCGGGCATAGCATAAGCATATGACGGTTGATAAGCATGAATCCAACACCCAAGTATGTCATACAAACATCTGCTAGTGAGTAGGCCATCCCCCAGTCAACGGGGCAAAGTGTTCGTGCCACTACCAAAACTTGACACAAGTAGGTGTCAGTTCACAAAGATACGGATCCAAAACTGAGACTTAGCTCATAAGTATACAGTGAACCAAGAAATATGATGTATCATCCCAAAAGGTAAGAAGTCCCAAAGTCTTAGATGTCTGTAACTGCTCAATGGCATGTAACAGCTCAATGCATAAAAGTACCGCCTGCTCTATGTCTAATAAGCATTCAAGAATGCTCCCACTAGCACAAAAGTTGTATGTATGAGCTCAAGAGCTCAAGCCAAGGCAAGACACAGTGCCAATGACATAAGTCCAAGACAATACATCAATAGTACATCTCGAACATGTAGGCGATAGAGCATCCGTATGTAGCATCCATACGCATGTAAGACATCAAATACATCCCAATCCAAACTCTGACAAGCCCAAGACTACTCTAGATAATCCAAAATACATCCAAGGTGGAGCTTTAATGAGCACTCAAGCTCAGCGTATGCATAGGATAATCAATCGTGACATGAGCATCAAGCCGTAGGCAACGAGTATGCATAAACCCAAGAAGCATCACTATCAAAGTATATACCAATGTCAATAAGTGCGGACTGAAATAAGCTCAAGCTTCCAAAAGCATCCAGATTCAATGACAAGCTCAAAGTCGTCCCTTGATGATCAATAGATCATAGCATAACCCAAGGCATACATCCAGAACTAATAGGCATATGTGAAAGCATGAAATATAGCTTCAGCCCAAGAGTATTCAGCATGCACTTATTGTTATAAACTGTGTATTTCCGGCCCCAAAATCAGGCTAAAATCATAGCATTACATGTAGCTTCAATCCCCCAATCAATCGGGATGCAATAGGCATCAAACCGGTTATGTAGTCATGCCCAAACAAGCATAGGCATACAAATACATGCTATCTCAGACCCCCCCCCCCCCCCCCCCCCCCCCAAAATTTTTATGCATCCTTGATAAAAAAACGTGGAGAGAGAGGAGGAGATGGCGTGATCTACAGGCGCCGTTTTTTTTGCCCCCCCTCATGAATGTTGGATGCCAGGCTGAATACAACCTATGTAATGGACATTGGCCCTTGATTTCCCTCTGTGGGCTGAGCATATCGCCGCCCTTCGCTCGTCCAATGATGGCTTGAATGAAGAGATGGAAATCTAGTCTTTCTCTCTCCTCCCTCTCTCTCCCCTAAGGGGCTGTTCTTGTGTGCAAGAGGAAAATGAATAATGGTGAAGGAAAGCTTGTCCGGTTGGGACCGGATTGCTTCCAGATCGATGTAGACATGAAGATTGCTAATTGTGAAGATGCTGGACATTGAATGTGGGCTGACCCACAGTCCCGCAGCAAAACCGAGATCCGAGACACGGAACCTAAGCGGTAATTCAATTCTTATGAAGAAAAAATGAGTTTTTATGCTATTTGATTGATGAAACATTGTTCCCATGGGCTGATTATGCATCATGATGTTGTTTTCTATGAGTTTCAACAACTTATGATCAGAAAATCAGAAAATCATAAGTGATATGGCTGAAACTAATGTCATAAAACCCATAAAACACGCATTTAATGGGTAAAAATGGGATTTTTTGCAAAATAAATGGGAAATATGAGACATAATACCTATGAAACCTGAAATTTTGCTGTCAAGGAACCTAAGGGCCACAGCCCACAATCAATCTTAATTTCTAGTCATTTTTTTGCACTAAATTGTTCACATTATGCACTATGCATAGTTCATGGTATCAAAAAGGAAAAGCTCCTGGACTGCATAGCAATTGTTTTCTTAGGAATTTGACCCACGATTGAGAGTGTGAGGTTATTCCTTGCCGTAGGATAGAGGGTCAGTTTCCTAAGGGACTGTTAAGTAAGGACACATGGTATATCTCCTGGAAACTTTCGAAATATAAAAGAGAGGAGTTTGTATTCGATTGTTTTATATGTTGAGCAACGCATCAAGGGGCCAATCCCTACGATGTAGAAGAGCTACAGTGGGGCCACGGTGTTTCTACTGAGAGGTTGCCTCCATGTATGTGATCGTGGCATTGCCAGTGTGTATGGGTTCTCCCTCTGAGGAGTTTATAAAAAAGGAAAACGTTGGACTATAAACTATAGACGCATGAATTAGGCTTTAGGACAGTTTGTCCTTTAGCATTAGATTGACGCTCTTGGTCCGCAAGGCCGTGAGGGTGTGTTTGTTTGTCATGAGCATGAGGTCCGGCTAGTGCCATAGCCAGTGCCGGCCCATTTCACATCCCATCACAAGTGCTTATGGCTTATTAATAAGAAGATTGTTTGATTTTGTCATTATTAATATGATATTATATTGAGCTCTTGCTTAGAAGGGATGAAACTTTGCAAAATTATGCAAGGTCGAGAAACAATTATTATTGTATTTTTCACCATTTTTGGGAATTGTGTCTTCCATTTGGACCTAGAGGGAGTTGCCCAAGGGGATGGGGGGCATGTTACAAGCATCCAATGTATTTTCACCATTACTCAAATGTTTAATATATCCATCAATGTGCATGCCCTGACATAAAGTCTCTTTAGCACTTTCTCTTTAGCAAATTCTTTTGAAGGTTTTACCCAATTCACCTCAAAGTTCATTCACAAGAAAATGCTTTTTGAAGAAGAAATAAGAATGCTCAAGAAAAGATGAAGAAGAAACAAAAGTAGAGAGAGAAAAATAGCCTACTAGGACAAGTTGTAAGTATGAGGAGAAGGAGGAGTGACATGATATCAATTAACAGTTAATAATTGATAACATGTTCACTATAAGAAAACAAGAGTGCAAGTTATGTCAATTTTGTCACATTAAAGATGAAAATGATATCTCTATAGGTATCAATTTTATTTATGGCAATGATATGTGTTATGCAATGATAGGTGTAACTTATAAGAGACCTCATGGTTTCATCCTATAAACAATAATTTTACCTGTCCCATAAGCAACACTACTAGTTTTTTTTAAAAAATGAACAGACTAGATTCCTTGATTCCTTGGAAGGGATTTTATCACACAATAGAAGTTTTGTACAATATCTTCATTAATGTTTTAAATAAATCATGAAAAACAAACCCTAGAAAACTTATTGGCACATTGTCAACCATAATATTGCTACAATAATAGATCCAAAGGTTTTGGCCAAGAGCATTCAATAACCTACCAATAGAGGATGTATTAAGTTGAATAGACCATTTTGACAATGTCTCTAGTTATCATGCATAGAATGATGATTGCAAATCCTTATAAATTAGAATCTTTATGGAAGGAATAAATGCAACATCATGCATGCAATAGTCTATCCAAACGAAGTCAACTTGGATGATGATAAAAGAAGCCAGCATGACTAACTTTGCACAACAATATATAACACAAGAAACACTTGAGCAATTGGAAAGTCAATCATGTTACAAGCAATGGCCTATGCACTATCCCATCAATAATTTTGTAGCATCTAATTCACTTATCATCTTAGCTAGGAGTTTACAGTAGGCACCACAATTTTTTCACAATCTTAGTTAGTGATACTTTTATATTTTTCCAACTAAAATTTTAGGATAGTAAACCAATAAAGAATAATATAAGTTGAAGTAATATAGTATCATAATAGTAAGATGTGTGTGTGTGTGTAGAGAGAGAGAGAGAGAGAGAGAGAGAGAGAGAGAGAGAGAGAGAGAGAGAGAGAGAGAGAGAGAGAGAGAGAGAGAGAGAGAGAGAGAGAGAGAGAGAGAGAGAGAGAGAGAGAGAGAGAGAGAGAGAGAGAGAGAGAGAGAGAGAGAGAGAGAGAGAGAGAGAGAGCATGATACATAACAAACCAAGTGGTGGAACATAAATGAAAGTACAAACAAGTAGCCAACTAATATATGTAACTTTGACTGAAGTTGCACCGCCATCATCATCGCCTAAGTTATCATTGTGCTCGTCTATATCAGACTTAAACTAATCAAAAGAATGGCCCTACTTGCTTTGGATCTACTCTTCCTCCTATGTATCCACTTTCTCTTACTATCTTGACATCAAACCTTAGCCTAGTCTCAAGCAACAGCCTTCATATTGCATGTCCTGTGAGTCTCTTGCACATTGTGGGATATCTATTAAGAGAACAAAGTGTTATTTACAAATTGTATTTGTTCATAAATATATGCAGGTTCTTACAAAGGGCTATCCTAGAGGAAGTGTCATCTACAAAGCTTGATATCCCCAATATGTCACGAACTCTATCTACACATGAGTGGGTCAATGGCCATTGTCCTTGGAGGGGTCAATCAAAGATATATGTGTGTATCACATGAATCCAAGATAAGGGATTTTTAAAATACTACTTTTGCACATTTTTTACATACAAAAGGGTGTCATATAGAGAGACTACTTACATATTAAATAGAAAATGATTATTTTTTATTCAAGAAAAATTTACAAATAAGGGTATTTATAAATAGGCCTTGAACACACACACACACACACACACACACTCTCTCTCTCTCTCTCTCTCTCTCTCTCTCTCTCTCTCTCTTTGGAGCCATAGTCTTTTGTTTTTTTATAGAAAAATACATTAATTTAACAAAACTACCTATATATGATATAGGACATATGAAACATTGCACAAATACTCACAAATGTTGTAATGAATCCCCTCTTGCTCATCTGTCCTAGATGAGATGTGTAGTCTATTTGTAGCTTGGCCTATGCTACCTTCTACACATTTCAAAAAAAGAAGACTATAATATTATTATAATTAGAAATCCTTTAAATTTAAAAAAACATACTTTTTTTTATTAAGAACATGTCATTTTCAAATGCATATCTTAGCAAAAGTAGCTCCATGACTTAGGAAATGTTGGTAGTCTCTTGTTCTCCTTGATCATTACATATGTTTTTCCCAAAAAATTGAATATAAATACGTGATGATCAAACAAAGCAAAAGATCACATTATCTTGCCTTGTAATTTAAGTTATCATGATTCATAATCATGTGCAATGGAAATGAAAATTCAACATAGCATCGATATCACCATGCAATAGTAAAGAGGGAAGGACATTAGCTACTTTTTGGCTTAAATCACACATACAGGGGAAGAGAGGCAACAATGAAAATTTTGGATAGAAAGGGTTTATAAATCATCACGACTAGATAATTTGAAACATCGTAGCAAGGTAAGAAGGGAGATTGTGGAAAAATAAAACTAATATGTGAAGGGCTAAAACTTAGGGGAAAAAACAAGCACAAATAGGTTGAATTAAATCATATAGGTCTTGTGAAGATATGCTAGAGTTTGCACTAAGAAAACACTAAATACATGAACAAAAACCCCAAAACTCAAAACTTGAAATGCAAAAACACGAACAATATAACATGTAGGCCCCATATCAATGTTCAAAGCAATGTAGTTATTCATACAAAATTGACCCCTATTATTACTAAAATTGTTGGTATATGCATCTCCACAGATTCATTGCTATTAGTATCGCTATGTGTCGCTATTTGCATTGCTATATATAGCGACAACTATAACAATGGTTGTATGCTTATTTTCAATGCAAATAGTAATGAGTAATTTTTTTTTGTGATGTAAATAGCAACAGTTGTAGAGGGAAAAAAATGGGTGGTAGGACATGGAACTTTACCACTTTTTTAACCACATGTGCTGAAAAGTGTTCCATAAATCATGTATAAATTGCATATACATTTGTTATCCATATATATATATATATATATATATATATATATATCATGAGATGCTAGAAAGGAACCCATAGATTCAATTTCCAAATAAGTACCATATCAAAGAAAATATTTCATAGAACTACATGGATTGATAAGAGGAGAAACCAAAATAGAGAAATGTATCTATAAATATCACAAAATCAAAGTCCATACAAAGGATAATAAATGTATCTAAAAAAAGCTACATAGAAAGAGTTTACAAGGAGCATAGGGCTAGAAATAGAAGGGATGTATGTTCTATAAAAATAAGTGACTGCTATAGCTCCTTATTATTCAAGAGCTCATCTTGATGCAATGGATCGTCAAATAGACTTTGCAATATAAACAATCAAAGATTAATCTACAGTACACAATGCATCACAAGATCTAAGAATTGAAAAAATGAAAGAGACATGACTTATCAACCTATGGTATAAGAGACTCAAGTATCATATTCATAGATAAAACTATGTGGCATTTTAATAGCATGGAAAAACCCAAAAACTTGAAGAAATAAAAAAACCTTTCATATTTATGTAGTAAAAAACAAAAAAGTGTAGTATGTACTTGGAAACTCAATCACACTTGCATTGCTCCATATGTACTCTGCCTGTATACTTATCAAGTCACATGCAAGGAGCATCTCTAAGCCAGATACCTAGCATCCATCATATAATGGACGCCTCCTCTCTTAATGGATTAGATAACTCAATATCCATGGTAATAATGCACCAATCATTGCCTCCATCTCAAGCTCCAAGATTTGAGGAAGGTTTGCAAGGTCTCTAATATCTTTGTTTGTAAAGGGCACATTAGAAGAAGTGCCCTCTAGTAGCTTTATTGGCTTAAGTGCTCCTTCCATTTTATGCCCACAAACTCTTCTTATTGGTTGAAATAGATGCATTGATTGCAATGGATTAGAACCTATTTGTGGATATTTTGATGCATGTTTAATATTATTGAAAATTAATTCAATAAGAGCTTGCTTGCAAAGCATTATTGGTACACACTTTTCTTTGACACCTTGGAACCACAAGAGAGGGCAAGTACAATCGACTACCTGATAGGATCACCATCATTAATATCAAACATAAAGAACTTTGAGATCTTGAGGAGACTGATAGAATAACAATGGATCATGCCATCTTGACCTTTATAATCTCTTGCAACCACATGAGAGGTACTACAACATATATCCCCAAGCACTCCCCCAGATATCACTTTACATAGGAAACTTCACATATATACAATGGCTCTCTGCGTGACAAATTATAGATGCTAGATTTGAGTAGATCAATAGAAGAATGTACGAGAAATTTGGTGGATGCCTTGCATACTTAAGCTATGTATGCATTCCCCCACACCTTGTCCCCATGTGAACCCCCACGCTGCTCTATGATCTCCCAAAATGAATGGTATGATGATGAGTGTAAGGACACTCATGCCTACAATGAGAGATTGCACTTTGACACAAAGCTAAGCAAGGATGCTTGTCTAATGTCTAATGCAGAAGAAGAATAGAGACTACTTAGCAAAAATTGACTCAAATGCTCATTAGATGCACTTGGGCACAAAGCCAAGTAAGGAAGCTCGTAGGATGCCTAGTGCAGAAGGAGAACAAAACTAGCTAGAAAAATTGAGATAGAGATAAATGAGCTATTTTTGGGAAGGATAGAAATAGAGCATGGAGAATGTTTCATGCGAGATACCCACCTCTATAGATTACATCACCTAATGCTTGGTTCCATTATGGGAGATAGTTATGTGATGTATTGGGATAGACATCCATATAGTCTCCGTAGGCCCACAAACCAATGTGGTGTCCTTCTTCATTAGTAAGATGGTTAGAGAGGTGATCTGCAAACTACAAAATGGGAGGGCACAAGATGAGGATGGTCTAGTGCAAAACACTTGTCACATGCATATGACACACTAGCATCAATATTAGTAGGTATGTTCAACAAATCGGCATGTGAAGGATTCCTAGAAATATGGTCAAACCATACTATACTCCCACTATTTAAGAGTGGTGACTCTCACATTCCCAATAATTGATAGTGCAAAGGCAAGATGGCTTTTGGCATGGATATACCACATTGGACCATATTCTCACACTTAAGAAAATCATTGAGGAGGGACGAGCTTGATACAAAGGATTTATTGTTGCTCTGTGGATTTTTTCAAGGCATTTGACACAATACCTCAAGCAATTTTGATGCAAAAATTGGAGTGCCAAAAGGTATGTAGTGGGGCATTTATACATTGTATGAGAAAGTGGTAGGTTGTATGCACACACCTACGGGGATGTTTGAGACAATCAATGGCACCATAGGAGTAAAAAATGGATGCTCACTTTAACCCATGCTATTCAGATTAGACATGGATGAGGTATCTAACTACATTGATAGAGGTGATAGAACTCGAGCTAGCCTAGCTAGAGTGTTAATATAGATATTGTTATATACCAATGATATTGGACTCATTTTAGACTCACTAGAGAGCTTACAATGTCACTTGGTGCACTATATACCATTTGCATAGAGATAGAGACCTCACAATAGGGAATCTTGAAAAAACCAAAGTCATAGTATTCAATACCTTGGCAGCATGGGTGACCTAATCTATGTATCAATTCACATTTGGGGAATATGTAGTGGAGCATGTGAGTGAATATGTATACTTGGGAGTCACTTTCTCTCTTAGGGACTCACGTTATGTATATCCTCTATATCTTGTGTGTTCAAGGCTTATTTATGAATACCCTTATCTATGATTTTTTCATAAATAAACAAAACTCTTTTTTATTTAATCTATAAATAGCCCATTTATACAATATCATTTTGTATATAAAAAAGTATTAAAATGGTATTTTAAAAAAACCTTATTTTGAACCCAAGTGATATACACACATATTCATGAGCAACCACCCCCTGAGGTTTCTTTGGCCCAAGATTTTCACTGAAGGGGGTAGCTAAGGCCTAGTTGGCATGAGGCTATGCAGCCCTAGGGACCCTTGAGAGCAAGTGTGCCCATATAAAATTTCAAGAACCTCACATGCACTAGTCATACCCAATTTTGTGTATGGAGGTAAGGTTTAGGGTTTCAATCTATACCACAAACAATTGATTACGCTCCCCTTGACTAAACTAGCGCAGAGAGAGACCATTATGATGGTTAGGATTACATAGAGAGACCATTGGTAATGATGATATCATGCATGATAAGGATAAATCCCTCCATCCCACTCTCTATCTTAGAGCACAGTTAGGAGCATCACTTATGGTTGGGGAGGTACCCTTTAGAGTAGTGACTTTCTTACATACGATATGGGAGCTCTCGTGCCACAAATATCCTAGATTGGCATTGACTTCCTTTAGAAAGCTAGCAAAGCTAGGTGAGAGGGACTATTGGTACTCACAAATGGCCACTTGGATAAGCTTACATGGGCTAGAAATCAACCAATTCCCACCCTTTGACAGAAGCTTTTGGATAGTCCTACACTCCCTCTCAATGGATCTGAGCTAAATTTAGTCATTAGGACCGATGTCTTGAGAGTTGAAACATGGAGGACTTGGAGCTAGCAACTACTCCCTCTAGGACCAAAGATGGAGTTTTATCGGATCCGCTTTCTACACCTCTATGAGGATGGATTTATTATCCAACATAGTATATGGATACGCACCTCTCCCACAGTATGTAGGTTGTTATGGACAAATGTGCACCTTCTACCATCAATTTAGGATAGAGAAAAGAAAACTGACACTAATTTTAATGGAGGATAAGATATAGTGAGATCAAAGACATCGTTATGAGACATAGGAGACTCAGTCCTCGACACCTTAGTAAGGTGGCCCTGGACCACATCATGGTTGGGATCATGTGTTGATCATGACATTTAGATAGGAGCTACTATAGCTAGACATTTTATACATTTAGTTTCTTAGATATAGATATATTTAAATGTTAGCTTTATACTAGGATATATTTTTCTTTCACTTTTGTGATGAGATGCATTGGACAAAGATGTACTTTGGTTTTCTCTCGTAGGCCACATTGGCCTTTTGTAGACGTTAATATATCTTTTATTTTCTCTCTCTCTCTCTCTCTCTATATATATATATATATATATACACACATTAGGGGAGTTTTGAGGTCTTGAAAATGCCTTTTAGGATATGGAGAGAGAGTGCTCTAGACCAATAAGAGCAAAGCCTCCGTAACGGAACTTCTATTTAAAAAAAATTAAAAAATCATTTTAAAAAAATATATAAATCTAATAATATTACGAATTTGTATTTTTATTATGTATTTTTAGTCTCTTATATTCCTGATTATGACATCTTTTGCATTAATGGCATAGAGTCTCGGCTACTTTTATTTAATGATGTTTCTAGATTAATGATAATGACTGATGTAATCGAATTCAAATTGGTGAAAAGCATGGCGCTCAGTTTTTTCCCTCCTTTCTTTTATTCCTCTATTGTTTTTACCTCTGTTATGGTAGCCTAGTCCTCTCTCTCTCTCTCTCTCTCTCTCTCTCTTTGTGCATGTCTCTCTCTCTTCTACCATGGATACAGAAATTCGACCTTCAACAAGGCATCCGAGCTCCCAAATCACATCCATATCAGTGTTTAACTCATTCCAAACTAATGGAAGATGGATTCCTACTATCATTAGCAAAGGTAGTTGGATCACCATGCAACAAGCAAAACGTGGAAAAAGGCAAAGACATGAGAGCTCGTTTATCTCTGCTTGGAAGGGCAGAATCTGAGATTTTAAGATTGGAGCAAATAAGAATAGCATCAAAGAGGTACTAGTGCAACATGTGTTCATGCATAGAGAGCTGTGTTTGAAACCTAGATCTTCAAAGCTTCCAATGCATAGACCAAATTGTAAGAATTTGATTCTTAAAGTTTTTCCTTTCTTAAACATGGTTTAGGTTTTTCCATTATAATATTTGTTTGTCTTGTAGATGTCTATCCCTCTAATCTTGAGGAATGGCAACCAGTGGAATCTATTATTGATGTTATTGATGTTATACATGGTTCAATTGGAGAAGAAATATATAGAGGCAGAAAGAAGACAGAGCTTGCAGAGAATGGAATATTCTTTTATGACCATTCTTATGTTATTCCTATGCAGCATTGCCAATGGGGATCAATAAAACTTCTTCCTTTGCCAGATTTTTCAAGCTTTGAGTGGCCTTTGCCAAGTCCAGCTACTAGTGAGGGCTATAGATGTAAGATATTTTATGAGATCCAGAAAGCACTAAAATCTAATATCTCAAGTAGGCTAAGCAAAGTTACTTTATTTATGCCTATTAATATATTTATTGATTTCTTCTCTAATATGGAGATAAGAATAACAAAAACCATGCTTTCAGTGAAGAGACTAACATATGATCATATCATACAATTTGTTGATGAAGGATGGGATACAAGGACAGAAGGAAAAATTATATGTAAGATAGATCAAGACTCTATAGCTTGTAAATATATGATTGCTACTCAAAATTTTATCCTTAGCTTTTACTATAGTCGATGGCATTTTGTTGGTAGCAGTCTAGTTGCTTTAGACTAGAATCTTAATGATTTCAACAAAGATCCTATAGTTGATCTTGATATTTGGTTCAACGAGGATATTATTGCAATCTTAAAGATCAGAAAATCATGTACGCTACATCAAGTGAGGATGGATTTACAAAATGAAGACATTGAACTACCATGCTCCTTTGTATTCCAACTTGACAAGAAACGAGTAAGTTTTCACATCATATTATATCTACTTAGATGTATATCAAGATCTCACTTTCTAACTAACAAACATTTGTAATTTATTTTTTGCAGATATCGAAAAGGAGAGAAAATAATATACACTGCAAGGACATTTAAGAAAAGATATCTTTACTATCAATATAAAATATATGTACAAATTTTGTAGCAGATGTCTATCTGCCATCTCTATGAGATATACAAGGGCTGAAGGGCAAATTTCTATATATGAAGGCTTACAAGGTGATATGGCAAAGCTATTTCTTTTTTGGAGAACTATCCTTTCTAGGAGTCCTTTTGCCTTTCTTTGATGTCTTGGGTATAGAAGGTGTTGAAACTGTGGCTTCGCCTTCCGTGGTTATAGGCACCGCATCTCCTTCATGGTGCAAATCCCCACCAATCTCTGTTGTTGGATGTATACAATTGACCATTATATACTTCAAGAGCTTTGCTCTGATGTACCAAACATGCTCATATATATAGCAATCCTTCGAAAACTGTCACATATTTATAGAAAAAAGAGTTTTAGTTCATTATTATTCATACAATATACTATATTTTTATCATCAATGGACTATTTGCAATTAATATCTATCTTAAAGTTTAGCATCTTTCATATTACCTTTACATGTTTATCATCATTAAGATAAACAAAGTTAACCATTCTTCTAGCATTTGCAATCACCCTCCAACCACAAGAATGGCTATCATCCTGATGGAGACACTGCAACCACCAACACAAAGTAAAACTATAAAGAGGACGGATGGTAGTTCATAGAATAAACTCATGTTTCAATTATTTTAATGAATAACTTATCGCAACTTGTCTATATTGTATTGTTGCAAGCAAATCAGACGGCATAGGGGGTCTTTTCTCTAGCTCTTCAATTAATCTTTTGGCACCTCTATATATAAAATATGTTAAAATTTAGAGTACTTACAAAAAAAAGAATTGAAATATCAAGGAGCCCTTGGATAATATAACTCACAATTTAGCATTTCCATGGCTTCCTTTCATAGAGTTGATTAAAAAACATTGCTTATCCACAAGGTCTATTGCAATCAAGCTCCAATGAGAACTAAAATCAATCATATCTCAACAAATTAGTAGGATAAAATCTCAAAAACTCTAATAGAATATTGAATCACTTACTTTTCATTATATGGAATTATAAGGAGCTCCAAAGTATCGAAGTCAATCAGATTGAACCAATGCTCAATAAAACTTGTATCAAGCTCGTTCCTCATAAAGAATGAGATAGATGGATCAAGAACCTCAATTTTTTGTTGTATATCCAAAGGAAACTCATGCATTATACACCTAGAAAAGGCATAGAAATAGTGAGTATAAACAAGAAAAATCTTATTGTTAAAACAATATCAAAAAGTATAAGTAATTATGGATGGATATACCTTAGGCCAACAAGAATAATACTGTCATTTACTTCTCTTCTTTTATCCTTAAGAATCTGAACACATACAGCATCAAAGGAGATAACCTCAGTTCTTTTGCCTAAGTCACTAGGTAAGAAACAAAACACACTGAATCCTTTTGGATTAGCTGCTTCAAGAAGGGTGGCTAGCTCATTTTCAAAGGACTCTAGTTGCTCTGTTTCCCTTTCTTCAACCCTTTGCCTCCTATACTCTCTCGATTTATCTGCCTGTTCCTCTTTAGCTTTCTCCTCTTTTTCATGTTGCCTTGTATCCCTCTCATGGGTGACATCCTCAACCCTGAGACCGGAATCATCTTTCTTTCTCCTAGCTGGGGGCACATTAAGGATATTAAATGTATTCACATCAGTGAGGGGAATTGGCTCAAGGACCTTTGAAAATCTATATCTTAGCCTCCAAAGAATTACCATGTCCTTATCCATGAGTGTGAGCCTATGAGCATGAGTAGCACAAATATAGGCATCTTGAAAAAACTCAACTAAAAAATCCTCTGTGGCTTCTTGTATACAATTAAGAACTGTTCTTGTCCATCTAAAACTATCCAAACTATATTTGTCACAAATTTCCCTGACAAGCCTCTGAAAAGACAACTTTGGAATTGCATTGTCAAGAGCCTTTACTACCTTCCTAATCTCCCTTAGGCACCTGACATTTTGAGAAAACTTTCTCTTTGGCTTTGACTTTCTAGAGAGCTTCTGAGGCTTTGAAGACTGATGAATCTTTGATGTTAAATCCCTAGGATCAATCTTCTCCTTTCTTGCTGTTGCCTTAGTCCTAGCCATCTGCCAAAAAAAGACATGTTACTTCTTCTCCAGCATGTCCAGCGAAACACGAGTCTCAGACAAGAGGTATCCATCCTGCATGTCGTTTTCACGCTTTAGCTGAATTTTTCTCGAGCGTGCCCAGTGAAACGCGTGTCAAGCAAGGCGCCTCCTTGTAGCTGCTTCTTTTCGCGTTTCACCGGACTTGTTATCCATTGTGTCCAGTAAAACACGAATTTAAGACAGGAGGCATCCTTGAAGCACGTTCTTTTTGCGTTTCACCGGACAACTCATGAATAGCAAAGAAATCGACAAAACCAAGAAAAAAGAGCTTTGATCTAAGGAAAGCTTTTAAAATTACATAAAATATCCACAGAATTAGGGAAGAAGTTTGAAGATTTACTTAAATCTCCACAACATTAAGGAATGCTCCCACTGTGGAAAAAATTCTTTTGTAGTGGTGATAAGCTCATAATAGCATAAAGGATTAAGGAAAAGTATCAAAAGAATTCATTGAATGGAGCATGTTATTGAAAAGCAAGATGCAGAAAACCATACCTTCTTTTTAGTTTATTCTTCACAATCTCAGCCTAATGACAAGAATATGCTCGAAGGTTTCCTTTGTTGGGGAAGCAGTGAAATGCTTGGAGATTGGAAGGAACACCAAAGGTAAAGGCGGAGTAGCAATGTTTTCTGCTTGCTGGAAATGCAGTGAAAGGCGAAGGCGGTGAATTTGCATGGACTCAAAGTTCTTGGCAAAGTGTTAAGTAACACACGTGTGACGTATTCTCGCTTACCGAAATTTTTTTATCTATGGTACAAGCATTACTTGGAAAAGTGTTATGTAACACACGTGTGACGTATTTTCGAAAAAAGGAAGTGTGCACGTCTTTTGAGGAGTTTGATACGGTGTGTTAAGTGAGACACGTGTGCACGTATTCTGAGGCATTTCGTGCATGCAAAAATATTGGAAATCTCATCCAAATTTTCTTTATTACAAGTATTTTAACAAAATAAATTTGATTAATATAGAAAGATTTTTTAATAACACTTGAATAATTACAGATGTTATGTGCTTTGTATCTATTAAAAGCAACATAGCTTTTCTAGAAAAGATTTTATCATAAATTTCTGTGTTTCCATAGAATTAATTTATAGTTCATGTTTCTCTTCTTGATTTGCATCTTTTGACCGGTGAAACACGAAATAATGTCCCTGTTAGTGATATTTTGCTAAGTATCGCATTTCACCGGTGAGATATTGAAATAATTTTCATCTTCAAGGTAGTGTCCGGTGAAACGCGATTTCTTCACAGGCATTTGCCTTGGACACTTTAATATTTACGTTTCACCGGTCAACTAAAAAATTTTCTCATTTTTTGATTTTTTTGTTTTGAAAAATGCAAATTTGGGGCCTCTTTCCATGGTTCCATCTTGTTTTATTGGATATTGTTGCTATTCTGCTTTGTTTTCAGGGATAAATCTTTTCCTGGTCAAAATGACAAAGAGGAAGCTATCTCTGGAAGGAATGGATGAGGAGGAGCTAATGGAGACATATGATGATAGGCTCTTTGATTTCTTACACACCACTGGAAATTCTTCCAAGTTTGGCTATATCAGGGAAATTTTCAATGTTCCTTTTGATTTGAAGGATTTATTGGAAAATCTTGAAGATAAACTTAAGGAGTACAGATGTTTTTATGATAGACATGTGCAAGGTTTGGAAGTCAATGGATTTGTTCATTATAGTGATGGCATGGGAGCTACCAGTACATCCAGGTCAACTTTGCTAGGCAGGTTCAACCTCATTGATGAGGAATTCAGAAAGAAAGAAACATGTTGCCCTTTCCACAGGTATCAAAACCAATGCCTTCTGATCCACAAGGACGTTGGATTTATTGTGTATCTTCAGTACATGGAAAATTCTTCTCCAGATATAGACCAACAGGGAAAGCTAGAGGATATTGCAAGTATGGATAAGGAGGTCGAAGAGAAGGAGGAGATGTTCCAAGAAGATGTTGAGAATCAACTTGTCCAAGGTTTTGATGTAGATTTGTTCAAGAGTGACAATATCACAATGGTGGAAGAAAAGGAGATCGAGCCAAGTGCATAGGTTGATGAAGAAGGTCCTCTTGCATGTGTTCCAACATTTCCCACTTATCTTATCAACAAGAAGAGATATGTGTTGCTAAATGATATTCAACATATTTTTGATCTTAGAGAAGATTATTGCTTAGCAATCCTTGCAGGTTGGGGCAAAAATGACATGAATTTTATAGGTTATGAACAAGAACCACTAGCAAGTCTTGATGTTGAGGGAGAGAATTTCCAAGATAGCTCTATAGCCTTACATACATGTATTAATCAGATCATAGAATACGAAAAGGGGGGGCTACCTACAGAAGAAGAGTTCTTGCAGGTCCAGAAGAAACTTCATATTGATGATGTAGGGTATGAAGAGAGATTGAAGTCTCCATCAGATGAGAAGCCTAAGAGTTCAATAAATCTTTATGATGATAGTCTTCTTGAAGAAGACGAACACCCTAAGGTATGAAATATAATTCGAAGTTACCTATTGAGTTTATGTTAGACTTTATTATGCATTAGAGATAAATATCTTATATCTTGTACTGTTGTGGTTTGTTCTGTAGATTGAGATTGAAGATCTGGACAACTTTCTTGGAAGGGCCAAGGGCTCTAGGCCAATGAAGCTTGGAAAAAATCAAAGCCTTGGCCATTATATTGGAAACTTAAACAATCAAACAATTGTAATATATCATAGTAGATTGTCAAGCTCTCCAAGTCTACCAATGATGGCTTTGAGAGCTATCTCAAAGGTAATTGGATCTCAAGTTTTCAGCAGAGGTTTGGACAAGATCATTTTAGTGGAGAAGGAAGAAGCCATAATAGTTTTTGGCTTCATGCCTGGATACAGTGGATCTAGAGCTGGATATTTTGGAGTTCTTGGCCCTATTTGCTCTCTTATGTAGGAGATAGTAAGAATTTAAAGCTTCTTCCAAGCTATCGGAAACAAGAGTTTTTGAAATATAGAGGTCTTATTGAGTGGGATGAAACAAAAGATTCCTCTAGAGGCCTTATCGAGCTACCTGAAACCAAGGACTCCTCTGAAGGCCCTGTTGAGGTGCCTGAAACTAAGGACTCTTCTACAACACAATCAGACTAGAAGATGCCAAAGATTAAGGGTTTTTTGAAATCGATCTTTTCCTAACTCTTTGTTTGGTTTGTAACCATTCTGTAAATCTTTGCTTTGCGTAAGAATTTAAATATCTATCTTTTCTTCTTTGGGTAACAATTTGTATAGTCCTTACTAAAGATGATGTATTGCTTGATGTGGTTGTATCTTTAAGCTTGAATTTATGCCAAATTTGTCGATAGAACCATTGAAAGACCTCTAATAAACTGTTGGCTTTGTGTCTTCCACCTCCATGTCTTGTGTGTCTGAAATATTTTGTTCTTGCTTGATAATGTGATTTTTCCATACCTTGGGTTGACCAGATAGATAGAGATCCATATTGTTTAATAAAGTATGGAGCATGGTTGTATAGAATATGCTGCATAGTCAACAAATAAAGAAAGTTATTAAAAAACATTATATGAGTTCGACAATGAAGAAACAAACATATACAAACTTCTTACCATATAGTGAGTAAAGTGTTGATCACCCCAAGCTTGTGTCATTGCCTTTTTGAAAAGGTTCAATTGGTTTTTAAAGTCTTTGAGATCATCATCATTCCATTCAGTCTTATCACAATAAAAAAACACTTTGTCTAGTGTTTCCCAAACTTTAGCTTTTCTATTTCGAGCTTGTCCATTATCAGTGTGATCCTTAACTGCATTATGTAGGGATTTCCACTGATTAAATTTAATAGTTGAGCCACCATTTCTCGAGTTTATCTTGCCAAGTCTCCCATGAAAGCCTAGAAACCTTCTAGCCTTCACTCCACCAATAGATGGTTTTTTTGGGACACAATTACCATCCTTAGACTTTTGAAGATCTGGTTCAATAACAACATTGCCACCATGCAAACCAATTGCAGAGAGAACTTTTTCAACCTTTGTTATAGCATCTGTTCTAGTTGATAATGGCTTCAGCTTCCATGCAAATCCTATATAGAGATGAACAAGCTTTTCAATTATCCTGCAAAGTGCATGAAGTGTACAAATATGGGCATTCGCTAAAGGAATGTCCAAGACTGGTTTAAACTGTGGATCCTTATTGTGCCTGGAGGGAGCTCTATTCCAATTGCTTGAGTTTAACTATGCAGCTGGTGACATGCAGTATAAGCAAGAAGATCTCGAGTTAGCTCCCTTTGATACATTATACATACATATCAGTCGATATGCTTTATGAGAGAGAGAGAGAGAGAGAGAGAGAGAGAGAGAGAGAGATAGGTCACCAGCTATGTGCCACTCAATCCTGTAGTTCCCAAATCCTTCAACAAATAGCTCTTCTCCTGCTTGTTGCCTTTGAATAACATTAGGTATTGATGTTTGATGAAAAACCCAATATAGTATATCAAAATTCTCAGTATCTACCTCAAAAGCTCCTAGCCACCAGATATTATATTCAGATCGAACACTAAATGATGTTGAGTGATTGCAATGACCTGACGAAAGTGCTCTATTCATCAAGATGATAGAGATTCTCTCCAATTTTTTACATTTTAGAATCTCACTTTCATCAAGTTTAATCACAAATCTAGCCACTCCCTGTGCCTCTACTACTGACAAGTCATAAAATTTGATCATTAAGCATTGTAGGGTGGGCAAGTCAAGGAAAATATTGTTAAATACATTGAATGTTACCTCCTTTTTCTTGCCCTTGAAGCTAGCCTTGATATGAAAAGGCTCACCTAGAATCTCCATCACTTTGTTATTAACTCTCTGTCTGATAGTCCTAACCACAAATGGCTTCAGAAGTATGCAATTGCGTACCTGTCCTTGCTTCATATTTGATTGTAAAAGCTGGAAAAGTTGCATATAAGCATCTCGACTGATACCAATACTATTCAGTGTCTTCTGTACTAACTCAGAATCCAAAGAATGATCCTTTACAAATGACTTCAAGCATTGTTTCTTTGCCTTTTTAAATTTCTTCTTCTCCAAAATATCCTTTGAAACTACTGAAGGAAGAAGATGATAATAAAACTCAGCTGCTTTTAAAGAATCTCTTTCACTTGCATTTGGTTGTAGGAGAGATCTAAGCAAAATTAACATCACAAATCAATGCAAGTAGTTTAAATAAAGCCATATTTAAGATTTTTCAAGTGAAAAAAAATATACCTTGCTGCTTGGATTCTTTTACCACAGCCTCCTCCTCGTTTGAGATTCTCAATATTTTTAAGAGCTCTTTGTCGATTTCGAAGGCCTAATAAAGTTTGCTTTCGTTGATAAGCTTTGATACGCTTTTCCAATGAATGAATTTTTTGTTGACAATCCTCTAGCTTCTGCAACAACTCTATATTGTGTTTCATCAAAAGATGATTCTCTAGTCCAAGGATATCCTTTTCTGCAACAAGATTAAGTGTATAACCTAAAAATCCATTGTAGCCATCACCAATAAACCTCATTAATGATGAGCTATTATAGAAAGGAGGAGTGCTGTTTTTGCTAGGATCTTTGGGATATAGCTTTCCATCTAACCAAAGATCAATATTCTTCTTTCCTTCAAACCTCAGTATATGTTTCATAGACTCTGTAACCATGATAGATTTTGTTCTCTTTCTTATTGGTTCATACTCACTGTCCAACTCAATATGAAGATGATAGAGAGGTATTTTATGAGAGCTACAGAGATCATTAGATGACTGACTCATAGTTGAGTTACTCAGATCATTGGGTGATTGATCCATAGCTAAGGATATGATTAGAAGCAAGAACGAAAACAAAGAAGAGACTACTAAGGAGGAGAAAAAAAGAAGAGAGAAACGATGGAGGGAGGCAATCGAGTATCCACAAAAATTCAAATTGAATATTACTTTTCACTTTAATGAGGAGAGGTAAGATCTTCATTATGACAACCTTGCCAACTTTATGGCACCTAGATTTCTAGCTTTGATGTGACCACGAGAATATCACGACAATGACTTATTAACGAATTTTGATATTTTAACTTACCAAAATATAAACCTTTTAAAAATTCTATGAAATGATTTTATTTCTTAAATTGTTTTCTCTCTCTAGGATCTCTTACAAGGCATTTTCGAGACCTCAAAACTCCCCTAATGTGTATATATATATATATATATATATATATATATATATATATATATATATATATATACCTCTCTCTCTTTATTTTGATCTCTTCCTCGATAGCCTCTCTATTGATCTCCCCCTTTCTCTCTTCATTTCTCTTTCTATCCCCTCTTTCTCTCTTTTTCTTTTCTTTTTCTCTTCATATATATATATATATATATATATATTCTTGTAGCTCCCTCACCCACGTGGTTGGCGTCGTGTTGTAGCGCGTTGATAGCTCCACCCTCCACCCATGACAAAGTCCCTTGTTGTGCCTCGGTTACCTTGTACATATCTTCTGGCTATCCCATCCTCCTCTTTATCTCTATCCATTCCTCTATTTGTATTTTTTCATTTCCTCTCTATTTGTTGTATTTCTCTCTCTCCTCCCTCTCACTTTATCTATCTCTATTTATCTCTCCCTCTTTTTCTCTTCTATTATTTTTCTCTCCATTCCTAGCCTCTCTCTAACTCTACCTCTCTGTATTTCTCTCTCTCCCCATCCCTCTCTCTATTTTCTCTCTTTTTTTTTTTCTCCCTCCCTCCCTCCCTCCCTCCTCTTTATCTCTATCCCTCTCTCTCTTTCTCAGTTTCCATTTCCTCTCTCTATTTTCATTACTTCTCTCTCTTCCCCCTCTGCATATATTTCTCTCTCTCCCTCCCTCTCTCTATTTATTTCTCCTTATATATATATATATATATATATATATATATATATATCTCTTTATTCTCCACTTTTTTTTCTCCCTTTTCTCTCTCTATTTATCTCTCTTGCTCTCTCTCTCTCTCTCTCTCTCTTAGTTTCTCTATTTTTATCTCTCCCTCTCTATTTCTCTCTCTCCCTCCCCCTCCCTCTCTTTATTTCTCTCTCCTTTCCTCCCTCCCTCTATATATATGTTCTCTATCTCTCCCTTCCCCTCACTATTTTCCCTTCTTCTCTTTATTTTTCTTTCTCCCCCTCCTTTCTTTCTATTTCTCTCTCTATTTTTCTCTCCCTCCTCTTTATTTATCTCCTTTTATTTTATTTCCTTGTATTTCTCTCTCTCCCTCTCTCCTCTTTATCTCTATCCATCCCTCTATTTTATTTTCTCTCTCTCTCTCTCTCTCTCTCTCTCTCCCCCTCTATTTTTTCTCATTTTTTAAATTTCTCTCTCTCCTTCTCACTCCCTCTATTTCTTTGTCTCCTCCCTCCCTCTTTATCTCTTGCTCTATTTATCTTCCCCTCTATCTATTTCTCTTTCTCCCTCTCTTTGACTTTCTCCCTCCCTCTCTCTCTCTCTCTCTCTCTATATATATATATATATATGTGTGTGTGTGTGTGTGTGTGTGTGTATGTGTGTGTGTGTATATATGTATATGTATATATTTATATATATATGTATATATGTATATATATGTATATGTATATGTATATATATATATATATATATATATATATATATATATATATATGTATGTATGTATGTATAGGCTCAAATATATACATATATATGTACAAATTCTCTCTCTCTTCTCTCTCTCTCTCTCTCGCGTTACAACCTTGTACCACTTTTCTTTGGGTGCCTTTTTTTGTTAGTATGGCATTGCTATTTGCATCGATTTTCATTACATAATATCGCTATATATAGTGGCACATATAACAATGCAAATAATGATGATTTTAGAAATATTGCTAAATCTTGTCGAAAACAATTGTCGCTATGCTTTCATTTCCTTGTAGTGAAATAAAAATTGAGAGAAAAGAGAACTCTACGTATTGCATGGTGAGGAGACTTTCTTGAGCTGTTGCACTAAACACACACCATACATATAAGAAGAAACTCACTCAAGAACACAAGAAGAGAGATGGACAACATAATGTTTTCTTGTTGGTTTCTTCTTCTTCTTTCATACAAAATACAATGTACACAAAGTATATGTAAGTTACAATATAAAGAAAAGTGGTCTATTAAGTCAAATAGTGCATAATTGACTATACTAATCGATTGGTACTATAACTATGCTAGTGCTAGATAGGTGCAACAAACCAAATATAATAAGTGAAACACAATATTAGTAAGTTTGGGAACTCCCAATTCCCATTTTTTGAATACTAAAAAGGTGGCACCCAGATAACATGCCCATAAGTTTCTCATAACCATATGATGTGACCTATCATTGGAAAGCGCTTGAAAAATGGAATCTATTAAGCTATAGAGAGCTCGATTTGGAGTTATAGTGTTCAAGTTATGACAAATCCAAAGATTTGACCACGTGTCCCAAACTTATGGGAAATTCCCATATTCCCCAATATGGTGTTGTGATAAGTCAGTAGCCATGTGAGGATCATAATGACTACCGATGTGCTAAGTGTAGGTATGTAGATCCATCTAACCAGGCGATTCATCATTAATGTTTGCATGTGCAGAGCTTGCAATCTCAACACTTGCCCTCAAGATCAAGTGTATCTCTGCAACTCCATGTAAGCTTCAAAAATTTCAAAGCTTCTTTGCACCCAATGCCTTTGTGAAAATGTTAGCTATCTGATTCTATGTGTTGATATATACTAAGTCAATCTCTCTTCCAAGCACGTTCTCTCTCGTAAAATGGTATTGCATCTCAATGTATTTTATCCTAGCATGAAATACTAGGTTCCTTGCTAACTTTATGCTACTCATATTTTCATAATGAATGAAAATTGGACCATCTATGTACATATCCAAATCACCCAATAACTTTTGCAGCCATACCACCTTACATGCTGCCATAGCAGTATCTTTGTACTCAATATCTGTACTCGATAAAGCAATTACAGGTTGCTTTTGCTACTCCACATAGCTGCTACACTACCAAGGGAAACACGATTTTTCTCATAATTCTTCTATCAACATCAACTCAATTTTCATTTGTGTATCCAAACACCTATATATCCTTACCTACCTCATGAAAAAATCCATAATGCAAAGTGGACTTCACATATCTCAATATGCATATAATTGCATCTAAATGAGGGTTTCTAAGTATCTACATAAACTGATTGACAAGGCTAATAACATAGCTCAAGTCTAGCTTTATGATAGTAATATAAATCAAACTTCCTACTATCCTCTTGAATATAGTAGGGTCTTCTATCTTATCCCTAACATTAGCATTCAACTTTACATTTTGTTCCAATGACACTAAAAGAGGCTTACATGTTTCCATACTATACTTGGACAATATATCCAAGTCATATTGCCTTTGGGACAGCCATATACTATCATCACCTTTGATCATTTCAATACCAAGAAAGTAACTTAGCTCACCCAAATCCTTCATCTTGAACTTATTCATCAAAAGGTCCTTGACTTTAGAAATCCCATTGTCACTATTACCTATAATAATCAAGTCATCCACATAGAAGTTGACTATGATGATGAAACTAGCATCTCCCTTTCTTACATAAAGTCAAGTCATCCACATAGAAGATGTCTATGATGATGAAACTGGCATCTCCCTTTCTTAAATAAAGTGAGTGATTAGTATTAGAAACATATAAGCTAATGTTGGAAAGATACTCTCCGATCTTGTTAGACCATGTTGTACCCATCTTTAGCCCATGGAGCACATTCTTTAACCTACACACATATGCGGGATGCTCTAAATCTTCCGTTGCAAAGTAGACTTGAGAGAGTCTAGGCAATAAACCTCATGTTATTTGAAATAGTATTGAGGGGTCTTGCCTAGAAAATCATCTTGATGGACCACTAAATTGTGCCATTGAGGATGTCTTAGAATAGGCACATCACACATGGGAAAAACTGGATTAAAGCATAAAAAGATTTGTTTGCAACCTTGTTTAAGAAAAATTTGATGCAAATATGATTCATCCTCTAATAATTGGTAAAATATCTTTTAGAATAATGAATATTGGTAAATTTTCTTTGTGTTTCAAGAAATGTTTACCTCCATGATGCATTTCCTTTATTTTGATTGATAGGATTGCTTCGTGAGAATCTTGGAGTGTATGTATAATCCTTTGTCGTTGTATCGGAAGCCTTGGTGGAGTGAAACATGGGGTCTAGAGTTATGAATCTAGAAGCTTATGAGTGTTTGTTAGGAATGGATTGCCTAATCCCCAATGACACTCATATTCATTAGGGAAGGGCCAAATCACATTCCAATATAAAAAAAGGAGAGTTATTAACCATGCAGGAAGAACCTGGGAATCCTAGAATCCAACTAGCAAAAGCTTTTCAAATTGTGAAGGGACTAAGAAAAGGACTACCTATCTATCTAATTAAATTTAATAATATTGAGCAAGGAAAGGAGAATGGAGGAGAATTATCTTGGTTAAAGAAATATACATATATATTTATGGAAGAGCTAACAAAACTTTTCCCACCAAGAAAAGTTGATCATGAGATTAAGCTAACACGAGGAGTTGCTCTAATAGTAAAGTGACCCTATCCCATGTCTATCCCAGAAGCCATTGAGTTGAAAGGACAACTCAAGCAACTCTTGGACCAAGGATACATCAAGCCAAGTAATTCACAATAGGGAGCCCTAGTGTTGTTCAAAAAGAAGAAGGATGGAATCCTCCATCATTGCATTGACCACCATAGACTAAACTAAGTTACAATCAAGGACACGTATCCAATTCCAAGGATAGATGAGCTACTTGACCATCCTCAAGGTGTAAAAATCTTCTCAAAAATTGACTTAAGATTAGGTTATTATTAGATAAGGATCAAAGAAGAATATATTCCAAAAATGGCATTGAACACAAGGTAGGGCCATTACGAATTCATCATGATATATTTTGGATAACCAATGCACATGCAACCTTTAATAGGCTAATGCAAGATATCCTTTGAGCCTATCTTGCTGACTTTATCCTTGTCTTCTTTGATGACATCCTAGCTTGCTCAAATAAAAATGGGGAGTATGAGCTGGAACTCCAAGTTATCCTTGAAATAATGAGGATGCACAAAATTTATGCCAAGAAGAAGAAATATGCATTGTTTAAGAGACACATTATCTCGGATCTAGTCTTTGATGGAGGGATTGTGGTAAATCTTTCCAAGATTAAAGATATGCGAGAATGGGCACTCCCAAAAATGGTTAAGGAAGTCCAATGTTTTTTTGGCTTAATAGGATGGTATAGGATTTTCATCAAGGACTATGCCTTGATTACCACACCCTTAATTGATTTACTCAAGAAGCATGTTGCTATTGTGTGGACTCCCACTGAACAGTCTAGCTTTGAGAAGCTTAAACAAAGCTTGATCACAACTCCTATCTTGAAATCACATTGACTTGAGATAAGAATTTGAAGTTTTCATGGATGTAAGCTCTCTTGCATTGGATTGTGTACGCCATCCAATAGCCTATTATTCTAAGAAGCTAAAGACTCATGAGATGTATTATGCTTCCCATGATCTAGAGCTACTTGCTGTAATTCATACTCTCAAATTATGGAGACACTATTTTCTTGGCATCAAGTTTACTTTAGTCACCAACCATGAGAGTCTCAAAAGGACTTTCACTCAATCATTTTGACAGACCTGGACACGAGGCAATGATGATGGATTAATGTCTTGAAGAAGTATGACTTTGAGATGAAGTACATGCCAGGTAAGGAGAATGTCGTTGTGGATGCCCTAAGCTATAAAGCATTTCTCAACATCCTTATCTCAGAGGAATCCTCCATAATGCAAAAGCTCTAGCAGCAATGGTGTCAATGCCTAGTAATCCAATCATAAAAATGGCCAAAGAAGAAGTAGGTAAGGATCCAAAGTATCAATAGATGATAAAAGATGCCCTATCTAAGGAGTTAAAACCCAAGCACAAACTCAAGTATTTGAACTTCTTTGTAGAGGGAGGACTTGTCTACTTTAAGATAAGACTGTGCATTCCAAGGAGTCAAGATCTCAAGAAGAAGATACTTTGTGAAACCCATGATTCTCCTTTCTCAGGACATGAGATCTATGCAAAGACTCTCAATTCTATAGAAGAAGCTTTCATTAGGAAAAACTCAAAGGAGATGTGCTTAAATATGTCACTAAATGCTTGAGCTACCAATGGGTAAAAGATGAACGTGTTAAGATCCCAAGAAAGCTCCAACAACTTTGATAGCCCATAAATGAAGATGAAATTTATCAGCATGGATTTTGTAGTCGGAAGCCCTTGTGTACAAGGAGGATACAATTGATCAATCCTAGTGATTATGGATATGCTAACTAAGGCTGCTTATCTTATGCTAGTTAAAACCAACTACAAGGGTTTAGATATTGCAAGGATCTTTGTGAAGTAGATTGTATGGATTGCCTAAAAGGATCATTAACGATCATGACTCTCTTTTCACTTCTCACTTCTGGAAGAGCTTATTTGAGACCATTGGTACCCAAGTTTGTTTCAGTAACACCTATCATCCACAAACTAATGGGAAAGGCAATTGGGTCAACCAAGTCATTGAAAATGTACTTAGAGCTTACTACTATAGGGACCCTAAGTAGTGCATACAATACCTACCTTTGGTGGATTTTTCCTACAATGCTTCCTATTATGAAAGAATCCAAATGATACCAATCCAAGCTTTGTATGGGCAAGAATGCCTAAACGCATTAAACTTTTTTGACCCTACCCTAAAGGTAGAAGCTTCTAGGAAGATGTTGGAAGAAATGGATAAACAAGTTAAGGCTATCAAATAAGATATAGACTAGAAGGTTACCAATGATTGACAAAAACCATATGCTAATCTAGGAAGACAAGAATGGATCTTCAAGGAGACATGGTTTTTGTTCATGTCCATCCTAAAAAGAGTTCTTTATAGTTGAGGAAATTCAAGAAGCTAAGCCCAAGATATTGTGGGCCATAGAAGATTCTCAAGTGTATGGGACTCAATTCTTAAGGTTATAACTTTCGGCACACTTGAAAGTTTACAATTGATTTCATATTAGTATAATAAAAGGTTATGTATCCAATCCTAATCATGTTCTTGACGTGATCAACAAGTTGTAACGCCAATCCAAGGGGTCCTTGAGGTTCAATATTATAGAATAATTGATGTAAGGGAATGCATTCTTAGAAGTAGAACCTTTAAGGAATATCTCATCCTGTAGAAAGAGTATCCTAAAGAGCATGCCACTTGGATGGATGATGATATCCTATACAAGCAATATCCCCACTTTCTTTCATGATGATGAAGGACTAGAGTCCACTAAAATCTTTCAAGATTATTAGAAATCTTAGAAAGATATTCATGGGAAGTAATAAACCTTACACTTGTAATAATAAGTACTTTGTAGTAATGGCTATTTGACCTTGTCCTTATAATCATTACATTGTTTTGAATTTTCAATGTTGTATGCAGTCAGAGTAGTGTAGCAAAAGTGTAATGGATCCTAACTCACAAGTCCTACAAGAAAACTTATCCCCTAAGTTTGAGATGAGAACATCTTGATTCCTCTAAGCGGAAAATGATGTAATGTCTCCAAAAACTTGTATGTGAAGGGGGGTAAGGTTGTGAGGTTTTATAACCTTAAGAAAATTTTTTAAATGAAAAGGAAAGAAATTGATGACGAACTAATTTGCCATCGTCACAGAATGATTGTACTCTTGAGCTTGATGTCATTGATCACAATGCCTTCACCACCTTGATTTTATCAATCATGTGAAGAGAGTATCCATCGAACTCATCACAATTCGTCATCATTAGTAGGCCAAGAACCACCACACATTGTGTGGCATAAACAAAGAAAATCATACACCTAATACTAGCCTTAACTAAGGTTATTAAGGTTGTAAAGACTTAGCCAAAGGCTTAAGCATATACTCATTTTTTTTGTTCTTTTCATGCATAAGTTGTTGTTACTTAGAGAGAGAGAGAGAGAGAGAGTATGAGACAAAGGAAGATAGAAGAGGAAGAGAGTGAGTAGTAAGGAAGAGAAGAGCAAGAAGAGACCATCATTACCGATATGCAGCACATAAAAGAGCAATACTTCTAACTTGGAAAAACACTATCCACCTTCTTGCCTCTAGCATTTGTGGAATGGCTCGTTCTTCTCTCTACAAGGTCTCCATCTTGAAAGGGATCCACCTAGCCGTCGCTGGAGGATTTGAATCATATCTTCAAAAATGATGAAGCTCAAAAGGCTAGTGTATGAGGACCCATTCGTAATGGCCTCAAAGAGACAATACTCTAGAGCAAGAAATACAGGAGTTACAAATGCAGTCATGAGTGTGGACAATACACCATCTCATGCAATGCCATTCAAGATTCTTTTCATCATAGACTTATTGACTATTTTTTAAATTTTAAATGGAATGGAAGGAAGATGAATACTTATATGCAATTCTTTGATAAATAAAGAAGCTATATCCTAAAGGATTGTTTTCATCATCCATGTGTTGTGACTTAATTTATTAAATGAACACCTTGACTAAAAGGACTAGTTAAGGAACCTAAATTTATTTTTATAACATAAATGTGTTAAATAGGTAGATAACTGAATCTATCTAACCAAGATGGGAGGGCCAGATTCCTATTGAATCCATCCTAAGGTAGGATGATCTTGATAAGTCGAGAGATTCTCTATATCTCGATGCATTATAGTATAGGGAACATTGATCTCATAAAATCAGTTGGTACCTTCACTCTGTATTGTTTTAGGGGAACAGAGAGTGAGAATTTACCATACGGGAAGAGGGGTCGACGTACTCATACTCCCCCTCATTTTTTACTCTCCTTGAACCAAGTGTGATATGAATCAGCTTTTATTTGGGTAATCTAGCACAAGCAAATGCTCAAAGATCGACATTAGTTAAAATCTAAATAGGAAACCTTAGTTTATTTAGAACTCAAAAATTAGGTCAATCTCGTGGGAATAGCCATCCAAGACCTTTCGTTGTGAAGTGGACTCGAGAGAGTCTAGACAACAAACCTCATGTTGTTCAAAAGCGTACCAAGTGGCATCACTTAGAGAATCATCTTGATGGACCACTAAATCATGCCACTAAGAATATCTCAGAGTGGACACATCACAATACTATCCATCTCTTTCTCTAGAGATCCCCCTACTTCTAAAGTTTCTAGGGCCTCCTGAAACATATATTTTACCAAATTGTTGATTTAATATGTTTTGTTGGTTATCACTAGTACATCCATGCTACACGTCCTCTTGAAGAGGATTTGCCATGTCCTCTTCCTAGACTTGAATAAATGCTTGGACCTGCTCATCGCTTCTTTTGGATGATTCATCCTACATGTTGATCACTTCAGTGATCATGAGAGAGACCAACTCATCAAAATTTGGAAATGGATTCTATACATACATAGAAGTCACAAACAATTTCCAGGCCTTAAGACCACCCAAACTAGATGAAACCAAATCTTCATCACTAAGCATTGCATCAATAGTTGGTAAGGTATTTGCAATGCTTCTTACTTTCAAAACATACTCATTTACATATATTTTCTCTTTCTTCAAAGTATTCACCTCTTGCTTGAGTTGAACCTTTTGTGCCTTTGTATTTACTGAAAACATGTTCTCAAAAATTTTCCGAGCTGCATGTAAAGTTTTGCATTTGTGATATATCCCAACATAGTATTATTAAATGACTATAGATAGCCAATACTATAGTATTATCAAAAACTTGTGTTTACTTCTTGGCAAACACCTCAAAATTTATTAATTCAAAATTTGCAACTTATGCTTCCACTTTTGGTCAATATAAATGAAATTGCAGTATACCCCAAAACTATTATTCAGAACCTTGTGGGTCTAAAACGGGACCTAAAATGACATCAAATGGTTTAACCAAATAGATAGATTTCTATACTGTTTGATAAAGTAGAAGCATGGTTATATAAAATATATTGCATAGCTAAAAAACAAAGAGTTAGTTAAAAATCTTATATGAGTTAGAAAATGAAGAAGCATAGTAACTTCTTAGCATATAGTGAGTGAAGTATTAATTACCCCCAAATCTTTTCTCATTACCTTTTTGAAAAAATTCAATTGGTTTTTAAGTTTTTGAGATAAGTCAATTTTATTATAATAAAAAGTATTTTATCTAGTATTTTTAAAACTTTGACTTTTTGTTTAGAGCTTATCCATTATTAGAATGACACTACAAGGATACGGAGGTATAGCGACGGCGCTTTTCGATGCAAAATAGTGGCATCGCTATTTGCGTTGCAAATAGCGACGGTGCTCAAACGAAAAAACGTGGGCCGAAACCCAGGCGCATTATTTTGCGCGAACAAATGAAAGAGAGAGCGAAAGGGAGAGTGAACTCCATCTTGCATTTGAGAGGGAGAGGGAGAGAAAGAGAGAAACAGGGAGAAGCAAAGCTTCTCACCACCGCCGCCGTCATTCGTGAAGAAGAGGAGGAAGTGTACGGAGGGCGAAGAGGAGCCGTCGTCGCGAAGAGGAGCCCTTGAATCCATCCTCGGGCCTTTACGGTGAGTGCATTGTTCATTCTTGCTTTGTTTTTATTTTTTCTCTTTTTATTTTATTTTATTTTGTTAAAAATCATGTGTATTGAGAGAGGGAGAGGAAATGAGAGAGGGAGAGGAAGAGAGAAAAGGAAAGAATGAACAAGAGAGATAGAGGTAGAAAACATTAAACATAATAGAGAAAGAGAGAAAGAGAGGGAGAGGGAGAGGAAGGGAGAGAGAGAGGGAGAGAGAGGTTGTTGTTATTGTTGTTGTTGTTTTATTTCTTTATTTCTTTTTTTATTGTTTGTTGTTGTTGTGGTAGTGGTAGTGGTAGTGGTAGTTGTTATTTAATTTCTTATTTTCTTATTTGTTGTTTTTGTGGTAGACGTAGTAGCGGTAGTGGTAGTGGTAGTTGTTGTTTAATTTCTTATTTTCTTGTTTGTTGTTGTTGTGGTAGTCGTAGTTGTAGTAGTAGTAGTGGTAGTAATGGTGATAGTAGTAGTTGTTGTTTAATTTCTTCTCTTCTAGTTTGTTGTTGTTGTGGTAGTCGTAGTCGTGATTGTAGTAGTTGTACTAGTAGTAGTCTTGTTGTTGTTATTGTAGTAGTAGTAGTTTTTTTTTCTTTTCTTGTTTATTGTTGTTTAGTATTGTTTGTTTGTTGTTGTAGTAGTAGTAGTAGTAGTAGTTTTTTCTTCTTTTCTTGTTTGTTGTTATTGTAGTAGTAGTAGTTGTTGTTGTTTTTTCTTCTTTTCTTGTTTATTGTAGTGGTAGTGGTTTGTTGTTGTGGTAGTCGTAGTCGTAGTCGTAGTCGTAGTCGTAGTAGTAGTAGCAGTAGTAGTAGTGGTAGTAGTGGTTTTTTTATTTGTTGTTTTTGTTGTTGTTGTTGTTGTTGTAGTTTTTTTTCTTTTCTTGTTTATTTTTGTTTAGTTTTCTTGTTTGTTGTTGTTGTAGTAGTGGTAGTAGTAGTATTTTTTTCTTCTTTTCTTGTTTGTTGTTGTTGTTGTTGATTTTTCTTCTATTCTTGTTTATTGTAGTGGTAGAGTGGTAGTGGTAGTGGTGGTAGTAGAGAGAGAGAGTTATTATGGTAGTCATAGTCATGGTCGTAGTCATGATTGTAGTAGTAGTACTAGTAGCAGTAATAGTAGTTTTCTTGTTTTTTGTTGTTATTGTTATTGTTGTTGTAGTAATAATAGTAGTAGTAGTTTTTTCTTCTTTTCTTGTTTGTTGTTATTGTAGTAGTAGTAGTAGTAGTAGTAGTAGTAGTAGTAGTAGTAGTAGTAGTAGTAGTAGTAGTAGTAGTTATTGTTGTTTTTTTCCTTATTTTCTTGTTTATTATAGTGGTAGTGATAGTGGTAGTGGTTTATCGTAGTCATAGTCATAGTCATAGTCGTAGTCGTGGTCGTAGTCATGGTCGTGGTCGTAGTCATAGTCATGGTTGTAGTAGTAGTAGTGGTTTTCTTGTTTGTTATTATTGTTGTTGTAGTAGTAGTAATAGTTTTTTTTATTTTCTTGTTTATTGTTGTTTAGTTTTCTTGTTTGTTGTTGTTATTGTTGTAGTGGTAGTAGTAGTAGGTTTTTCTTCTTTTCTTATTTGTTGTTGTTGTTGTAGTAGTAGTAGTAGTTGTTGTTGTTTTTTCTTCTTTTCTCGTTTATTGTAGTGATAGTGGTAGTGGGAGAGAGAGAGAGAGATGTTTTGTTGAAGGAAATAAGAGAGAGAGAGGAAGAGAAAAAGGAAGAAGGAACGAGAGAGAGGGAATAAATATAAAACATAATAAAGAAAGAGAAAAAGAGAGAGAGACGGAAGGAGAGGAGAGAATGAATGGATAAAAAACAAAGAGAGACTGGTGGCGAGGTCCGGTGTAATACCACGAGACGGGAAACACTCTGACATACGTTAATTTTGCTGAGTTACAAGAGAAGAAATCCCTTCTCAAACAATTTAAGAAAGAAAAAAAGAATGATAACAAAAACAAATTGTTTGACGTAACATAGACAAAATGGAAAACAATGAAGATCGTGATGTTCAAGATCACCTTGCAAGATATGAGCAAGCGCGATGGTCGACGGTCCACCAATATTCGAGCCATTCACATGTGGGTGATGCATGAATTTCTGGGATTCAGAGAGTGCTCAAGTAAGTGGGCTTCCGTTCTTGTTGGTAATATCTATTATAGCTTGTTCAAGTTTGTATTCACTGGATAGAGCTGTTGGGACAGGTCTAGTTACCTCAGGTTATCATGCATGTCCATTGTGTGGGCCACAATTAGACTCCTGAAGGTCACGAACCATGAAGAAGATGGTATATCAAGGACATGCCACTTTCTTGCCAGAGAGTCATGAACTCAGGGAAGGTTTTCTTGGACAACCTCCAACATGTATGAATGCCCAAAGCTGGTACGAGCTGAAAATGGTCTACACGGAGTCACATCCAAACGGAATGCGACAGTTCTCAGTTTTCTATGAGTTGCCATATTGGACCCACTTACAGATCAACCACTTGTTGGATCCCATGCATATTTTCAAGAACGTGGGCAGCTTACTATGGGATCACATCACAGGAAAGAGAGACACTATAGGGGCATGAATGGATTTGAAGGAGGTAGGTAAGATGGAGGCGCTTTGCTCGCAATCGAGTACTGATGGTCGCTTGCAGCTACCTCATGCTGCTTGGATTTTGTCCACTAAAGAAGAGCGTATTGTGAAGCAAATAGTCAAGTCTATCCGCACTCCGACGGGTATGATGCATTCTCTTAGGTCTGCGTTTTCTAAAGACGACCAATTATTAGGGATAAAATCCCATGATTGGCATAAGATATGTCAGGTTTGTACTACGAATGGATTGTAAGTGGCCTGTGTATTTAGCTATTTGGAGTATAGTTGCTTTTGTATGGAGGAGAAAGTGAATCGCTTTTCTATGTTGCACCATACATCTATGTAGACGTGGCTTGCTGGGTAACAGCAAGCTAGGAAAGATTGAGAGGAAGCGCGATCTGAATTTCGACGGAGTACACGCCATCAACCAATTCGATATCCCGAGGGCATGGAGGAGATACCGTGGTTTATGTCAATGCGATGGTTGCATGGAGCTTTGACCGCAACGTCTCGCGAAGGGGCGGAGGTCTCAACAGAGGAGTGGGAATTCTCGAGGGGATGTAGTCCAAAGGTGATGACGTGTTTAGAGTTTGTCGTATCTATATTTTATATGCAACAACTAATTGAGTGTTTCAATGTACAGTACAAAATATATAGTGCAGCATGGTCACACGAATGGCATTTTCGCATGGAGTGTATTGACAAAATGCGCTCCACAACAGATTGTCGTATCATGGCAAGATTCGAGCAAGAGAGCCGACGACGAGCAACGGATCCAAATACGGTTATAGATGAGATGGAGTATTTTGGGAGCTTGCAAAGTATTGTCACGGTGGATTACCGTAGCTTCTCCATGATCCTATTTGATGTGCAGTGGTTCAAAGTGGTACTTGAAGGAGCTGGAGCAACAGTTCGACGAGGTCCATCTAGATTTCTCGAAATAGATTCTGAAAAAAAATGGATAGATTTTCATGACACGTTTGTGTTTCCAGCCCATTGTGAACAGGTGCATGAACTCATGTGTTTTTTAATTGTATTACGACATGGTATATGTCACAATAGTTAAATCTCTCTTGTACGTGATTGTGAACATGTAATTTTCTATCCAAACCCCCGACAACCTCGATGGTGGTATGTTATACATTCATCTCCCCGAAGTGTGAGAGTATATGATCAAAGCGATATTCCGAGCATAGATTAGGACAATATGCAAATAGAGGGGTTGATATTGCAAGGGGTGGAGGCCACTGAAAGGTTGGAGCATGTAGAGGAGCCAGCATCGAGTAACAATGATGGAAATACAGGAGTCCAAGAATTCTTTGAGAACGAGGTGGACTCATCCTTTTGTGGTAACATGTCTATCGACCTTCCAGTGTATGCGGAGTTGTATCAGGAGATTGACATGGGACCATATGGTACTTCATACTTTGAGCATCCACCTACTCAATTTGTTGATGAATCGCTTATAAGGGTACATAAGATATGCATTTTAAGTAAGATTATTTTTTAAAGATTTATATTACCGTGCTTTGTATGATTTATATTGATTATGCTAACATCATTTTTTGTCTATGCAGGTGACATTTGTGGATATTTAGATCATCAGGATGAGTTGAGGGATGAGCAACAAGGAGCTGCAGGAGATCTTCATGCATATGTCTCTAGATTAGATGGCGAGATTTAGAGATATGACAAACCAAGAGCTATCTCGAACACCGTCAAGCTGCTTTATTAGATCTACTTCGGCGTGCTCTAATGCTTCAGTTTCTAGCAGACGAGGTCGATGCTCCAGACTTGAGCTAGACGGATGGAGTGGTTCAAGGGGATACTGCAAAGATCCGGATGTAATGAGCTCGCGGTCAGCTTGGGATACAGGTGCTACTCCTCACTCTCATGGCGGGTCAAGAGAGTGTGGCTCAGGTGGTTGCTGTGGAGGTACGGATGCGGTGTCTCCGTCTTGTCGTTCTACTGGAGTTGTGTCACCTCCGGGGTTTGTCACACCTATGGGGACATCTACTCCACTCACTCTGGCTTTTGCTTAGCCGTCCATAGGTGGCACCCCTATGGGTGCTACTCCAATAGATACTACCCCAATAGGTACACCAGATGTACAGGGGTCTCCTGGATATGCCCAGGAGCGTGGTCACAGGTGGAAGAGAACCTATCTTAGACATACCCCAAAGGGGTATTCCTACCTTGTAGATGATAGGTCAAGAGCCACCATCATGAATGATGAGGGGAGGAGGATGATGGCTCGCATGAGAGAGTTGTGCCAACAAGTTTTTTGGCACAACGTCTTGGTTCATTGGAAGAACATACCGAAGGGGAGAAAAGACTACATAGTAGCATCCTTACATGAGGATTTTTCGGTACCAGCTCCAACAGATAGGTTTTCTACGGGCTAGATGATGGAGTGCATGCGTGCATATATGTCACATAGACGATCGGACGCACGCAAGGCACTCAAGAGTGGGGCTTCAAAGCCCGAGTATTTAGATGCGGACGACTGGCGCTGACTCAGGGAGGAGGCTATAGATTCTCCAAGACATTGGAGACAGCAGCGCGAGGCAGTGAGGGCACGACTAGAGACCTCAGTGGTCCATCATCTTGGGAGTGGCGGCCACAAGACATATCTGGTGGACTTTGTAAGTTTTTCTTTTGTTTTGCTTGCTTATTTTTTTGCAATATCCTTTGTACTGACAATCATGTTTCTAACAGTTGTATTTTGTTTTCTTTCCAGCACTCCATTACAAATCGCGATCCCACTAGTCTTGATATGCAGAGAGGTACGGTCTCATTGTATTGATCGACCGATTGTATGGACGCGGCAGCCTTGTAAGTCACTCATCTTTCTTGTCCGTAGCTACCATGTTTAATTAGAATGCATTATTGTATGGTGGACTGATGTGTAGTTTTTTATCTTTTTGCAGAGTCCGTTCAATACTCCTTTGCAGTGGAACGAGGTTTCGAATGGCCATGATCTATAGCTTGCCCTTAGATCGCTGGAGCTCACATTTTCTATGTAGTAGTAGTATCTTTCCATGATTGTACTTGTCACTTTCATTATGCGATCATGTATTTATTTCATGTATCAGTGTTATGATTTAAGTACACTTTACCTTTATTTACACGAGCATTGTACACATTAGTGAAAATATTTTGTATGTCCCAAATAAAGCATATAGTGCTATATGTGGCAATTTTTTTTCCCTGTTACCGTCGCTATTAGCGTCACAAATTTACTGCACGCGTTGCTATTAGCGTCGCAAAATGCATCGCAATGCATCGTTATGAGTGTCATTATTTGCATCAGTATCAGTGTCACAAATGCGACGCTCATACCAATGCAAATAACGAGTTGATACCGACTATTCTATGGCGTCACCAATAACGACGCTTTTTGCGACGACGGGGGCAAATTTCTTTATGAATATTTTTGTTGCTTTTAACGTCGGTATAAGGCCTATATCTTGTATTGTGATTCTTAATTGCAGTATATGGAGGGATTTCCATTTATTACATTTAATGGTTGAATTCCCATTTCTAGAGTTAGTCTTGTCAAGCTTTTCATGAAAGTCTAGGAATCTTCTAGCCTTCACCCCAACAATAGATAGATTTTTGGGGATAAAATTTCCATCCTTGGACTTTTAAAGGTCTAGTTCAATAACAATAATACCTCCATGCAAACAAATTGTAAATAAAACTTGCTTGATCTTTAATATAGCATATTGCCTAGCTAATAAGGGTTTTAACTTCTAAGCAAACCCTATGTAAAGATGAATGAGCATTTCAAATATTTTGTAGAATGCATGAAGTGTATATATATGAGCATTGGTCAAAGGAATAACTAAATTTGGCTTGAATTATAGGTCTTTGATATGCCTAGAGGGGGCTCTATTCCAGTTGCTTGAGCTCAGTGATGTAGTTGGGGACATGCAATATAGATAGAGACATCTAGGATTTGCTCCTTTAAACACATTGTACATGCATTTGAGTACCTAACTTGGGGACAATGAAACTTAGAATTTTGATGCTCCTATTAAGCCTCTCAACTATTATATGGAAACAAAAGAATTTGGCCCTTGGAAATAAATGATATTTACCATATCACTAAGAAGGATAGGTCCATTGCCAATTTAAGGAGATTCTTCAATTAATATTTCGACTTCCATTCCTCAAATACTTTCTAGCCCTCAAATAATCTATTCTTGATTATAGTAAATGTTCCAACCCACAATTCATATTCTTATAACCCTTAAAATTACTAACATTTAACATCCTTCACTTTGAAACTTACATATTAATTACTTACCCTTGAGGAAATCACTATGTATATATGCTCTATGTCAAATACATTCAAGGGCTATTTACAAATCCCCTGATCTATGATTTGTCCACCCCTGATCCATTCAATCTTTAAACAATCCATTTCTATGGCATCCTTTTGTATGTAAAAGATGCATGATAATGGTATATGAAAAATCCCCTATATTGAATCCACGTAATATGCACATAGATTCATTATAGCAATCCCATAGGTATTAACCATTTTTCTTTGGATCTTAGTAACCTTACACTACAAGGATTGAGGACTATTTCAATTTTTATTTTTTATGTGCTTTTCAAAAAATTGATAGCATCACTAGAAGCGATATGGTACAATCATCAATTAAGAGAATACCTTAGACAAGATTTTTACTTTATTGACACCATCAAGATTAGAGATATGCTTGCAAAACCCAACTATATTTTTTATTCTTTTTCTTGTTGCTACTTTTACCGTAGAAAAATGATTGTAAGGAAAATGTAGAGTTTAAATAGTTAAAATTTGTTATGTTTTACTATTTTTGTGTGGTGTACACACACACACAGTGAAGAGACAAGAGATAATAAAGAAAAGTATAGAGAGAGAGAGAGAGAGAGAGAGAGAGAGAGAGAGAGAGAGAGAGAGAGAGAGAGAGAGAGAGAGAGAGAGAGAGAGAGAGAGAGAGAGAGAGAGAGAGGAGAGAGAAAATAAAGAATAGAGTAGAGAGAGTAGAAAGAGAAAAGAGTAGAGAGAGGAGAGATCACAAAAGAGTAGAAAAGGAGTTGAGAATAGGGGGCAAAGAGACAAAGAGACAGAGAGAGAGGAGAGAGAGAGAGATTAGAGAGAATAGAGTAGATGATAGAGAGAGTACAAGAAAGGATAGAGAGAGGAGAGGAGAGAGAAAAGAGTAGGAAGATAGAGGAGAGCATGAGGTTCCTCTTTTGTTAGGCCTAGAGGAGTCCTTTAATAGTCAATTGAAATTCATGTGAGATTTATATCCATGCATAATGCCACCCAATCTCCTCATAAGAAACGTTAAGCTTATTTGAACAAAGAAATCTTGATTCCACTTCACAAGCTAAGCATACATACATCACCCCTAACACCAATCTAGTACTTACCCCTAACACCAATCTAGTTCAAAGAGAGTGAGAGATGGGGAAGAGTGTAACTCAATTCCCCTAACCATAAGGTAAAATCTCATCTTTGGACTCCTAAAACAGTATGGAATGTGGTAACTAGTCATTTCCAGTTTGGGAGCGTCGTAAACTAAGTAGCTTTATTTAGTAGTATTTGAAAGTTACTGAGTTATCATATCTACCCAGCGGTAGGCATTCAATTGCTAAGACCGCCTCCCACTTTCCTTGATTGGTTTTACTTTCGTTTTATAATTAAGCAAAGTATACTATCATACTATGAAAACACATCAAAGTAGCTTCCTTTTATTATCACATTAAACAAGGTTTGCTAAACTTAAGATTTAGCACATTATAAAATTTTTGAAAATCACTACTCTATTTCACAATTATATGATCAAAACTATCACTTCATAGAATGGTACAAAAATTGTCTCTCCACATAAAAAATGCAGTCTAGCCTAGGATAGTGTTAGAAGTGGTCATGTCACAGGTTCATGGGTACCCATGGCTTAATTTATTCACGCTTTCTTTATTCTTTATTTGGTAATTGTCCAATTACCCAGTATTTTATAATAGGAAATATCCTTTATTTTTGTGTATAAAAGGAGGGAGTGGGGCCACAGTCCATTATCACACTTGTACTTGTAAATTCTTGGCCGAGGGGAGCTTGTGGACTATGTGACTTGGGGCTCAACCATTGTACTCTTGTCATAGTGAATTCCTATTCTTCATTACATATTCTTGCACATTATCTCTTTCATAGATCTTATGTTTTACATTATTTTGCTATGTGTTTTGTTGTTTGAGAAGAGCCGAGAATAGAGCACTATGTGCTAGATGAGACATAAGACAAGACCATGAGCTCTCAGTGTGAGGTGTCATGATTGAGAGATTTCATGGAGAGAGGACATTTGATTCCTCACATATGCTTTTCCTTTGCCACAAAATATGAGCATATTCCTTCCTTTCCCAAGGCTCTTCTTTAGTTTGTAATTGTTGTGTATTTCTCTTCTCACTCTAATCCTTTTAGCTTTCTTCTTCATGTCCTTCATTGCTCCTCTTTTTGCTTTACCTCTCTTCCAAAGATCTTCTTGGGTTTTCATATGACTTGAATCTTATTTATTCTTAAAATATTCTTTGAATTCATGTCATGCAATGATCCCTAATAAAGCATTCTTTAAGAGAACTCTTTCATGCTCATACACTCATGAATGAAAAGAAGTATGCAATTTGGGATCCAAGAGATGCACTCATTCAAATAGCAAACATCTTGGTGAACATATACACAAAGATTTGTGATTGAGGAATATAATGTGCCTAATCCATTCTTTTTGCATGTGCTCATCAATGCATTCAATGCAAACAAAAAACTTTGTAATTTATCCCTTCCTCAGCTTCACCCTCTCAAGAAATAAAAAAGGTTCTCCCCTCCACCTGACACCCTCACATTTCAATCTCACATTGAGTGGGTCTTGTGGTGGCTGGCCACACTTTCAACCCCACCTCATAATTGACAAAGGCCTACATAACCCTCTCTACTTCACTATCTTTCTCTCCCTTATCACTCAATTTTTCAAGCTATTTTAAGGCTAGTATTTCAACTTCAATTGGCAATAAAGCTTCCTTACCATAAACTAACCTGAAAGGTGAAAATCCAATGTTTTCTCTTTTAGATAAACAATAAGCCCATAAACACTACAAGATACAAGCCATATACCCATGTTTAAAGAGACAAAATTATTCATCCAAAATACTTTTATCATCATCACTAAAACCGTCGATATACATGTCTCTACAAAATTGTTGCAATGTGCATCATAATTTGTGTCACTATTTGCGACACAAATAGTGACGTATATTGCAATGCAAACATTGTGACACGTATATCAATGATTTTTGTGACACATATTATAGTGACATGTATAGGTTTATTTGTGGCTCTAATCACGATAGTTACACTTGAGAATTATTTTTGGATGGTAGGGCATGCAACCCTGCCACTCTTCTAGCCACATGTGCTGAACAATGTTTCATAAATCATTTATAAGTTGAGAATATAATTACTGTTGAAATATATGCATCACAAGAGGCTAAAAGAAAAGTGCTCATTGATTCAATTTTCAAACAAGTACAATATCGACAATGCCATCCCATAAAATTACATGGACTCATAACGAGTAGAATCCAAAATAAAAAAATGTATCAATTATCACAAAATGCAAGTCCATAGAAAGGATGAGAAATATATTGAAGAAAGCCTCCATAGAAAGAGCCTACATGGAATATAGATCCAAAAAAGAAAGGGATACATGGTCCATAAATCCAAGGCAAGTGCTACAACTCCTCACTGTCTGAGAGCTCATTGCAATGCAATGGAGTATCAAACAGACTCTATAGTATAAAACAACCATAGATTAATCCCCTATCTCCACTTAGCCTGGAGACTGTGAACTATGCATCTCTCTAAACCACTCTTCATAAGAAGTCATGTGGTTAGAGATACTTGAGTCTATATACCATACATCACTCATTGATGAACCATTAGCAATCATAGTATTCATAAAGTACTACATAACGAACAACTATTTGCTTCTACCATCATTATTTTTGTTGTTGTTGCTAGATACATAATTGCCTTGCTACTTTTTTCCATTTCTAAGTTTAGCCTTCTTTTTTACAAAAAAAACTAAAAATTGAAACTAAAAAGAGGCATGACTTATCAAACCATCACACGCATATAACCTATCAATAAGAGAATTGAGACTGTGCCTCTCTACATACCGAGTCTCCAACCTTGTGGGATGCGGTTTGTGATTGAATGTTAGTAAGGAGAACAAAGTAGCATTGTTAGAAATAAGATTATTAGTACAAGTACTATACCAAATTACAAAAGTAAACATAACCAGAAAACTTATGAAATTTTCCAAATAACTTCTATGTCCACCACTCCCAAGATGATGTACGACCCCTATCTCTAGCCTTGCCCCTCACTGCCTCTTGCTACTCCCACCATCGTCCTTGAGTTTCTACAAAATCATGTGTCCAACCACTTAAGCTTTGGAGCACCACCCTTGATTTCCTTGTGTACATTCGACTATCTATGTGATATATACGCACACATATACTCCATCATCCATCTAGTGGAGAACCGATCAACAACCACTATACGTATTGAGAACTCCTCATGCAAGGATGTGACCACATACTCCTTATCTCCCTACGGTATGTTCTTCCAGTGGTCTAAAACATTGTGCTTAAATATATGTTGACACAACTTCCTCATGTGTGCCATCATCCTCCTTTCCTTAATATTCATGGTCATGTCATCAATTTTCTCATCCATTAAGTACCCATACTTGATGGTGTGTGTCTAAGATGTGCCCTCTCCCATTTACGACCACACATCTAGGCATAACTAGGAGACCCATGTCCATTTGGCATACTTATAGAGGTGGTATCTCTTAGAATAGCACCCATAGGGATGCCATTTGTAGACAACTGAGTAAAACTTAGATTCTAGAGAGTAGACATTCCTATAAGTGTAGAAAATCTCCAAGGTGATAACCATCCACTCAACTGATGGAATAGAGACACTGCATTAATGTCTCCATAGCATGCACATGAGTCATCCTCTCTAGAACTAGTATGGGAGCATAGAGTAGCAACTGGCAGCCACGAGGTCACAACATATGTATCTCCACAATAACCCCCATAATCACCCCTAGAACAAAGGAGGAGAGGAAGTTTCTAGCTCTCCAAGGCATCTACCACAACCACCACCTCCACTGGTTGAGTAGCCTCCCTTTGTGGCTAACCTAGAGCATTGAATCTACCTGTGTTAGAGATCGATGTGTCAGAGTGTACTAAGATAGAATGCACTGAATGCCCAAATGATCAAGACAACTCTTGGTCTACCATATCTCTAAAGCGTGCCATCTAATCTAGAGACATACATGTAAGTATATGATTTGCTTTCTATGTTTGCATTGTGAAATTTTATGGTTGCATAGGTGGCTGCTTTGGTAACAAAACCACTACTTCATAGAGTGGTACAAAAACTCTCTCTCTACATAAAAGACACTATCTACCCTAGGATATGTTAGAAGTGGGCATATCACATGTTCATGGGTACCCAAGTCAAATTGGTGCTCATATATGTGTGTGATTTTTCTTTGTGTGTGTGTGTTCTCTTTCCTACTATTTTTTCAATAGATCTTGATGTTGGTTTACGCTCTTGTTCTTGTTTTATTACAAAGAACATTTTGGGCAATATTGCATACGTGTTGATTACTTTCTCTCACTCACACATATAGACTATATATATATAGTCTATATGTTTATAGTAGGGTTTTATGTTGGTTCTAATTTTCGGATCAATTGTTGTTGCAACAATCAGCACAAGAGACAATAGAGATTCCATCTTCTATTTTCAGCTCAATTTAAAAGTAAATTTTCTCTATTTTGTGGTGCCAAAATTAAGCATTTGATTAGTTATTATTTGGTTAACCATGCCTTGTGTTTTCTTTATCTATAATTGTCAATGGGTTTTGAGGATTATGGTTTTGTAATCTATTGTTTTTGTAGCAATTAACACAAGGTTGGACCAAAGATTCCATCTTGTTTTTGGTAAATCAGCTGATAGGTAACTTTGCCCTCTTTTGTGATATTTAAATTCTCATGAATAAATAGTCATTTTTTATTATTACGAGTGATTCATGATTTAAACAATTCAGTCATTGCTTTCTCATATCAATCATTTTCAATAGGTTGTTTTGATTGTTATTGCTGCAATCAATAGAGAGCAATGTAACTATTCTACCTTATAAGTAAATCTTTCCTCTTTTTTAGTGTGAGAAGTTATATGAATGATTTGATATTTTGGTTTTTATTGAAGTGTTATATTTCTGTAACATGCATGTATTGCGCAAGGTTTAGGTGAAGCATATATCTCTCAATCTACTATTTTTCTATGTTTACTCTATGTTAGACAACATGGGTCTATTGGAAGTTAAGGTTTAGAAATCTTATGAAGTATTAGTGCTATGTGTGCATTTGGATTCCATACCATTTGGCTATGATCCATGTAAGTCTTATGTCATATCATTCATATAACATGCAATGTGCTGAGTCAAGGTTGAGTCGTACAATATCTTGGGTGTTAATCTAAAGTGGCAATTTAGATTTGCATGCCATTTGGCCACCATCCTTGCAACAAACACTTTACAATACCCACATATTCATATGATGTATTGAGTTGGATCAAACTTTGTTCATTATAATGGAATGACATTTGATGTGAATTGAGCAAAGTTTTCAAAAAAATTTGCTAAAGAGAAAGTGCTAAAGAGACTTTATGTCAAGGCATGTACATTAATGGATATATTAAACATTTGGGTAGTGTTGAAAATACATTGGATGGTTGTAACATACCCCCCATCCCCTTGGGCAACTCCCTCTAGGTCCAAATGGAAGACACGGTTTCCAAAATTTGTGAAAAATACAACAATAATTTTTTCTTGACCTGGCATACTTTTGAAAAGTTCCATCCCTTCTAACCAAGAGCTCAATATAATATCATATTAATAGTGACAAAATCAAATGACTCAGCCATAAGCACTTGGCAATAATGGAAGATGTTCTATTTGTCTTAGAACCCCTTGATTAGTCTCAACATTCTCCTTGGCATATGTAACATTGCTCCACAGACACTATCAGAATACCTCTGAGCTTATTCCTATTCACCTTAATCATATTGAGATTTTTGGAGCTCATAACTTCTATCTTTAACTTGAAAGTTGTGTTATACATGTGAATTCACATTATTATAATGTCAAATAATTAAATTTTTTCATTTGTTAGAAATACTCATGCACACATTTTGGAAATGAGGGGTTATTTTTGTCGTGATCAAGTTTATGATACTTTGGGTAAAGCGCGCAACTTGAGTTCAAACTTAAAGCATGTACTATGAACTATTTGTAGAAATTTGTTAAGTAACCATCATAATTGTCATGACTATGATTAGATTGTTAGATTATGTCATACCTTGCATGGCAGATCAACATAATTATATCATGTATAGGTTGTACCAAGAGAGCAAGGATGATGGGTATCTTTAAGACTATGGGAGTGGATGATGGAAACCAATAACAAGAGCTTTCAAAAGGTTGCAATCTAGCTAAGACCCCTTCCACTGAGAGGTCTATGCACAATTTTCAAAAATCTTAAAGTTGTAAGTTATTAGAAGTTGTATATAGGTCCTAACAAAGAAATAACTTTTCACAAAAAAGAAATTATATGGATCTATCAAGTGTGTGATATAGGGTATGTAGCATGATGTGAAGCACACATGCTCTAATTGATATGGCTTAGATTGTCAAATATTGTAATAGACCACACTTTCATGAATATTCATAGTAGCAATTATGATTTGAAAGCTTTTCACTTCTATTATTTTTATGCAATCAAAGCCTATCACAAACACTATGTTTCTTCATGCCATGAATACATACTAAGGCACGACCCTAAATTGTCATCATGTAAGTTAATCCAAAACTTTCAATCTTATATATCCAAATGCAAATATGGAGGATGATGCAAGTAAAAAGTTTCCCTTACTTTCATCATCAAGTATGTGAGTTGCTTTCTATGTTTACATTGTGAAAGGTTAGCTAACTTGGTACTAGAGCCATGCAACATTGTCATGGCTTTCTAGGGGGTGTGCATACTTGCACATTTCTTGCATGAAGTGCCTTATTTGAATAATAAGGAAAGCAATACAAGTTTTAATTTTTAACGCTAGCATTGCAAATTGGACTTGCATATTTTTATTAAATGTGAAGTCCTTTGGCTTTTAATTGATTATTTTGGGTTGAACACAATGTCATGAAAGTGAACACTTGAAGCTAAAGCTCATCCTAATGTGTAACCTCCTCTAGATTTATTTGGTCTAGGCTTGAGCCCATAACAATAGACAATGCATCATGTCACTACGAATTGGGCTATCGCTCAATCACTGGTTTATTAAAACTTCTACTTGAGGGGAGGGTGGGGATCTTGTGGAATGGATACAATGCTATGATCACATTAAGAAAAGAGAGAATATGAATTGAAAATGAGTGTATGAACATTATCGCATGGCAATGTAAATAAAAATTTGCTGTATATGTGCATATGTACTGCATTTTTGTGTGAATTGTTTGTGTGGATTACTAGTAAAGGGAAATCATACAAAGAGAAAATACATTTCATGATGGCAATATAAGTATATGAACAATGTATGCACACATGCACATGTGAGAGTGGGCAACGGAAGAAGGAACACAAACACAGAGGGAGAGAGAGAGAGAGAGAGAGAGAGAGAGAGAGAGAGAGAGAGAGAGAGAGAGAGAGAGAGAGAGAGAGAGAGAGAGAGAGAGAGAGAGAGAGAGAGAGAGAGAGAAGAAAATGAAGGAAGAAAATCTTCACTGACTGATATGAATATTGAATACAAAGTTGTCGATTGATTAGTCCTCCCTGCACGCAGCCCGGAGCATCAGTGAGGGCATCAGATCAAGCTGATGATGACGACAACACCGAAGACAAAGGAAGATGATATAGTCGGAGTGTGCACCTACCAACAAGGAAGGAGGGAAGATGATAATACAATTGACTATCAAGTGGAAAATGGCTATAAATAGCCAAAAAAAACCCAAAATTTGGCTGACCTGAAATTTGAGGCCACCAACATTTAATGTTGGTCCAACCAACATTTAATGCTAGTAAAAATGCCAAGAATGCTCAGAAAAAATCTTGAAAAGGGTGGACAACGTCCGACAAGTGAGGCAGGCTGAAGAATGCAAAAACTGTCTCGGGAAGTGCACATAAAATCTCGACTAAAGGAGAAAAATGCACTGAATTGCAATAAACTGAGTGCTCTAGAATGAGCTACCTCCTCCGTTTAAACGAGTGATAGACAAGTCAGAGCTCCTAAAGTCCTCGTCTGACTCGGGCTGAGGCTCACAGGCAAGAGATGACAAGGCATGACAAACATGACTGCTAACAGCACAATCCTTCTGATACAAAGACATTCATTCATTTGCTTAAGATTGGCAAGTACAAAGGTAAAGAGTCATAGTTTCAAATAAACTATGATGTTTAATAATTATGCTCAAGAAATATTAGATGTTGAGAGAGAGAGAGAGAGAGAGAGAGAGAGAGAGAGAGAGAGAGAGAGTTTCAAGACGCAGATTATAATATCTTGTCCATTGGAAAAGCGATGCGAGTTAATGAACATGGGAACCAACTCCACATCTTTAAAGAGATCCTCCTAAGGTTTGTAAATTTCATCTTGAATACTTAGCCAAGCCAAGCCTTATTCAAAAGCACACCATTGCCCTTCATGGAGCTCAATGCTAGAAGGGGGTAATGTAATAGATGCTCTAACAGATTCTACAACCTTCTAGAAGATATCTACATCATTGCTTATCTAATCGCCAATGTCAAATTTCCATTCTCAATATGCATGTCATGCCATGTCTTGAGGTGCAAGTCATGCCATGTGTTGACATCCTCTTATAATAGCCATACCATGTGGCATCCTTTTGTAAAGACATGTGTTCCCCTTAACCTCCCTAAGCTATTTTATAAATAGAACTTATGTGCTACAAGCCCTTTGGTCTTGCAAAAGCACCAATTGTGAGGCTTATGCAAGGCAAGTCTTCTTATAGTTTTTGTCTTGTTCTAGTC